>NC_082648.1:45391340-45703319 GCF_028023285.1 Balaenoptera ricei
GTCTTCGTTGCTGCGTGCGGGCTTTCTCTAGATGTGGCGAGTGGGGGCTACTCTTCATTGCGGTGCATGGGTGTCTCCTTGCGGTGGCTTCCCTTGTGGAGCATGGGCTCTAGGCACGCGGGCTTCAGTAGTTGTGGCACGCAGTCTCAGTAGTTGTGGCGCATGGGCTTAGTTAGTCCGTGGCATATGGGATCTTCCCGGACCAGGGCTCGAACATGTGTCCCCTGCATTGGCAGGCGGATTCTTAACCACCGCGCCAGCCGGGAAGTCCTAATGCCCATTTTTTATATTCTACTAAGTCTGGTCTCTGGTTGTCAACAACAATCTAACCACACTGATCGACCTGATGTAGCTGAATTCCTTTCTCCCAGAATCATCATGAATTTTTAGCTCTGGAATGGGGTTAATCATGTTTTAGAGTGACTGACATACTGACATTTTTCTGGTACTGGGTTCTTCTGGAGGAGATTGCTGTTCTCTGGCAAACATTCCCCGTCTGCTCCTGATTGGCTGCCAAGTCTGGGGAGCAAATGGCCAAGTGAATTAGGAAGCTTAAAAGATGCTTTGTTAAACTATCCTCATTAAACTGGCACCGTCTGCCTTCCCACTCTCCTTTGTCCCAGTTGGGGCTGTCCTTTGTGACAGATGTTTCCTGACAGTGTGTGCCGGCAACATCTGGAAGCCTTGGGTGATGGCTGAAGTTTGGGAAGGCCAAATCTGGAGGTATTTAGATTGTCAGGGAAATTTCAACCATCTTCCTGCCACTAGGCTCCCATTTAAAAAATTGTTTGCTCCCCCACCCCCATCTTCCTTTAGCCAAGGAGAATCAAGATTTCATTTCCTTCTCTAGCACTTTCTAACCTGAACTGAATATGGTTTTATTCTTCTCAAGAATGACGTAGTGAATAGGAAAGATTTGGAATAGCATGAGGAAAGGAGTCTCAGAAGGGTGACCTATAGACATCTAGATATATTAGCCTATATTTCCATTAAAAGCCAAGCAAAAGGAGATGGGTTAAAGTTGTGGGTAAGAGTTATAATTAGATGTAAAATTATATCTGGGAACTATTGGAATGGCCACAGGGATGCTTTGGAATCTCCTTTCTTAGCATCTAAAAGGAAAATCTGGAGACATTTTGGCTCTAAATTGGATTAGGATTTTAGCAGGACATGGTTTAGATGGAGGCTTTAGATTTAATGATCCAACTACTTCTGGCCCAGGTCCATCAGCATCTGTTAGGGAAGAAAGGGAAGTCATTGACAGGGGCTGACTTGGACACTATGATAAGAATTGGCTCAAATTCTCCATTAATAGCCATTAATTTTAATGTTTGTGGAGGCAGAGTGCTGCAGTAGAAAGAACATGGGCTTTGAAGTCACAAAGAACCAAGTTCAAATTCCAACTCTTCTTTTTATTGGCTATATGATCTTGGGAAAGTTATTTAATCTCTCGGTCTGTAAAGTGGAATAATCATACTTATTTCATTGGGTTGTTATGGAGTTAAATGAAATAACATATGTGCATTACCTGTGGCTCAACAAAATTCTGGTTCTCTTTCACCTCCCTCTCCAGGTTTCTGTAATTCTTACACATACACCTGCTATCCCTCTTTTCCAGATACCATTTTTCTCTGCCTCCAGCCTCTGCAAATCTTCCCCAATGCCTCACAGAGTTCAAGTCTAGGGCCCTGATTTATTAATTTGTGTTAGTCCCACAAAATGACAATAACAGTATGTAGTTTTTATAACCATACCAACACGAGCCAAGGTTGTGGTTTCTTTCCAGGCATTTTTACTTGCTGACAATTTTGGTTGTAAATCAAAGGCAAAGGAGTTCTATCTTCCTACCCACCCCTCTGATCTAAAGTTCCTGATTTGGGGCTAGATTGTTCTGGGTGAGATTTTCTTTCAAACAAAAGTGATGGCCAGCTTGTTTATAAAGGTCATTCAGGGAAGACTTCATAACCTTTACTACTGGGACATTCTTGATTTCCTCCCAACTCTTTAGTTTGAAAAATATCAAATGTACAGAAAAGTTTCAAGAATAGTATAATTAACACCCACTTATCTTTAACCACAATTGACCAATTGTTCATATTTTGTTACACTTGCATGCTCTCTCTCATATATACATACATATATATGAAATACACTCTATATTCAAATTTTGCTAATTGCCCAATAATGTTTTTTCTTGTAAAATGTTTTTCCCCAATCCAGGTCCAATCCAGGGTTATGCATTGCTTTTCATTGTCATGTCTCTTTATTCACCTTTAATCTGGAATAGTCCTTCAGCCCGTCATTTCTGACATTGACAGTTTTGAAGATTATAGGTCAGTTGTTCTGTAGAAAGTCAACTTTCTGTAGAAAGTTGTTTTGTAGACTGATTGTTTTCATTGTTAGATTCAGGTTACGCATTTTGGGCAGGATATTATACAAGAACATTCTTTTTAAAATTTTATTGAAGTATAGTTGATTTACAATGTTGTGTTAGTTTCTGCTGTACAGCACAGTGATTCAGTTATACATACATATACATTCTTTTTCATATTCTTTTCCATTATGGTTTATCACAGGATATTGAATATAGTTCCCTGTGCTATACAGTGGGACCTTGCTGTTTATCCATCCTATATATAATAGTTGCATCTGCTAATCCCAAACTCCCACTCCATCCCTCCCCCAGCCCCCCCTCCCCCTTGGCCACCACAAGTCTGTTATAGAAACATTCTTAAAGACAGTGAGTACCATGTAGGCAAGGAACATCTTTTTCCTCCCTGCTGTGTCCATCATACCAAGCACAATGACTGGCGATTAGAAGGTCTTAATAGTTACTGAATGAATGAATGAGTGACCTAATACTTTCACTGCCCTTTAGGTCCATTATTTTTCTACCTGAGGAGAGGGGGAAGAGCAGCCTTCTCCTCTATCGTAGTCCCACTTTTATTATAAATGTTTGGGAGCTTAAAAAAGGTAACCCAAGACCTCTGTGATGAGACCACAGAGAAGGGAAATGAGCTGGGTACTGTGACGTGAGGCGAGCTGCGGCTTCTCTACCCCGGGTTGGGGGTTGGTGATCACACTGTGTTCAGAGAAGAGGGTGAATAAGTTGGTTTCCAATGGAAAGAAAAACACACAGAACCTAGGAGTCCATGGCCTGCTTTCTTGTGGAGAGAAATTATTTAGGTTTCCAGATTTTACCATACTTCCCTCCCCATTTGAATCCTAAGAATGCCATAGTGAAAATTGATTTCTGTCCCTCCTCCTTTCCCAGAGGGGACAACCCCATAATTCTCTCCTTCTCTACCTTCCACCACCCCCCCGCCCCAGCACAAGTGTGTATTTTCTAACATTTATAAACGGTGGTTGGGCGGCCATTCTCTCCAGGTTATTTATTGTTGAGAAAATCTATAACTCCTTGGACTTCTCATTTTGATGTAGAAGCTTTCATCCCTGTCGCCTGGGGGAAGCGAGGTTATGAGAGGTACTCTTTGCCTCTCAAAAATGTGTTTTCAGCCTTCCCTTTGGGGCCTTTTCTCTCCCTAGCTCTTATCATCTCAGACATTTCTGACAATCCTTCCTGAGGCATCTGGGGCTTGGGACTGAATTCATCCATTTAATTCTGAAAGGCTTGTGAGTGCCTGATTCACATTGTTCCTGCCCCTTTTCTGAGAATCCACCTACCCCTGTCTTTGCAGCCCTCAATTTTACCAGTTTCCAGAAAAAGCACCCTTTCTCTCCATGTCAGCGCTTGATTATCCACAATCATGGAGGGGTTAATCTAAAGGAGTGAACGACACCAAGATGACTTTTGTTTGATTTTTAAGAGATGGAATCCTGGCTAAAGATAATCCATAAAGAAAACAACTTTGATGAGAGCGATCCATCATGTTAATCTCCCATGAAGGATGTATGGCATCTCTTCTTTTGTACCTAGAGAGAGAGGCAGATGGGAGAATCTCAGCTTGTGCAGCCCTCATTGTGCTGTCAGAAACACCGGACATCTAACTTCTCTCCATGCCTCGTTTTCAAACTCTGGAGGAGTATTCTTTAGTCTCAGAACCAAATACTTAGTTCAAAGCCAACACACAAAACTATCACTTTATCTAGGGTTCTCATCACACCCAGAGTAAAAGCCACAATCTTCACAGTGACTCTCAGGCCCTACTGAGCCTGAGAAGGCTCTGGCCTCCTGCTTTCTCTCTGACCTCATCCCCTGCTGCTTCCCCCTCACCCACTCTGTACCAGCCCCACGGGCCTCCTTGTTACTCCTCAAAAATGGGCAGTACTGCCATTGGGATGGATGGCTGTTATTAAAAAACCCAGAAAATAACAAGTGTTGGTGAAGATGTGGAGAAATTGGAGCCCTTGTGCTGCTCTGCTGATGAAAATGTGAAATGGGGCAGCCACTGTGGAAAAATGGTATGATGATTTCTCAAAAAATTAAACATACAATTAGCATATGATCCAGCATTCCCACTTTTGGGTATGTATTCGAAAGAACTGAAAGCAGGGACTCAAGAAGCTATTTGTACACCCATGTTCATAGCAGCACTATTCATGACAGTCAAAAGGTGAAACAACCCAAATGCCCTTCAACTGATAAACGGATAAACAAAAAAATGTGGTATATACATACAGTGGAATATTATTCGGCCTTAAAAAGGAAGGATATTCTGATACATGCTACAACATGGATGAACCCTGAGGATGTTATGCTAAGTGAAAGAAGCTGATCACAAAAGGACAATATTGGATGATTCCTCTTGTATGAGGTCCCTAGAGGGATCAAATTCATAGAGACAGAAAATAGAATGGCGGTTGCCAGGGGCTGGGTGGAGGAAGGGATGGGGAATTACCGTTTAATGGACAGAATTTCAGTTGAGGAAGATGAAAAAGTTCTGGAGATAGGTGGTGGTAATGGTTGCACACCAGTGTGAATGGACTTAATGCCACAGAACTGTACACTGAAAAATGGCTCAAATGGTAAATTTTATGTTATGTATATTTTACCATAATAAAAAAATTCATTTAAAAAATGGCCAAGGTCTTTGTACTTGCTCTTCTCTGAGATCTGCATCGTAGCTTGTTGTCTCACCTGCTTCTGATCTTTGGTGAAATGTCATCTTCTCAGTGAGGCCTTCTTGGACCACCCATTTTAACATTGCAACTCCCACCCTAACTTTTTCTTGCTTTACTTTTCTCTGCAGCACTGATTGCAATCCAACACAATATGTATTCTTTTTACTTATTTGTTTACTGTCTGCTTCCTCCTGCAGGAATATAAACAACTTGAGTGGAAGGATTTTGTGTTTTTTTCTTTGCTGTATCCTCAGTGCTAAATAGTTGGGGGCCAGTAAATATTTGTTGAATGAATGAATGACCACAACTAGAGACAGAGCAGGCACAAACAGAAAAGAAATGGGAAGATTCCGTTTTTCATTTGCCTTGATTTACTAATTTCTTCTAACCTTGGATATGAGATTTGGACCAGTTTTCATGGTGGCTTTTGCTCTATTTACCTTCTCATATGTATTGTCAACTGTTCCCAATTGGAAGTGTTGGTCTACTACATACACCACACTAATGATTATTTAAACCTTTCTCCTTGAACTTGAAGCCTGTGCTCTTGGATTCCTGACTGCCCCTACCAGAGTTGCAAGGGTGCTTGAGTTAGGACTTTGGAAACTCTGGGGAAGCTCAGATACCCAGAAACTTTATACTTGTTTGTTTGGGAGACACTGGTTTGATTGGTTCTGGGAGCTTTCATTCTCTGGAAATTTTAAGGAGGATGAGAAAACTCATAGAGTTTGGGGTCAGAAAAGGAGCTGTACTTGCATACAGAGGATTGATATAATCTCTGGAAATGTGACATTTAAAGTCCACTTCTCTGAAACGCTGAGACCTAAAAATAATTAATAGCCTCATTAGCCTTCCTCTCTCAAGTCTTTATCAAACTTCTAGCAAAGCAACTTGGATCCAAACTATATTTGAACCTATTCAGCAGGAGCCATGAGGCCAAACTTCTTGATTGGCAGGTTTCTTAACACCCAAAGAAGGGAACCAGTGGAACTTACTGCCTTGGACAAATGTTCTGAAAAGGAAAGGCCCAGAGGGAGGGCAGTGCCCTTCTTAGAGACAGAGGAGTGAACACAATGACCTCCAGGGTGAAGGAAAGTAGGTGGGGTTGGCTGGGAAAGCAGGACAGCCTGCAATTTAGTGTGTGGATTGTGGATTTGACATGGGTTTTCTTGGCTACTTGGGATGGAACTTTTGTTTTGGAGTTTGGAATGAGCTCAGAGCTGAGAGAAACACAGGGAGGAGGAGGGAGGGAAGGAGGGAGCAGGAGGCATTATGGAATTCACACAAGCTAGCTTCCTGTTCCCTGGCCTCTCTCTGCATTTCTTTAAGCACCTCCCTTGCGTGAAGCATCTCCTCTGGGAGAGACTGTTTCCTAATTAAACTGAGATTCACAGGCCCAGGGCCCTCATTAGGAAATGTCCTTAGGAAATGCTCTTGAAATAGATGATTGTGCATGTTTTAGACTCCTGTTTCCACCTCTCTCTGGCCCTTTCTCTCTTAAAATATTTTTTTTCCTACTTCTAGGAATCTTAAGATTTAGTAGTCAATCAGTACATCTATATGTTCATTTCTCTGTCCTAAATGCCTCTTTTGGTTGCCTGGTACAATTATGAGCAGATCCATGCCCTGGGTAGAGAGGATTGAGGGGTGGGAGTGTGGAATTCAGAAGGAGGAGGTACATGCATCCTGACCCTGCCCTCTGGGAGCTTTTAGACTGTAAAGGAGTTTAAGGGACACACCAAGGGCACCACCAGACGGAAAGGGAATATTTATTTCAGCTGAGAATCAGGGCTAGCTATAAGTGCTGGTGGGATGGGGAGGAATGTTGGAGATTGGGAGATGGTTTAAGAAAGGCTTTCTAGGAGTGGGGGGGAGGGTAGTAGAATAGGATTAAGCAGAGCTATAGGGTCAAGGCTGACAGAGAGGAGTGAGGAGGTCATAGCTGGCAGGGCAAGTAACTCATACAGAACAAAGGCTCATTGCATGGAGGGTAAGTCAAGATGTGAGGAGCTGAGTTAGGAATGAGGTGATGGGCCTGAGGCTGGGGAGGAGGTAGAATTAGGGAAGGACTCTGACAGCTGGGTTGAAGAGTCTGGACTGAATTCCAGATTATTGGAATATTTGGAATAATTGGACTATTCACAGATTATTGCACAGGGAAAGGGCGTTTCTGAACATTGCATTTGAGGAAGATGTTTCTGTTTATTGTTATAGGCTGGGTTGAAGGTAGACTTTCTCAGGATTCCCCATCAGGTGTTTGTTTTTTCTTCTGTAAGGTTGGTTGTTTGTTTGTTCTGCCTGCTTCTGTTTGAAGCAGCTTCTGTTTGAGTGATAAAATATGATTGTTTAATTCCCATTTTTTTACTGAAGTATAGTTGCTGTATTATATTATGTAAGTTACAAGTGTACAATATAGTGATTCACAATTTTTAAAGATTATACTCCATTTATAGTTATTATAAAATATTGGCTATATTCCCTGTGTTGTACAATATATCCTTGTAGCTTATTGTATACATAATATTTTGTAATTCCCATTTGTTTTGTTCTTCAGTTTGTTTTCCTGGTATCTTCTTCTTTTTTTTTTTTTTTACAT
Organism: Balaenoptera ricei; assembly: GCF_028023285.1. NCBI lineage: Eukaryota > Metazoa > Chordata > Mammalia > Artiodactyla > Balaenopteridae > Balaenoptera > Balaenoptera ricei. The sequence continues at coordinate 45,399,019 of NC_082648.1, forward strand.
CACCCTATTTGTTAATTAATAAATAAATTAATTAATTAAGGCTGCGCTGGGTCTCCATTGCAGCATGCAGCCTTCTCTAGTTGCGCGAGTGGGCTTCTCTAGTTTTGGCGCGCGGGCTCTAGAGCGCGCGGGCTCAGCAGTTGCGGCGCACGGGCTTAGTTGCGGTATATGGGATATTAGTTCCCCAACCAGGGATTGAACCCGGGCCCCCTGCATTGGGAGCGTGGAGTCTTAACCACTGGACCACCAGGGAAGTCCCTTTCCTGTTACCTTCATACTTCGTCTGTAGGTCCACTTTCACTCCTCTTCAGTAAAAGAGGGAGGGGCCCAAGGACGGCTCTGTGTAACAAAGTTGAGGGAAACAGAAATTATCAAAATCTTGCCCGTCTCTGACCCTGCCATTCAGAGGTTCCTCATCTGGAATTGTTGCTCAGCATCCACGGTGGACTTCAGAGGAGTGTGTGACATCTTTCTGAGTTGAGTGGCCTCAAAGGGGTCTGTAAGCCAAAAATTGTTAAGAACCACTGTTCTATTCTTTGTTGAGAGGTAGGTGCCTGAGCACAGTTTCCCAGACAGAAATGAGGTATAAGCGTCCTTAGTGACAGTTACAGGGGCCTCCAAAGACAGTTGAAGGAGCTGGAAGGAGGAAGAGGAACTGGGAGAAGGGAAAGGGGTGCCCAGGGAACTAGTAGGAGGGGTGCCCATCTTCCCTTGTTCTTCACCTTCTTTCTAGCTGGTATTCCTTCTTTGTATACTCCACATCCTGACAACTACAGGATTCTGAGTCCTCTTCAGTTTAAATCAATTGAGTATCTGCCATTCATCAGGCTCTGCACCAGGTACTCTCACTACATCATCTCATTCAATTCCTTTATTGACCCTCAAGGGCACAGAATTGAGTCAGTCACCTCCCCAGTTCATGGCACATTAGCATCATTGGTTTGTGTCAGGCCCCTTTCCAATTCATTCTGTTTTTCCGTTTCAACCCTCATCTCTATTCTCATTTTCCCTCCTTACTGGAGGCACCTGCTTTAGTGTATTTAATAAATGCCCTTCCAATCCATGCTCTATATGTTTATTTAGATATATTCATCCATTCTACAAATGTACAGTGCCGACTATGTGTCAGGCAGTTGTAGGTGCTGGGAATACAGCCGTGAACAAAACAATACAAAATTCCTACCTTCATGGAGCTTACATTCTAGTGGAGTCAGACAAATCATGAACAAACATATAGTAACTTAAATAGTGATAAGTGCTATGGAAAAAAAGGGCAGGGGGATAAAGTGGGTTGTGGGTGGTTGGGAGTGGATTGAAGTTTTTTGTGGGGTGATTAAGAAAGGACTTACTAAAAAGGTGCTATTTCACCAAATGCAGGTAAGGTACCAACCACTTGGATACCTAGGTTAGGAGTGGTCCTGGTACAGGAGACAGCAAGTGCAAAGGCCATGAGGTAGAGTCTTGCTTGGTATGTTATGGGGCCAGAATGTTAGGAGGCTAGGGGCTAGAGCAAAATGAGTGAGAAGAGAGAGAAACAAGGCTGAGAGGTAGCTGGGTCAGTGGCAGGTCAGGTAGGACTTTTTAGGCCATTGAAAACACAGACTTTAGCTTATACTCTGAATATAAAGAGAAACCAGTGGAAGGTTTTGAGCAGAGGAATGACATGTTCTGTACATTTTTTAGCAGATACATGTGTATTCTTAAAAATATACAGTGTTATTTTGGCCTTTTTATTTTTAAATTTATTTTATTTATTTTTTAAAAAAATTTATTTACTTATTTATTTTTGACTGCGTTGGGTCTTCGTTGCTGTGTGAGGGCTTTCTCTAGTTGTGGCCTCTAGTTGCAGGGAGCGGGGGCTACTCTTCATTGCGGTGCGTGGGCTTCTCATTGCTGTGGTTTCTCTTGTTGCAGAGCATGGGCTCTAGACGCGCGGGCTTCAGTGGTTGTGGCTCATGGGCTCTAGAGCGCAGGCTCAGTAGTTGTGGCGCACGGGCTTAGCTGCTCTGTGGCATGTGGGATCTTCCCGGAGCAGGGCTCGAACCCTTGTCCCCTGCACTGGCAGAAGGATTCTTAACCACTGCGCCACCAGGGAAGTTCCGTTTTGGCTTTTTAAAATTTACATAAATGACATTGTGCTATATACCTCATCCTGCTTTTTACTTTTCCCCTTTAACATTGTTTCTAAAATCTCCCCATGCTGCTATATGTAAATCTGCTTCATTATCTCTGTTTGCTGTGTAATATTCCATCGTGTCCATACAGCACATTTTACTTATATGTTCCTCTAGTAATAGATGCTTGGGTTGCCTCCAACTTCTTCCTACCGCAAGCAGTGCTGTGATGAATGTCCACATGTGGGCCTCTTATGGACCCAGGAGAGAGTTTCCTTGGGTGTATACCTCAGAGCAGGATTGTCGGGTCACAGGGTGTGTGCCTACTTAATTCCACTAAGATTGTGCTTCAGCATGGCGGTCCCAGTTACACTCCCACAAACAGTGTGTGATAGTTTGTATCTTCTCATTTAATTCTCATGTGGATCCAGTAAGGATTATTATTATTCCCACTTTATGGATAAGGAATCTGAGGCTTAGAGAGATTAAGCAAGTTATCCAAGTTTATATTCAAACAGAAGAGCCAGGGCCCACATCCAGAATTTTTGACATAATGTTCTTTGCTCTTACTACTATAGTACCCAGTATTGCCTCGTCTAGAAATAAGATGAGGCATCCATAGGCAAAGATACTACTATTATGATTATCATTATTATTATTGTTATTATCACTATTCATGCTATATTCCTCTTTTGGGCTAGTTGGACAGAAGACAAAATTCTTGAGGTTCAAGGAGCCACAAGAAGGGAACTGTGGCCTTTCTCTCAATCTCTGCCCATTTTAGAGACTGGGATGTTGAATGCAAGCTGTGCACAGTAGCCATAGGGAAGGAGGGCAGGATGGCAGAGTTGTTCACCTTGAGTTTTGGCATCAGATAATTTTTGTTCAAATCCTGGCTCCATCATTTACCGTCTCTGTGATTTGCACAGTTTTTTTTTTTAACTCATCTAAGCCTCAGTTTCCTAACATGTGAAATGGAGGCAATAACAAGACTTGTATCTTAGGAATGTTGTGAGGAAGTAGAGGTAAAATACTTAATATAGTGCACATAGTAAATGTTCATAAATATCAGCCATTATTATTATTGTTGTTGTTGTTATTATTACATTTGAACCTTGCATTTTTCAATGAGGTCTAACTTGGTAAACCTAGGAACCCCTGAGGTGTTTAGCACCAATATGTGTGAGGGTGTCTAATTCTAGTCCTTAGAGCTTCAAGACAAATTATATGGAATAAGACTGCTTTCATTTTCTCATGAGGGCTAGCGAAGAAGCTCAAGTTTTAGAAGATGATTCTGAGGCTAGACATTTATAAAGACTAACTGATTTTCAGAGTTTGGAGACTTTGGATCAGATTTTAATATTAAATATTAGGTAGATTATATTAAGTACATATTGTTTGCTAGGCACTGAGCTAAGTACTTTGCAAGCATTATTTCACTTAATCCTCACAATAACCCTAGGAGGTATTTACTTTTACTCCCATTTGACAGTTGTGGAAGCTAAAGCACAGAGATATTTAAATAATTTGTCCAGAGTCACCCAGCTATGAGGCTGAGTTGAGATTTGAACTTAAGCGGTCTACCTGCAGAGCTTTTACTCTTAACTGTGTTGCCTTCCTGTGAAGGATGATTTTAGAGTCTCTTCCTATTTAAATTTAGGACAGTTCCTTGTCAGTTGGGATGGTTTAGAGTAGTCATGGGAAGTGAGGGGCTAGTTTGAAAAGAATGTCCAGAGGATGAGGATATAAAGTTTGAAAATGGTCCCCAGGTGTCTTCATTATGCTTCCTTCTGTCTCCCAAAGTGAGAACTTCTGCCTTAGGGGGTGTCCTACCTAGATTATAGGGGTTGAGCATGATATCTTCAGAAAAGTGGAAATTCTCTAATCGGGCGTGGGTCGTTGGTTCCCTGTAACCCAGAGCAGCCTGATATTTCTAAAATGAGTATCCCCAAAGGCAAACAATTCTTTATCACCTATGTGTGGCTTATACATGCCATGAATTATCTGCGGTCAAGGTTTTATCACAGTTGGTTTTCCCTTCACACTTTTCATTTTGATTGCCTTCTACCAGGAATGTAATACCATCTATAATTTACTCGTGTCAGATTTACAAAGGTTGCTTGGCTACAAAGTATGTATCTCAAAGTCAAGTAAATAGGAATTCTGGATTACCATTTTCTCTCTTCTCTGTTTGTATATTTGCTCAACAAATATTTATTGAGTGCTTAACTCACAGTCTAGTGGAGGACACAGATCGCTAAACTGGAATTTTGATACCTTATTATAAATGGCAAATGGGATAAGCACAGGTGCTGTGAGAGTACGAAGGAAGGGCAACTTATTCCAGCCCAAGAGTCCGGGGAGGCTTCCTGGGGAAGCAGTTTCTGAGCTGGGAATTGACAGATAAGTAGGAGTTAACTAAACGGAGGGAGCCAAGGAAGCTTTAGAAGCAAGGAAACAGGGTGAGCCTAGAAGTGGGCTGCTGGAGTGGCCACTGGAAGGGGCTGAGGCTAGAGGAGTAAGCGTGGGTCAGACTGAGAAGAAAGGAAGCACCGTGCTAAGAAGTTTGGGTTTTATCCTGAGGGCAGTGGGGAACCACTGAAGTGTTTTAAGCTGCTGTTATTATTATTGTTGTTGGTATTGGTGATGGTGGGGCAACTCAATCAAATTTATAGTTTAGAAAGGTTCCCTGAGTTAAGAATCGACTCTCTTTACCTATCTCTCATGTTTGCGAGTTAATCATAATATTGGGACTGGTGAACGGCAAATAAGGGAGTCTAGCTGGATTTCTAGATGGAAGGCCTGACCCAATAACCCGACGGTCCCTTTTGATGATCTATAGACAAGACTTTTCAATGGTGACTTGATCTTTCTGTCTTTAAAAACCTCTGACAACATTTCTTGAAATTCTCTCAAAACCAAAGCCTGAGTAGGGAGGAGAGTGTGGGCTGCCCGACAGGGTGTTCTCTGCTCCTAATTTCCGGGGCACTGCTGTGAATTGTTCATCTGAAGCCCCGCTCCCTGGGAGGAGGGGACCATTTGAATAGCAGCAGGGGAGTAGAGGGAAAGAGGAACCACACGCCGGGCTCCGTTCATTAAGAAAATCTATTTGGCATATTCAGACAATGGTCTGAGCGAGTTAAAAATAACTCCTCGTGAAAAATTAATAGGGAGTTATAAGTGAGTGTTTTAATACAAGCTCACAGAGCAGGGCAGGTTCTCCAGGTGGCTGGCGGCTGACATCACAGATGGCACAGGGTGTTTATGGTACACAGCGTGGCCGGCGAGGGGAGTCATCTGCAGAAGTGAGCTCACCTTCTCTCCCAGAACCCTGGGGAGAGTGCAGACAGAAGGAATTGTTTTTGGCTGTGAGTTACTGAGCCAGGTGACTTATTTCTTCTCTACCTACCCATCACACTCTCCTAACTGTGGACATAAAAAACGGTAGTGAATTTTGCCCGGTTGCTTTGGATGAGGTTTATTGAAGGTCAGAATTTATAAAATGTCCTTTCTGGCTCTTCTCCTTTCTCAGTAATGGACCCCTAGTTGGCTGTTGCATCCATTTCTTCTGTGTTTTCTTACCCAACAGCCAGTTCCTCTTGTTCCTGCAGGTAGTTATGAAGTCCCTGCCCCTTTCTCCCTCTACCTCTCTTTTCCCAGTGCCCCTGTGCTCCTAGGTGAGTGAGGTGCACGGTTGGACTGTGCATTCTTTGCCATCAGTACAGCTAAATGTGTAATGCAGAATGAGGGGAAAGGGGGCCAATGTGACATCTGACCTCGGCTAGCTGCATTTTTGGGGCTAAGGGTTTTAAGACTGAGGGGACCAATATTTATATTTTAAATCCAGATGATATTTAAAAAATGGTTCTGTAATTGCAATGAGGCCCTCTAGGCCGTGAATTAATGTGTCATAACTCACGCCCAAGCACTGCGCAAACATCCCGCATGTGAATTATTGCGCAATAAATTCATGCCCTGTTGTGTCTTACAGCTTAATTAGTACATGAAGCTACATGAGTTAGACGAACCCAAATGGGATTATGTCATGTGGTGCGTAAAAAAGCAGAATGTTGGGAAGTATTTGGCACTTTTTCTGGGGGGGAAGGCAGTGTTGATTTTTCTATGGCGTCCTTTGGTGTCAGTTTCTGTGATATTTGGGCTGCAACAGGTGACATGTGACTTCTGAGTTTTGGTTGGTTGATTGAATAATAGGTTCAGTAAATATTTATTGTGCACCACCTCTTAGGCATTATGGAAGGATAACACATATAAGACGAAATATGACCCCTGCCCTTAAGGAGCTTTTATTTTGATGCAAGAGATGAAGCATAGTTGCAACACAAAGTAGAAAGTGATAAGTGTCATAAGTTATATACAAATAAAGCGTCTTGGGAATTCAGAGTGGAGAATGATAATTTTTGGCTGGCACAGTGGAGAGGGCTGATTGGTGTGATCAGAGAAGTCTCTGTAGAGGAATGGCTCTTGAGTTGGCTCTCTTCAAGGATGGATAAGATTTTGCCACACACGGGGGCAGGGAGACAATTCTAGGCAGAGAGAATAACACGAGGAAAAGCACAGGAGAGCAAAGCAGTGTTCAGAACACACTGAGCAGGCTGTGCAGCTTGAGTCTTGGCTGAGTGAAGGGGCAACGTGCACAGATGCATTGGAGCCAGAGTTTTCCTATGAGCACAAAGCATTTTGACTTTGAACCCACTACTCATGCTGAAAATTCTGGGGTTGGTTCTTTTGCTTGGTGATATCTGTATTCTTGGACATTAAAGTTTCTCTCTCATATTCTGCTTTGGCCCACCCGCTCAGAAAGTGCACAGCTGAGAGCCAAGTGTGCTGGGTTCTAGTCTTGTTTCTGCTAACTAGTAATATGACCTTGAACAAGCCACTCAATTCCTTCAGTGCCTTGCTACTTTATCTCTAACGTAAGAGATGGGTGGTGGATTTCCTCTGGTTCTTCTGCCCTTACTCTCTTAACTAGGTCTCTCTACTACAAGCAATCGGAACCTGCATCCTGCCCACTTTTCACTATAACCCATTGTCCGAGTTTGAGGGGTACAATAAATAACACCCATTTCCCCCCTCCCATATTTGGAACCAATTGATAATCAAGAGGAAGACACAGACAGATGGTTAAACAGTAAGCTTTAGATCTGCAGCTGAATCCACTTGCTAATAGGGCATCACTAAATTAGGCAGACTTATACCTCATCACAGGTAGTGCTGAGCAAGCACCCGCCTCCCACCACAGGCTAGAGCCTCCTTTCATTAGATTTTCTTGTGTATGAACAGGTTGGAGTGCATGTGTTCTGTGGGCAGACTGGCTCTGGAAAAAAAAAAAAAAAGAAACCAACAAGAAGCCTAGAAGAGGCTGAGCTGGGCATGCTCAGTGCTGTCTCTTCAAATCAAAGAGGTCCCTGGGGGGTAGCGGGGAGAGAGGCTAGGAATATTACTCTGCTCAATGGTTCTCAAACTTAGAGTGTTATCAGCGTCACCTGAAGGGCTTGTTAAAGCACAGATGGCTGGGCCCCACCCCCAGGGTCTGGATGGGGCCCAGAATTTGAATTCCTAGCAAGTTCCCAGGTATGCTGAAGCTGCTGGTCTAGGGATCACACTTTGAAAACCAAAGCTCCCGCTGAAGCCCCTCCACATGTAAAGATGAAGCGAGAGAAACAAAGCCTCCCTTCAAACACTTAGCTTCACTTACTAAAGCACCTCAATGAAAATGCAATAGTTATCTGTGTGTCTTTCTTTTCTTAATTTTGTCCCTAGATTGTAGATCATAGGTAAGGAGTGTATCTTGTTCATTCTCCCACAGCATCCAGCTAGGTGCCCAGCGCATAATGAACATTTAATAAATACCTCTTTAACTGAATTGAATCTTATACACTTCTTTGGTATAGAAGATTCTCTTTCCTTTCAGGCTACCCTAGCCTTTAAAACTCCTTTACAAAGATCTTCTAGGAGACTTCTTTAACAAACAGTATTTCTCCCCATCCTTCTGGCGTCTAGAACTGTACTCAGCTGCTTCTAATTTTGCTTTTGTCCGGTTATGCCCGAGTCCTGGTGACTCTCCTGTCTATTCCATCATAGTGGAATCTTGTTCAGGGCAGGGACTAGGTTCTCTCCTTCCTTTAGACCCAACAGTGAGAATAGTGTTCATTCGAAGAGTGACAAGGTATAATCCAACCCTGGGGCAGGAGAATGCCTGAAAGACCTCCCTTGGTTCCCCTCCATCTAATCCCATGGAATTTGGGGAGGAGCAGGAAGTAGCAAAATTGATAGAAGACCTAACCCACCCTACTTGACTTCAGAGAATCCCTGAAGACTAGACTGGCTCCAGCGTGGGCACAATAGGCATCTTTCCTGAAGCAGTCAGAGTTTTATGCTTTGGCATAGAAGGGCCAGTGTTTTCCTATTGTATTATATGTATGTATGGGGCCTGCCCCCAGAGGGAGATATGGGAAGTGACTCTCTTACTTGTGGGATTTCTGATACTCCCAACAAGGAGTAGGTGACACCAGGGAAACCTGCTCAAGGCAGGGTTACCCAAATACTTGCCAACTCCTTTAGATGCTTTTTTGAGAGACAGGTGTAAAAACATTGTGAGAGCATCTAAGATTCTCTGGGGAGAAAGACTGGGACTAAAATAGTAGGAATTAATAACTAGTTGGGGATTGAGACATCATTACTGTGGAAGTGGAAGGTATGAGTAGAAACTGAGAAAGAGATGTTGGTCAAGAGATGCTTCCTGGAGGAGGATGCCTATAGAGCAATGTGGGAAATAAAAGAGGGATAGGTGAGTTGGAAAAGAAATGAGACAGCAATTCTAGGCTACATGGACCTTAAGAGTGACGAAAGAATGAGACTCTTGTGAGGGATGTTTTGTCACCTTCGAAGTGGAATTTACGAGCCAGGCTTGTATTGTGTGTTGTGCCATGGAGGGAGATTCCTGAATCAGAAATGTATGAGATATGATTCTCATTGCCGTCTGGAGGATAGATAGACAGATGGAGATGGATGGATGGACTCTTCCTGGGAAACTCTTGTAGAAACTGCTACAGTCATCTGGATCCTTGCTCTTCAAAGTATGGTCTGTGGACCAGCAGCATGGGTGTCAGCTGGGAGCTTGTTAGAAACGTAGACTCTTAGGCCCCAACCCAGACCTACTGCATTTTTAACCAGCTCCCAAGTGATTTGTATGCTCTTTCAAGTTTGAGAAGCACTGGCCTTAGATGATCAATGATAGGTGTCTGGCCTTAGGTGAACACTATAGAAGGGTCTGAGAACTTTGGAATTGGGAGCTCAAGAGGAGTGGCCTGGGCTGGGGAAAATGAATTTGGGGAAGAGGGGGGAGTGTGGACCCTGGCTCACCTCCTTGTCTCCAGGCCTCCCACACCAGTCACTATGCCAGGGTTTGGCACTTTGCCTACTTTGGGAAAATGTCTGCTGTGCCCACGCTGGAGTCTGCCTGGTCCTCAGGGGCTCCCCTGAGGCGAGCATTGCGTGGGCTGGGACTGCCGCCAATTTTGCTTCCCCTATTTCATATGGATGGACTGAAAGAGACTGGGGACGTCATATTAGTCATGCCCCTGCCTCAGGGTTGTGCTGTCCCTTAATCAAATGAGTGACAATCTGATTATCCTAACTGAGGAGGTTAGGTGGGTTGGAGGGATTGAAATAGAAGTTCTTAACTATCTGTCATGGAAATGAAAATATTTTCATCTTTCGAAGACTTTAAAGAGAGACTAGATGACTGGATAAGGGGCTACACCCTGGCAAGGGCCAAATCAATGCTTTTTAAAGGCTCTTTTGATGATTTTTGATGGGTCAATGACAAAATATTTGTGGCATATAATTCAAGAGACCTGGGGTGATAGGCAATGGAAAAAAGTTATCAAGTAGGCGTTTGACAACTTAAGCTTTTGAAGAGTTGTGTATTTCATCCCCAATAAGAATGAGTGACAAGGAGAGGTCAATGTTGAAGGGAAACAGATTGAGATGGAAAATAAGGAAGCATTTTCTGATGTTAGAAGGGTGATTGAGGGAGACCGGAGGAAGGGGCTCTTTGGCCATGCACATGGCTGTATCAGTTTGGTTTGGGATGCCTCAGAAGAATTCTGCCTGGAAAGAAGGAAATGCACAAAATGAACTCTCATACTCTTTTTCTTTTCTTTTTGGCTGCACTGTGCTGCTTGCGGGATCTTAGTTCCCTGACCAAGGACTGAACCCAGGCCCCGGCAGTGAGAGCATGGAGTCCTAAGCACTGGACTGCCAGGGAATTCCCTCTCATACTCATTTCTATCCCAACTCCTTAAATGAAAAACTGGGGTGGGTGTGTGGTGTATGTAAGGTGATGAGGCATGGGGACAATGAACGATTGAAGAAAAAACCAGTCTCATTAGAACATTGAAATCATTGCTGAAAATTTCAAAACAGGGCTTGGATTAAGGAGAATAAGTTGCGTTTTTGGGCTCAAATAAGAGTTTTAGGTTATGGAAACCTAATGTCCTTTCACTCTCCATGTATTTATCTTGTCTCATCAACAAGATTTTTAAAACTCCTAAGGGAAAAGAACATCTCTTTTGTTTATTACTTCTTTGTAGCGCCAATGCCTAAAACATGACAATGATAATAATAGCTACCATTTGGGGAGTACTGTGCCCTATACTTCGTTCTAAGCACTTTACACAATCCTCGAATTTAATATAACAGTTATGAGGCGAGTACTGTTATTCTCATTTTACAGAAGTTGAAACTAAGGCTCAGAGAGGTTAAGTGGTTTGCACAATGCAAGTCGTGAAGCTAGGATTTGTATCAAGTTTGTGCAAAGCTCGTGCTGCTGACCCCTGGGCTGTGCTCTGCACAGAGCAGCGGCTCAGTAAGGGAGAGTTGATCACTGAAACCTGATGGCACATTGAGAGGTAGTTGAAAGACAGTGAATAATCCCAAATAGTGAATAGTGAAAAAACAATTTCTATTTGTTTTTTGGAATGTCATCAGAGACACTTAGTGACACATGCACGTTTATACTCAGACATTCCCTCATTCATCTTCACTGGGCTCCACCCTGTAGTCAGGACCTTGGGAAGGGGGAGAGGCTGGGTGTATTATATTCATAAAGCAACTCAATGAAAGTCATGTGTGTATGTATACTACATGGACATACGTGTTTGCACTTGACTGGAAATAGGCACCAAGGAGTGGGGTATGCTTATCTCAGTAGGTCTATAAACATGAGTGTATTTGTTAGACTTTCAGAGTATGGGTGTGGGGTGTGTGTGTGTGTGTGTGTGTGTACATAAATCCTGAAGGAGTTAAACCAGCTATAGGGAACTGGCTGCCTTCCACCCCTGGCCCTGGTTGATGTGTTTGTACCAAACCCTGATATTTATTTTTCATCACCTCTCAAGGGAACCTCAATGAGTTTTCTTTCTGGGAAGTTTATGGCTGAGATGCTGGGCTGCTCTGGGGCGCCTATAAATCTGCTATAATCAGAGGAGGTTTGCAGAGAAAGAGAAACAGCAGCTGCAAGGCAATACCCTCCTGTCTTTTACTTTCTAGCCTAATACACAGTCACCCTTGTATGCACACCACCCACATAATCACCTCCACTCCCCTAGAACCCCCTTGATAGAAGGTGCTAAGAGAAGCCATTTTATTTACTTCTTTGCTTCCAACTGGGACTCTATACTTTAGCCATCCCAGAAAGAAGGATTAAAAATTATACTAATTAGGAAATCTAGAGTTGAGATTGTGAGAAACTGGTCACCTGTGAAACTGATTTCATAAAAAAACCAGAATGAACTTTCACAGAAGCAGGGGTGGTAAGGGGAGTTGCGTGTCTCTGTTTACTATAGAAAACTTTAAGAAGAGGTTGTCTGAGATGCTCCTGGAAGCAGGAGGTGGGATGACCTGAACATTATTAGGAGGAAAACACAGCTCGACCATGATGATTGTGTAGGAGCTTAGTAGTCAGAGATTGGGAGGAGGGAATTCCAAGGTAAAGACATCGCTACTCCTATGTTCCTAAAGATAGGAACTCCTCTCCTCTATCTTCCAATGCTGTACTTGGGAGATTTTTTTAAGAGGAATTTTTATGACAAACTTCACTTTGACGTTTAACAGCATCTCTTATCCAGGGAAGGAGGAAATACAGATATTTATTGACATATAGTTTCAGAAGATCGAGGAAAATTGACTCTGGAGATGGAAGGAGGAGGGGTTTCTTTCCTTCCCCAGGTATGCAAATTATCTAACTTAATTTGTGTAGCCTATGTTTTTCTGTGCTTTGTGCTCTTCTTAGTGATGAGATTAAGAAATCATTTCATTGTTAATAAAGAACTCGGTGTGGAGAGAGGGAAGATGAGAGACATTTAAATGGAAACATAACTGGTACCCTGTCCTATTTGAACCTTGTATCCCCCGAATAAGACCAGATACAAGAGATTTGGGGATAAATGGAACCTGGGTACTGGTTCCTGTCTTCCCTGTTTAAAGCCTCAAGCTTCTGCAGTTTTATCTTGAATTTCACTGGTCCTTGCACTTCACTCTCTAATGATGAACAGAAGTTCAATGTCAGATGATGCCCAAAGTCAAGAAATCCTTCCCAGTAACAATGTCTTTAGCTTGGAATTCCCTCCTCCCAATCTCTGACTACTAAGCTCCTACACAATCATCATGGGCGAGCTCAAATATTACCTCCTGCCTGAGCCTTCCTGGATAACCTCAGCCAGAAGCAATTTATTTCCTTTGAATTCCTACACTCGTTTGAGTATCAGCCTTATCATACACTGTCTTACGGTACACTGTCTTCAGCTGTGTTTATTGTGTATCTTCCCTTCCTCAACTGTAAGCTTCTGGAGCGGACAGACTGTGCCCTGTATATTTTTATATTCTCTCCATAGTGCTTTAGAATTGTTAAATAACATTAATGAGTGGCATACAGTTGCAGGAAAAGAGGTCATCGGTAGAGATGTAGAAGTAGGGGTATTATGGATATTGATTAAGGATATTATTGTTGATAAAAGTCTGGCTACGATACTTTCAGGTATAAATCATATTATTAAGGAATTTTTATCCCACTGGTAGACTTATTCCCATCTAATCTATTTATTCATCATTCTCTTTCTCTCATTCAAATATAGAAATTTTCCTAGTGGAAAATAGACAATAAGCAAGAAAACAAATCTTCTAATAATTATAGATTGTGGTAAATACCTGAAGGAAATAAACAGGGTCTTGTGATAAAGAATAGCAGGGAGTCTTCTTTAGATAGGGAAGTTAGGAAAGACCTTTCTGGTCACTGTCATATGTTTACCCTACTACAATGATGAGTTAATTCAGTTTACAACCTGAATAACAATAATAATAAAATCAATAACAGAATGAGAAACTGTTTTCTCATTCAGCCTTCCTACCAGGGGGCGTTTTTGTTAGCCCAACCTCAAGTTCGGTTCCTTCCTTGGTCCAAGCTCTTAACCTCCCAACCTCCCAACCTGCCTTGGGAAGAGAGGAAGTCAGGGCCTTCCCCTTGCCTCAGGATGGACCCCACCCCCTCTTTCCAGCCTAAGAGTTGACAAGCAAAACAGGTGTTAAGAGCTTTGATCTTGCTAGAGACGTGGAGACAGATCAAGGTAGAGGCCTCTGAAGTAATGCCCCAGGATGTGAGAAGCTGGGGAAGAGATGGAGACAGAGGTAGACAAAGAGAAGAGAGAGGCAAATTGCTGTCACAGAGACTCTCTTTTACCTCTCACCTCAGTCTCAGTGGGTTCTGGGATCTATACTTCCAGGGGGAGTTGGTCAAGGCCTTTGGGCTTTTGAGGAGAGGAAAGATGTCCCCCGAGTGACTAGATCCCCTCTTGGTCATTCCTGGATCCCAGCTCCAAGGTTGAAGACAATCAAAGGCTGTGAGGAGTATGCAGTCTGCCAATCTCCCAGCAGCTTCTGGTAGTTCTTTCATTACCAGGGTCCTCCTGTGACCAGTTTCTTTCCTCCCTACTCCTGGCACAAGTTGGTAGCGTTAGTTTCTGATTCTCATAGAGGATTGGCCACATTAAGAAAGGCTTGGGAGAGGATAAGAATCTGATACTGGTACCCAGAGATTTTACATCCACTAATCCTTTCCTGACCCCTCCTTCCTTTTGGGATGACACGTTTCAGTTGCTCGCTCAAGAATAATGGTTCCCCTTCTCACAAATGGCATGACTTCCTTGGTCATGTTGAAGGACACCTCAGACCATTGAGAGGGTCTTATCTAGATTAACGTAAGTTTCTCTAATTGAAGTTGCAGCTCTTGCCTCTCTGCAGCCTTCTCCCACCCCATGGGGACTAGCTTAACTGCAAATGGCATCCTGCACAAGGATGGATCCTGTATTCCTGCATAGTTCAAGATGAACTCTACTCTGCTCCATAATACAGAAATATACCTAGAGGACTCAGATTGCTTTGTTTTGAAGAGATACTTGTTGGAGGAGGAAGAACTACATTTCCCTTTAGCTGCTCAGGGCATGCATAAGACAGATTTCTGATCATCAGAGATAGTAGACAGTAGAGTAGTGGTACTTACATAGCCCTTGAAGTCAAACAGCTAAGTCCTTGTCCAAGCTGGGCCACTTGCTATGTCTGGAGCAGGAGGCATGCAGGATAGTCGTATATCTTCTTCCATCTGCACTAGGGCTGGAACCTGAGATGAGCTGAGGTTGGTTTTAGATCTGATAAGGGACTTCATGCTATGGGTGCAGAGTAAACGAGGTGGAACAGAAATAACACTGCTTGGAAGAGGAAAAGGAAGAGTGGGGCAAGAACATAACATGGGGGCAGGGGAAATGGTTAAGCCGACTCCTGAACGCAGGGAGCCCAGATTTACACTGGGGACACAGTTAATAATTTCTGAGATGTACCAATATTCTAGTTCTTAGCTTGAGGTCCTTTCTGGAGTCTGTCCTTCAGTGGGCAGCAGCATTATTGGTTCCTTTCTTAGGCAGACAGGATAGGGCATGTAGCTTAGGGCAAGCCAGGGCAGATTCTGGTGCCAGGGCTGACATTAATGCAGGTGAATATGGGCAGATTTTCCCAAGGAGCTTTGTTCGAAAGATGGTAGGGGGAGGAGCAGAGGATGGGAGATAGAGGAAGAGAGAGGGTCCAATGATCCTCTCCGGGTTCATTGGATTAGGGGATGAGAGAAAAGGGGGAACTTTAGTCAAGGTCATGGCCTCCATTAACTGCTTTACTTTCATATTTTATACTTTTTCAACGGCAGTCCTATCTCCTGATCTACAGTCCAATCTCCTATGACCCTTTTAGTTCAGGGGAATATCTTGAAGTCCCAAGTCCCTTCCAGAAAAGGCTCTGCAACACCAAAGCAGCATGTGTATTGGGAATGCTTACCTTAGACTAGAGCTCATTTCCTTTTCCGACAGAAAGGCTGTCTGCCTATCTCCCTATTCCTCTCTTCCTCTTCTCCCTCTTCACCAGGTCTGTTTCTTTCTATAGCCACTTAGTGGAGTTGGGGAGAATGTTCTGCACATGCTGTTTGCTCTACTCATGGATCGTCCGTCTTTTGATTCTTCCCCGCGACGTCTCCCTCTCTACCCCGTCCTCTTAACTCCTCTTCACCCACCGCCTGGTCAGTTCTTCTTGCCTTCTTCACCTATGACTCCAACTTTGAGGAGATGGGAAGATAAGTTTTAGAGACAGCATCTGTGAGGGAGAGGGCTTTGGGCACAGCAAGAGGCATGGTGGTCAGACATCAGGAAGAACCTAATAGGCACCGGCATGGGTGGCAGTTGTCTCCTGACCCATCCTCCCTAACGGACGGGGCTGAGGTGCAGGTGACAGAGATTTAAATAAAATGTGGTTAGATTAAGGGGTCAGGGCAAAGGGAACTCCTTGGTGCTATAAAACAATATTCCTTTACCCATTCTTCTCTATCCATTTCTTAATTCAGGCTTTGGTTTGTGGGCTCATAATGTTTTATTTTTTTATTTTTTTTCATTTTTCTCATAATGTTTTGTGGGCTTATAAGTCAGTATGGACCATGGTTATGGTCTGGACCCCAGCTCTAACCCAGCTTCAGTGAAGGTTTCCTTCTTTAGTCCATGTTGTTCATTAGAACAATAGCTTCAGCTTTCTGGCTTCGCTTCATTGATAATTAGCTCACGTTTGGAAGTTGGGTGGCCATAAAAACATGTTTGTTTGTTTTTTTATGTTTTATTTTTGCCTGCACTGGGTCTTCGTTGCTTCGTGTGGGCTTTCTCTAGTTGTGGTGAGCGGGGGCTACTCTTCGTTGCGGTGCGTGGGCTTCTCATTGCGGTGGTTTCTCTTGCTGTGGAGCACGGGCTCTAGGGGCACGGGCTTCAGTATATTTGCGGCGCGTGGGCTCAGTAGTTGTGGCTCACGGGTTCTAGAGCACAGGCTCAGTAGTTGTGGCACATGGGCTTAGTTGCTCTGTGGCATGTGGGATCTTCCCGGACCAGGGCTCGAACCTGTGTCCCCTCCATTGGCAAGCGGATTCTTAACCACTGAGCCACAGGGAAGTCCCAAAACATGGGGGTTTTGGATGAGCATTTCCTTGTTTTGATTTATCCATTCACCCCATCCTGAGTAGACCAGGGATAATAATGATGATAACAGAAGCAACTGTTTATCGAGCACCACGATAACATGGTACCTACTTCAGTCCTACAAGGATTCTGTGGAATAGGTGGTTTTATTCTCATTTTACAGATGAGAAACTGAAGCTTAGAGAGGTGGTGTTCCTTGCTCAACGAGTTATGTCTGTCTGACTCTAAAGCCTTGCTTTTACCTACTGCTGTGCTACATTGCATGACTACTTTTTGGAGACCTTTAGATAAAAAGGTGCTGCTGTTTGGTCTGAAGTAGCATCAGGAAAATCTAAGATGTATTGACTCTCAAGAGTGGAAAACTCCGGTAGATTCTGAAGGAGGCTGTGGAATATTTTTTTCTTAGTAGTGACAGGAGGATGGCTGAGAGACACTTAGGACCAAAGACGGGGTCCCTTTTGGCTGTACTGAGAACAATATCTGGCATATAATAGGAACTGTGGGTCTAGTGAGGAGAATGCACTTAGTCAGTTTAGGAATGGGGATGCTGGGAGAGCTCAAGGTAATACCTCACCTCCTATAAACTAGCCTTGGCGAGATGGTGGCTCTGGCGTTATCTGGGGTTATTGGCAGAAGAATGTTTATCTGCTTTCTGGATTACTTATTGGCAGAGTTTGAATTCTCGACTGGCTTTCCTCAGTGACACTCTCCCTGCCCCACCCCCTTCAGTTTTTTTTTTTTTTTTCTGCTATATACTCCCCCTACTACCTGTGGAGGGATGTGAACTTCTAATATTTATTTGAGTCAAATGGAATTGATACGGTAAATTTGTTATAAAA
Organism: Balaenoptera ricei; assembly: GCF_028023285.1. NCBI lineage: Eukaryota > Metazoa > Chordata > Mammalia > Artiodactyla > Balaenopteridae > Balaenoptera > Balaenoptera ricei. Next base: position 45,416,545 of record NC_082648.1, read on the forward strand.
TATTATGTAGTAATTTCTGGAATCTCTGCATTAATGAGGGGGCAGACATGGATAATCCTAATTAGTGGATAATTCAAACTTTAAACAATCAAAATGTCATCTTAGTCTGGAATTGATCCTGATGTAAGAACAGGATATATCTTCTGTTCTTGGGATTCACAAAATTTTAGATCAAATAATGGAGCTTCCCTGAGGGGGTCGAAATCCTCTTAGGGTGATGGACACAGTCTGGCTCTCCATCTGGCCTGCATGTCCACCCTCTCAGTTCAGACAACTACAAATAACCTGCCTATGCAGACAGAATCTTTCTTTTTGTTAATTAAATGAAAACACATTAGTAATTTGTTTTAAACTGTGCCATCTGAGGGAGAGATGGGTGCCCATGATGACCAGCCCAGGCCTAAGAATGTGAGATTTTCAGTCAGTGGAATCTGCACCCCTTCACCTGAAGAGCTGAAGAAATAGCTCTGCAGCTGCTGAAGGTGACAGAATCAAGCTGCTTTATAGACCTGAGTGAACTTAAGGGAGGGGAAGATGTGGAAGGAGGGTAGGTTGGAATAAGCAGGCAGCTTGGGATGCTCCTTGGTACTGGCTCCTTGGCAACGGTTACTTAGCAACCCTCATTCACCTCTCTTGGCTGCCTTCTCCCTCCTCTCCACACCCCCCACCCCACCACCTCAGTTCCCGCCACCCTCTCTTAGCTGCTGCAAAGAGCTAGAGAGCTTGGAGTGAATGACAATTTGGAGAAACAGCCACAGCCTGAAGATCTAAGAGGCTCTAAAGAAGATGGATAAGAAAATCGATGCATAATAAAAACTGCAGGCAAAGCCACCTTGGCGGAGGGCGGGTGGCTCTCTCCTTGTTAGTCTCTCTGGGCTCAAGGCTTCCATCTTAGCCCAGTGTCCTCTGCTTCCTTCTTTCCATCTACCTTTTACGGGTTTAGGGAAGGTTGTTTGCATTTGGGGTGGAAAAAGGGAGCAAGGAACCCAGAGGAGAAGAAATCAGAATATGTGTGGGGTGTATGTAGGGGTGCTGAGTAAGAGAGAGAGAGGGATAAGGTAGGGATTATAAGAGAGACGCTTTGAATGGAAATGAGTTTAAATTGCACCATAAAGTAATGCCCTTAGTCAAAATAAAAACCTTAAAAGTGGAAGTAGGAAAGCCCCATGTGAAATGTGTGAAGTTAACCTCTCTGCAGGCTATTAAAGAAAAATGCATAAGCAATCTTTCTGGAAGGGCTGGGTTGGAATATGGCTTGATTAATTAGATAATATATGTATAAATACCTACTACCGACACATAGTAGAGATATAACAAGTACCACTTCCATTTCTTTCTTAGAAGCTAGGGTTGGAGGGAAAGACATTTTAGAGGTCCATGTTGGCCAGAGAATTTGTGGAACAATTCTGTGACTACTAATGGTTTTTGCTCTTACTAATTTTCCATCCACACTGTGGTCAGGAAGTCCTCTCTGATATCAAATGTCATCCCATTCTGTTGAAACTAAAACATTTGATCAGTTAATCAACCCTTTATTTCTTGGTGTTTACTGAGCCCCAGCTATGTTCCAGGCACTGTGAAATAGATACTAGGAGCATTATGTCTAACTGTGACACAGGGTTCAAGTATTGTGCACAGAGTGGAATAGAAATTCAGTAGGAAGTGGGGGTCTCAGATGAGAACCGATATATGAGAGTGCTTTGAAAATTGTAAAATAAGCCACAGTTGTAAGGGCTATTGATGAGGAGATTTATTTCAGGATATGAAGTTCTGCACTCCAGTAGGGAGTGGAAGGGGTCCTGGGTAGGGGTGGGGGGAGGTGGAACGCATTCAAAGTGGCCAGTCCTGTTGGGAACAGTTCTCTGCTCCAGGGAGCTATGCTGGCCTGGGATTACAAGGCTAACTGGTGGAGGATTGAGATTGGAGGGAACTCTTCTCCCACCTGGCTCGGGCTTATCTGCTATGATCCCCTTCTACTTGTTTGCTTTCTACTTTCTCTCAAACAGGGGATATGCTCTTTAGCAAGCCATCTCTTTCCTACCTTTCAAAGCATTCCAGAAGTTCCTTCATTTCAAGGATGCCTTCCTGGATTAGAGGACAGCTGGTGACTTCTTTGGTCTCACTTTGACTGGACTTGGACCCACCCCACCCCAGCCTCATCCAATATCCCTCCCCAACTCCATTTTTCAAACCCTGTCCTCCTCTCTCATTTCACACACATCTTGTTCTCGCTTCTCAATTAGACTTATTTCTGACTTCTGTGGGATATTCTTATTTAATATTTCAGCCTCTAGTCTTCTGATTTTTCTTTTTGATTTTTGGGGTTCATTTGTCCTTTATTTATTATACAATTATGACTATATTATGAGACCTTAATGTGTAGGAAGCCCATCTGTGTAATTTCTTTCTTTGTAACCCTGCCCAGAAGTCTGTGCAGTTAGATGGTGAGGAAAAGCTTAATGATCGTACTCTTATGACTTGCTGCCTCTTACATCAATTCTGCATCTCACGTTCCCAACTTTGTGATCTTCTACCATCACTGCCTATGTCCTCCCTCCCCAGGTCGCCCACTCCATTTTTCATTCCTTTGTAACTTGAACTCTTTTTATGCTTGGTTCTGAACATAAAACTCTCAAAAAATTATTGAAGGGGAGGAGACGCATCACCTACACAAGTTAGACTCTGACAGACACATACACAAGAAATGGTAAACTGGGTACCAGATACTAAGAGTTCATAGTGTAAAAGGGGGCTTGGACTTGGAAATCTGGCTTACCTAGGGAAGGCTTCCTGGAGGAGGAGAATACTGAGCAAGGCTTGGCAGAAAGGAAAGGACAGACCTAGGTAAGAAAGAGAAAAGGACATGCCAGATAGAGGTCAGTGTAAGGGTTTGGAGGCAGAGAGACTAGAAATAGGTTTTCTTTGCTTAAAGCAGTGAGTGAGCACTGTGGAACTGCAGCATGAAGCTTAAGCTTAGAGCTTAAGCTGAGGACTAATCATTTGAAATTTGGGATAATTGTGAGCCACTACTGGTCTCTGAGAAGGGGAAAAGTCAGGATGATGGTGAAGGTAAAGGTTGTTGAGTTGGGAAGGGCTAGATGGAAACCAGAGGCTTAGGAAGCTTCTGTTCTGACCAGAGACCTGGTCAGTGATCTGGCTGGGGTGTGGGGAGAAGAGGGAGGTGGAGGGGAGGGGGTGAAGATACAGGGAGCACATTGTTTCCCTAGAGCTTGCATCACAGACTTCTTCCCTTGAACAAAACCCTCTGTTTCCAGCTCCCGCTGACTCATCCCTCCCTTTCCCCTATCTCCCCGTTAGAGGAGCTCTCACAGCCCTGGTGGAGACCTGCTGCTGCTGCTAGTGGTGACAGTGACAGGAGAGGATGACTCCACTGGGCCAGGACTTTTGTGTTTCTTTATTTGTCTATTTTTAGACCCTCACCTGAATCTAAAGAAAACTTGAAAGAACATTTTAATCACTTTCCCTCCTTCCAGGATGGATGACCCTTGACTTATTTCAGTTGAACAGGGAGGTGCTAGACTTTCCTGAGCCTTGTTGGTCACTTCATTGCTCAGGCCACTGTCCCAAGCTTTTTCACAATATCTGGGAGATGCTGGGAAAGGTGGTAGTTGAGGTTGATGAGAATGGGCTCCTTGAAGGGATGTTGAGGCCCTGAGACATAACACCCTCGAAGGCTTGAGCATTTTCAGAAAGGGTTATAAGATGATGTTGAGTCTAGGAAATGGGGGGATGGAGAAAATAAATTCTCCAGGCTTGGAGTTTGGGGACTAATATCCTAGATTGGGGAATCCTGGGTGAAATTTGGGTGGGAAGCTCCCTAGAGAAGGGAGGGTGGGATATGACAAATGTGATAATGAAAAGTAGACTAAGTGCTGAGGATTTCAAGAATAAAGATGGCTAGAAAGCTAGCAGTGATTGAGTAGGTTAGTGCTTCCCTCTTGGTTGTGTTCCCGTGACCTGTACAAGCTGAAGCTGGAAGGCCCCTAAAGGAGGTTATTCTATCCAACCTACCTTCTTACCAGAACCAAACTGAGATGAAGGAAATGAATATTTATTGCGCATTTATTAGGTGCTAGGCACTGGTGTACTCTTTCCATATGTTTTCTCATGAAGTCAAATCCTCATGAAACCCTGTGCACTGTGCTCAGAATTTAAGGTGTCAGCTAATAACTGGTAGATCTGGCAGGCAAACTCACTTCTTCTGACTTCAGAACCATTGCTTTTTTCAATGACACCACACTGTATTTCCATTCTGGAAATTCACTTCTTCCGTTGGCCAGTATGGTGTCTCCAGTCATATTACAGGCATAATCGTGTGTGTAAGGAACAGTGCTAAATGTTTTTGGGGTGATAAAAAGAAAGTCAGAGTCCCTACCCTCCAGATGCTTGAAGTCATTTGGGGAAATATTAGTATATTTAAGTGTAGCCATGGGAAACTGTAAGTGAAGGCAGTAAGACATGCCCAGCAAGTGATACAGACAATTAAGTGCTATTGGAATTCTGAGAAAGAAGGGATATTTGTGATGGGATGGCTAGGAAAAGCTTCATGGAAGTGGTAGGATTTTAAGGAAAAAGCTAAGATTAGACAGGAGAACATTCTACATGGTTGGAATGCACAAAGTCATGGAAGCAAGAAGCAAAAGATTTATTTTAGGGATACCCAACAGAGCTTTCTCTGAACTTCTTAAGGTCAAGGATGATATATATTCACATTTGCTTTCTCAACATGCCAAAGATGTAGAAGGTAAATGTTAAATGTTAAACATGCCAAAGATGTAGAAGGTAAATGTAAATATTTGTTGAATAAATGAATGAATGACCCATTTATCCAGCACTGAGAGTTCATATGAGAACCTTGAAAGAGATATGAATATAAATGTACACTCTAATGGAGGGGATGAAATGACATGCAAAAACTGTTTAAATGAGATTATGCTTGAGGCAGTGGGAAGATAACTTGGAAAAAAGACAGAGGCAGAGATGCTAGTTAAGATGCTGGTGTGGAAGTTGAGATGAGAGATGCTAAAAGACTAAGCTAGGACAATGGCATGGGAATAGACACGAAAGGATGGAGATACCAACATTGTGAAAGCATGGTAAACAGAACCTGGTCACTGATGGACTTTGATGGTGGGGAGTGTAGGTAAGATGGGAGAAGAGGGAAAAAGAAAAAAGGGGACTCAAAGATGAAGCTGGAGGTTCTCAGCTTTGGTGATTGATAGAATAGTGGTACCTCTCTAAATAAAAAGAGCAAGTTAGAAGAGACTGGTTTTGGAGAGAATATGAATTACATTTTAGATTAAGTTGCTGGTAGAACCCCCGCTAAGTAAATTCATCATACATTGGAAGTAGAAGACTGGAGAGAATGTGGTCAGGTAAGGAAGGATAGATTGAGAACTCACCTACATAGACATAATAATTGAAGCTGTGAAAATGGATGAGATAATTGAGAAAGAAAGTACCTAGAGGGAAAATCAGAAAGCTGGAGGTTTCTTTGGGAAGGAGAGAGTACATTATAGGGCCACCTTTAATGTCTTCTGGCGTTGTTACCAGCTTTTTACTTGTCTTGTTCTTGAGAGCTGAGGTTAAATAACTCTGGAAACATAAGAGACCCTATGCTCAGCCCTCTGTAAGTCTCTTCTCCATTGAAGTCTGGATCTTGACCAGTACAGTAATAGGCTGGGCATTCACGGAAAATTTTTAGCTCATCTGGCTGAAACAGATGGAGCCTATCCTACATAGGTATGTGTGTCTTCTCAATTTTCAGCTCCTTAGGGAAGAAGTAAATACTCGGGCAGTTCTGTTCGGGCTAGCTTAAAGTGCTCATGCTTTGATGCAAACCTGTTTTGCACCTATTTATGAAAGACTAAGAGCCTCAGTCTGGGAAGTGGGTGGGTAGGGCGGACAGTGATTTGCTCTTGAGCCCCAGACGCTGATTTTTCATGACTCCCCACCCTTCTTACTTTTCATCTAGCGATCTCAAAGCTCTAAACAAGCCTTGATCCTCCCTGACCCCCTGAGTCATCTTCTGCTTCCATTTTCCCAGATGGGGGGGGGGGCAATGGGATACCATGTTTGGAGATGGGTGCTTGGGGTGGGTGGGGAGGTGGTGACAGCTGTAGGGATCCAGGCACCCCTTCCCCATCACGGGGTGGGGCAAGGGGCAGGCGTCAAGGTGGCTCTACGTAGTTCGGTTTCAGCTCGTCCTTTTGAGGCTGTTTTATGACTGAAGAGACTCAGCTAAAGAGTCCGAGCTGGAGAAACTGAAGAACAAACAAAGCCATAAAAGACGCCGATAAAATTCCTCCCAGCTCAGAATAGTCTTTGGAGCCTGTCTCAAGAATCTCAGAGTAATCTGGAAAAGGCTAATTAAGTCTCACAGCCCCCAGTGGGGACATGACTGGACCAGGGCAGGACCAAGTTAGGAGAAAGGAGCATCGAGAGAGATTTCCCTTCTCTCCTCTTTTCTCAAGGGGCCCAGGGGTTCAGAGATCCAATTTGGATGAATTAAGACTGAGCAGGGAAAGGGGAATGGATCATGGGAAATACTGATATTTTGTAAGGCCCATTTTTATTAAGGAGTGCTTGAGATTCTGGGGGTAGGATAAGTGATGAGGACCCTGAATTGGAGAACATTAAGAATGGAGGGTAACTGGGTGGGGATGAGAGGCTCTGGGACTGTGAAAATAGTGGGTGTGCATGGGGTGGCATGAAGAATGGGGGTGAAGGTGCCTGGGTTAGGAGGACGGCAGTCTGAGGGTGAGCAGGTGTGAACTGGGGCTTATGAAGCTACAGGTTCTGTATTTGGGGACCAGTAGAAAAGGGGTTCTGGATAGGGGCAACTGTGTGAGAAGAGGGGGGACTCAGAGGGTTGGTGAGATTGGATAGTGGGGGTTAGGAGGAACATCTGTGTGAGAGAAGAGGTATGATGGTTTGGGAGGGCATCTCAGCTGAGGTGAATGGTTAGAAAGCCAAGGGTCAGTCTTCCCCTCCCCACCCCAAACCAGGTATTTTTCTGTTCTTTTTTCCAGATGAATTAGTGTATTGGCCACAAAGAGAAATCTTGCTAGCTGATATGACTTAGAGGTGGAAGGGAAAGAGTTGATGGGGGGAGCGTGTGAGAGGGGGAGCCGTGGAGACTGCTGGTTTCCATGGTGATGGCCGAAATCTTCATTTCTATTCTGATTCCCGCAGCAGGTCAGGAGATGCTGTAAGGGAGAACTGCTACCTTTTCATCTCCTCAAAAGAATCAAGATCTGGGATGGGGAGGTGGGTGAGAGTAGGGGTCTTTGATGGGGGAGAGTCTAGTTACAAAATTAATTGAAGTAACTACTCTGATATTTCTAAGTACATTCAGGAATTCTGTGGATGGAAAGATGCAGCAGAAGCCAGAGTCCCTTCTTTTTTTTTTTTTTTTTTTTTAATTAATTAATTAATTAATTAATTTTTGGCTGCGTTGGGTCCTCGTTTCTGTGCAAGGGCTTTCTCTAGTTGCGGCAAGCGGGGGCCACTCTTCATCGCAGTGCGCGGGCCTCTCACTATCGCGGCCTCTCTTGTTGCGGAGCACAGGCTCCAGACGTGCAGGCTCAGTAATTGTGGCTCACAGGCCCAGTTGCTCCACGGCATGTGGGATCTTCCCAGACCAGGGTTCGAACCCGTGTCCCCTGCATTGGCGGGCAGATTCGCAACCACTGCGCTACCAGGGAAGCCCCAGAGTCCCTTCTTACCAGTGGGGTGGTCTGGGGTTTTGGGGAATCCTTTGAGCGGTGCCGTCCTTATCTGAGTATAGAGAGATGGGCCTCTCCTCTGAAACCAGAGACTAATTTGGGTACCCACAGTCCAATGGTCCTTTCTGAAAATTTCCTCACAGCAATAGGAACATATTTCTCACACACTGTGTCTCTCCAGCTCTTCAAGGAACCTCAGTGTAGCCTGTCTGCTGTTGAGCACAGGACATTAAATCAGGGGAGAAGAAGTTGATGATGGGGAGTGGGTACATAAAGCCAGTGAAGAAGCTATTGCTTCTGGGGCTTCCCTGGTGGCGCAGTGGTTAAGAATCTGCCTGCCAATGCAGGGGACACGGGTTCGAGCCCTGGTCCGGGAAGATCCCACATGCCACAGAGCAACTAAGCCCACGTGCCACAACTACTGAAGCCCGTGCGCCTAGAGCCCATGCTCTGCAACAAGAGAAGCCACCGCAATGAGAAGCCCGCGCACCGCAACGAAGAGTAGCCCCAGCTCGCTGCAGCTAGAGAAAGCCCGCACGCAGCAACGAAGACCTAACACAGCCACAAAAAAAAAAGAAGCTATTGCTTCTACGGCTCAAGTGTCAAATGTGTAAGGCCTGGATATGGTAAAAGTCCTGGCTGTACAAGGACTTTTCCTTGTACAGGAAAGTTCTATCCATTTTCCCAGCGAGGGCCAGAGAGCTTGAGTGACTCACCGAAAGACACCTAGCATATTGAAGATTCCACCCTGCTTCCTGTCCCAGAGTCCCCTGACTTTTGCCCCAGTCATACCCACTTTGTAATCAGCTCTGACTTGAAGTGGGTACCTAGATGCCCAGCATAATGAGATCATGTCTTAGGCACAGGAGCTTCTATGTGCTCCCCAAATTCCTTCCACCAGCCTGACTTGTCTAGCGACTTCAGAGTAGGGCAGCTCCCGAAGCCGGCTCCTCCATCCTTGCAGATTTGCTGTGGGATGTTTGCTGAAAAAATATCTGTCTCCTGCTTGTCTGTCCTGTACTCCGTTCTTCTTAGCCATCCTATCCTTAGCACCTAACACAGTCCCTGACTTACAGGATCCCCGAGAAGGTACTTCTCCAATAGGAGGCACCAACTGTGCCTCTTGCACAGAAATTTCCCCGTGCCCTGCTTTTTTCCCTGTGACCCTGCTCCCATCTGGTTCCACTGGTATCCTGGTGGCCCCTAGTTCTCTTGCTCCTGTGCCCCCCAAAGCCTGTTTCTCTTCCTGCAATATATGGTAGCTCCTGGGCTTTCCCCCCTCTCCCCCTTAGCTCTTGTCTCCTTCCCCAAGCTTCCTCTCAACCTGTCCTTGTCTCCCCATGTCCCTCAGCCCTGCCTACCCTCCTTTTCCCTCTCTCCCTCCCTCTTCCTTCACCAAATACTTACTGAGTACCTGGTAAGTGCCAGGCCTTCTAGTTAGCTCTGAGGGGCACACGGGCTCTGAGAAATTTGAGGAAGCACAAAGTACTTGAGCAATTTTGTTGTAATGTGACAAGTGAAGCCCCTTGGCCATCTTTTTCCGAAGTAGCTGTGGCAAGTTGTATTGACGACTCCTATCCCTTAGTTCCGCATTCTTTTTTAATATTTATTTATTTATTTATTTTTTGTCTGCGCCGAGTCTTAGTTGCGTCATGCGGGATCTTCGTTGTGGCATGTGGGATCTTTAGTTGTGGCATGCATTCGGGATCTAGTTCCCTGACCAGGGATCGAACCCGGGCTCCCTGCATTGGGAGCACTGAGTCTTACCCACTGGACCACCAGGGAAGTCCAAGTACTGCATTCTAATGTTTGATAATTCCTACAGATGGTAAATTCTCAATGCCTATAACTTTAGTTACTCCTGCAGTTAAGATCATTCCCTGTGCTTCAGTATTCAATAAATAAATATTTAAAAATGAGCATCATAATAATAATACCTACTTTCCCATATCCTGGGATGTTTGTGAAGATTGGTTGAAATGATGGGTGTAATAGTTCTCTAAAAACTTTGTGAATGTTAGATAATGACTCCCTCTTAACTTCTCAGTGGAAATGGAGGAGAGCCCTTTTCTCCTATAAATAGTATAGCTAAAAAGGGAATTTTAAACAATTAACAATTGCATCAACCTTTAGTCTTTGTTGTATTTACTCATTATTTGTAGATGGCAGTTCTTTGATCCTTCTTGCCAATGAGATCCATGTCCCTTTAAAATTTTTTCTTGAAGAAAACAAATGCTTTTTGTTGTAGTAATAGGGACTGAGGGCTGACTTCAGAAAGGAGCCCTTAACCACTTAGGCATGAGGACATAAGTAATAGGAGAAATCCAACAACTCCCCTCCCGCCCCCCACTCCAATCATGTTGCAGTTCCTTGGCGTTATAACTGGAGACCGGGGAATTTCTATGATGATCCGGGAGGAGCCCGAGGATTACATGGGAGAGTGGTAGTGATGCTTTGATCCCAGATGATGGATTTCCAAAGAGAAATTAAGAGTCTGACTAGGCTGCCCTGAGTCAGAAAATATCATCAAGCTCTGTTCCTGTTAATGACTTAAGAGCAGCTGCTGGATTCACCCCATTACCTACAGAGGGTGGAGGCAGAAAGCAGGGGCAGAAGCTGCTCAGGGGCAGAGAACTTGCCTGGATCCCGGGATCTTCCCAGCTCCCTGGAACCCTTGCTGTTTGAGCTCACCCTGATGGATGGGTTGCAATGGAGTATTGCTCTGGAGTTTCCCCATTGGATGGGTCAGCATAACGGGTTTCAGGGCAACTGCCTCACTTTTCTAAGGTTTCCTTTCTTCTCTACTTGCCTCCACACTGACCCGAAGAAATGTGTTTGGTTTCCCGAACTCCCTCCTCAGCGCCTCCTCAAGCCCATAATCCTGTCAGGGATTTCTTCCAGTTGTCTGGCTTGAGGCTCATCCTTTATTTTCTGGCAAGCCCACTTCACAGCCCGCGCCTGGTAGGAACATTTACACAGCGTGCTGGCATTCTGTAGTGTGCAGCGCCTTCTCTAGCCCAAACATGTCCATGCCTCTGACTGTAGACAGAGCTGTCTCTTTGCTCCTCTGGCCTCTTAGGGTGGCCACTATTTTCTTCTTGGGAAGGTTTCCAACTTGGATGGTTGGTAGGTTCTTTTCACAATTTGTTTTTATTCTCTACCAGTTCAGCTCATCTGTTTTCTCCCTAATTGCCTTGCGGAGCCAGAAAACAGCTGCGTGTTCCCAAGGACTCTGAGCCTGGGCATTTTAAGAGCTGGCCTTTCCTCATCGTTGGCCTATTCTTTCATCTGCTGGCTGCTGAGCAAGGAGATCCGTGCACGGCCCGTGGAGCAGCTCCTAGTGACTCAGGATGAGCAGGTCGAGCTCAAAGGTGCAACAGAAACCCATTTGTAATGTGGTTGTTTTCTTTCAAATCCTTAAGAACGTAAGCATCCTGTATTATGGCAGAAGAGTAAAGTGGAGGGGGCATGGGGTTTGGGGTTGAGAGAGTTCCAGATTTTATTTTGACTTTAGGAGGCCCATTTTCCAGCATCTCCTCAGGCTGGGATGGGCTTGGATCTTAGTCATATTTAGATTTTCAGTCATATTTACATAGTGTTGCAATCTTCTTATGGCCTCTGCCTCCACTATGATTTTTTTTTATTGTGGTAAAATAGATATAACATAAAATTGACCATTTAAACCATTTTTAGGTGTGCGGTTCGGTGGCATTAAGTACATTCACATTGTTGCGCAACTATCACCGCCATCCACCTCCAGAACTTTTTCACCTTTTCAGATTGAAACTCCGTGCCCATTAAACACTAACTCCCCCTCTCCCTGCCCGCAGCCCCAGGCATGCCTCCACTACTGTTTGACCTAGCTTCTTAAAGCACCGTTCTGACCACAGAGGCTCTATTTCTTCTGTTAAATTTCAGCTCCTTAGGCTGAATTTCTAGACCCTTCCCCACTGGCCCCCACAGACTCCCTCCAGCGAGCTCCTATCATTTCTTAGCTCAGAGTCCTGATCTGAGAGGCAATCCTGGGTCCATGACCTTGTGCGAGGGTCCTTCTTTCCCACCTGATCCTGTGCATGTGTTGCCCCTTCTCCCTTCCCCTCGTGCAGTTGGCCTTTACTTTCATATTCTTTTTTTTTTTTTCCCCTGTTTATTTATTTACTTATTTATTTTTGGCTGCGTTGGGTCTTCATTTCTGTGCGAGGGCTTTCTCTAGTTGCGGCAAGCGGGGGCCCCTCTTCATCGCGGTGCGCGGGCCTCTCACTATCGCGGCCTCTCTTGTTGCGGAGCACAGGCTCCAGACGCGCAGGCTCAGTAGTTGTGGCACACGGGCCTAGTTGCTCCGCGGCATGTGGGATCTTACCAGACCAGGGCTTGAACCCGTGTCCCCTGCATTGGCAGGCAGATTCTCAGCCACTGCGCCACCAGGGAAGCCCTTACTTTCATATTCTGTTGCATACTTCTGCTTTTGGACATCCTCCCTGATGTCCTGAGATGTCCCAGCCTTTAATACACAGCCCACCCCTCCCGAACTCTGCAGCGTTCTGCCTGGCTGCTCTTAGCTTGTTCTTGCCTTTTTCTCTGTGTTTTAGTTTCCCCTCACACTGGTGGCCACCTCAAGTCAGGAGCCTCTCACTGAAATCCCTCCTGGGTTCATGTACTCTATCCTAGATCCTCGATACTCACAGTGTGGCCTGGGGTCCGGGGGCATCAGCCTCACTCTGAAGCTTGCTAGAAATGCAGAATCTCAGGCTCCACCTCAGACCTACGGAATCAGAATCTGCATTTGAACAGGCTCCCAAGATTACTGACAGGTACATTAAAGCGAGAGAAGCACAACTGAAGGAGGGGTTATCACATAATTTATCTTGTAGGTGGGCACGAGTAAGAGCTACCTAAGTAACACCTCTAGACTAGATTCAAACTGTGTGGACGTTTATGAAGAGGGGGAAAAAGGATATTTCGTGTTCTTTGAATTTATGAGTTTCTATCAGAGTTGCTCAGAAAGCTGGGAACCGTCTCTCTGAAGCTGAGAGGGCACAGGAGTCAATGTTCTTGAGGGGAAGGCGCGGGGACCTCCCAGGCTGTCTCGCAGTTGTGCAGAACAGGGGTCAAGCTCCCTAAACTTCACTTGGGGGTCGACTGATGGTGTTTGCCCCGGAATTAAGCACGTTGTCCCCAAGCAGACATTTGTCACTGAAGTCCTAAGGAGAAGCAGAACTTATAGGTCTCAAAATAACCTCCTGGTTTCTGTCTCCACGGCCGGTGCTGATTCATATTTTGTAAGAGGGTTGACTGTGGCTGGGAATGGCTGAGGAGCTGGTGTAATTCCCCCCTTCCTCCTCACGACACGGAGAGGGAGTGAGGAGAGGCCCGGAGAGCGGAGACAGGGTGTGGGAGTCAAACCTGTTCTTCACATAGCAATCGTCTCGTCTCGCTCTTTACTCTGACTCCAAGGAGTTGAGTCCACAGCTGGGAAAACTAGGAGCCAGTCTCTGAGTCTGCTTGGCTCGTAGCCAGCCTCCCTCTTTTTTTGTTTCTTCTCCCTTTGGGAATCAGAGAGAGTAGGTAACATCTCACCCTGCTCTCCTAGGTCCGGGTATAGGAGAACTGTGATGTCTGGAAGCACAGGCTGAGGTGGGAGTGTGAAATTCTTTAGGCCAGTGCCTTGCCCTGCTTGGTCATCTCCAGAAGAGGATGCCGGGAACTACTGGCCTTGCTGCTTTTTAGGTCTTGAATGGAATTATAAAGTAACTAGAGAGCAAGGAGTTTGGGGTAAACCGGGAAGAAGAGGTGGTCTGCTGAGAGGGAAAACAATGTAAACGAGGAGTGTTCCCCCAGAGTCATGGGAAGAGATTACTCTGAGTCTTTCTGATGTTTTTCTGGGCCCCTGGGTCTCTGAATGTTGCTCCATTGGTGGAGAAATGTGTTTTCAGTCTTTTCCTAGTGGTGATTTCGAGAGCAGAGGCCTTCAGATCACAGCCTGAGCAAAAGACCTCATGTGTATCTCTTGTCATCTCCAAAAGCATTTATCCCATCGACAGAGGATTGGATAAAGAATATGTGGTATAATTACATTTAAATTTATTTACTTAAGTAAGTAGGAAAGTGCTTATATATAACTCTATGGATACAGATAGATATTTCATGGGGTTTTCGTGAAGTATATTTCTGTTCATAAAGTAAAAAAAAAAAAAAAAATAGGACTTCCCTGGTGGCGCAGTGGTGAAGAATCCATCTGCCAATGCAGGGGACACAGGTTCAATCCCTGGTCCTGGAAGATCCCACATGCCGTGGAGCAACTAAGGCCGCATGCCACGACTACTGAAGCCCAAGCACCTAGAGCCTGTGCTCCGCAACAAAGAGAAGCCACCGCAATGAGAAGCCCGTGCACCACAACGAAGAGTAGCCCCCGCTCGCTGCAACTAGAGAAAGCCCGCATGCAGCAACGAAGACCCAATGCAGCCAAAAATAAATAAATAAATAAAAAATAAAAAGAGAATGGCATAAACAAATGTGAAATCATTTAGAAAAGAAATATAAAAACATTCAAAAAAAGAATATGTGGTATATACACACACAGACACACACACACACAGGAGTATTACTCAGCCATAAAAAAGAATGAAATAATGCCATTTGCAGCAACATGAATGGACCTAGAGATTGTCATACTGAGTGAAATAAGTCAGACAGAGAAAGACAAATATCGTATGATATTGCTTATATGTGGAATCTAAAAGAATGGTACAAATGAACTTATTTATAAAACAGAAATAGAGTCACAGATGTAGAAAACAAACTTATGGTTATCAGGGGGGAAAGCAAGGGAGGGAGGAGGGATAAACTGGGAGACTGGGATTGGAAATACACACTACTGTATATAAAATAGATAACTAATAAAGGCCTACTGTATAGCACAGGGAACTGTTCTCAATACTCTGTAATGACCTATATGGGAAAAGAATCTAAAAAAGAGTGGCTATATGTAGATATATAAATGATACACTTTGCTGTACAGCAGAAACTAATGCAACATTGTAAATCAACTCTACTCTAATAAAAAAAATTTAAAAAAGCGTTTATCTTTTGGAGCAGTGCTCTTAGAATTTTACCACGTGCTGTAATTTAATCCTTGAGTGTTATGCGTGCCTGGAAGTGGCAGGGTGAGGCACTGGGGCCTGGTAGTCAGGACCAGGAAGGGAGGGTGCATGCCAGGCCTTTCAGAATATAGATAGTTTCCAGCATTTCAGGCATTCAGAATAAATAATAACAGCCCTCACTTCTCCCTTCTCTGGGGGGTGGCATGGGGTTGGTCATTTCATCTGTTACCAGGATATCTCCCTCTTGTATTTTAAACCAGCTCTGGGACCTCAGAACCACTGCTCTAGCTTTGGGTTCAGTATTTCTGTGTCCTAAACATGCCCATTTTCCCCATCAGGCTGAAGTTTCCCTACCGGCAAGGATCGACATCTCCTTTCTCTGGATCTCACTTCACACCAATGTCAGTACAGACTGGCTGATGAGGAGAGAATTTAAGGAGATCCTACCTTTCCACTTCAGAAAGTATCTAAGATATGATTTATGAGAGAAGTAACAGGAATTTAAAAAAAAAACACTTCAACTTCTAGTCAGGTTGTGTTGGTTCAGCTGAGCAAAACTACTGACGAGGCTGTCGCGTTGAGTCTGTATTCTGTCTTGGGCTTCTTTCTGGAGAGACTCAATGTTTTGGGCACTAGGAAGTAGGGGAATATTGGTGGTGACTGGGATATGGAGAAAACATGAAATTTTAGCTGGGAGAAGCTATCTCAGGAATCTGTGTAATGAGTGTGTGTGTTGTTCTTTCTTTTCCAACAGGCTGCATAATTTTTATGACCAATTATTCCATTTGTAATGACGCTGAGATAACAGAGATCCCATCTCACGCTCCGTGGCACACGCCAGGCACTCATGGGAGCTAGGAGACGCCGTCACTTACATAAGAATTGGATGGCTGAAGTCTTGCGACCGAGATTCAGTTCTAGCAGGAAAGATAACAGGAGTGCTAAGGAAAACTTTGTGAACAGGAAGGGTGTCAGGTGCTGGATGGGGAACGTGGAGAGAACTGTAGTTTTAAAACAAAAGAGATTTATTGGGTATAGATAAAAAACTTGTCTTCCAGCCTGAGAATTTTGTGATCCAACATAGCTTCTGATTATGTTATCTACATATAACAAATGAACAGATGTCTGGCTATGGAGATAGCGCCATCCCAAGCCAAAAGGAGCCAGTCTTTTCCCACAAAGAATTTCGGAGTTCAATTAGAAAGGTTTAGGAGAGACTAGGCCCAGACTAGGGGGAGGATGCTCCTTTTGGGGCTAGTGATTCTCTTTTGAATCTGGACAGAGCTGATGATCTCCTTGACAGATCTGGTAATTGGTCCATCAGGCCTGAAGGCAGGCAGGTTAAGGATTTACACTGAGTTGCTCCTACCGATTAGTCTGGAATATTTACCTGCTCCTGCCTCCATGGTTTTCTCCAGGGCATCTACTTACCCTCTTGTCACTTTTTGTCTGGTTTTTCTTGCCCATTAATTTAATTTAATTTTTTTTTTTTTTTGGCACGCCACACAGCACACAGAACTTCCCCAGCAGGGATCAAACCTGCGCCCCCAGCAGTGGAAGCATGGAATCTTGACCACTGGACCACCAGGGAAGTCCGCCCATTAATTGTTAAGGGTTGGATATTTGAAGCCAGCAGGCTGGGTTTGAATCCTGGCTTGTATTACTAAGACTCCTTGCTCTTGTTTTCTTGTAAAATGGGGTTAGTAAGACCTATCTCTCAGACTAGTTGTAAGGATTAAATAAAAGAACGTTAAGCAAGTGCTTAGTAAAAAGGTAGTTAACGGTTTTCTTTAGAATTCCCTTTCTCCACTCCCTGGTCACTTTTTGGAAGAGTAGAAAGAATCAGGGAGAGAAAGGGTGATGTCCAAGTAGATGGACACAAGAAGTTGACTGTAAGAAAAATGGAGGGATAACAAAAGCCAGAGACGCCATGGAGACAGAGACACAAAAATAGTTGTAGTTAGAGGACCGGATAGTAAAAACCAGGCAGAAGCAGAGAGAAAGTGAAAGATATAAAGATGGACAAGGGAGAGGGGAAGAGTGAAAGATAAGTGAAAAAAGAAGAGAGATAAGGTCAGAAAGTCAGATGGAAAGGCAGGGGGACACAAGTGCAAGCCAAAGACTGTCAGGGGACAGAGATGGAGACTTCACTTGTGGAAGTTGGCATAAGGGTCCTGGGGCAAGAACTTTCCTGCTTTCTTCTTGCCCCTCGCTACAGTGGGACTTGAATTCCAAGTCCTGGTCCCACCTCCCGTTCCTCCCTCCAATCTGGTCATCCCAGTCCCAACCCAGTCATCACGGATCTGCCTCTACCCTGAAGCTAGAGCAGCCCTGCCTGCTTCTCTTCTCTCTGCTTACCTTGTCCAGCACCACCTTAGTTACCCAAGTCCACAGGGATTTTTCACTTCAAACAAAACTGTTTGCAGTGCAGAAGCATCATGGTGTCAGCCAGTCAGTGCAATAACCAGGTGTAGTTTTACGGTCGCTCCCCCCGACGGTAACAGCACTTTCATATATCTCTGGCTGAGACAGGCAATTTTCTTTCAAAGATTGTTTTTCCTGGAGTCTGTGATTTTTACTCTCGCCTCCAACCTCTGGGATATTAAAGCAGGGTCAATGGCTTTTGGCAGGCTGACCGATTTGTGGTCATTCCCCAGCTCCTCTGTTCACCCTCCCTCTGTTGCTCTATCTCCAATCTTGGCATCCCTCTGCCTCTGTACCCCATCGAATTAGAGATGCCAGAGGAAGTGGCTCCTGTGGTCTTCCATACTGAGAAGCTTTGTCAGCTGTCTAACCTTAGGAGTTGAGGTTGAGTGGGGTGATGGTGGGGATCCAAGAGAGGATTCACCTTCTAAGCTGACCCCTGTTCTCCACGCCCCCTGCCCCACCCCCATGTTGTTCTGGGATGGAGCTGTCAGTTCCTTTCCACGGAAGTAGTGTAGCTTATTTTCCGGGAGGGAAAACTTTAAAAAATGGGTGAATAGAACTAAGGTTTGGGCTTCCCTGGTGGCGTGGTGGTTAAGAATCTGCCAGCCGATGCAGGGGACACAGGTTCGAGCTCTGGTCCGGGAAGATCCCACATGCCGTGGAGCAACTAAGCCTGCGAGCCACAACTGCTGAGCCGCGAGCCACAACTACTGAAGCCTCGTGCCTAGAGCCCATGCTCCGCAACAAGAGATGCCACGGCAATGAGAAGCCCGCGCACAGCAACGAAGACCCAACGCGGCCAAAAATAAAATAATAAATTTATATATATAAAAAAAGAACTAAGGTTTAACGTTAAGGAATTGTTCTCTGCTAGAAGCTGTGGGTAGGAAAGCTAAGTGTAATCTCTTTTTCTGGAAAATTTAGAGACTAGTAGGAGTTCCTGTTAAGGGCTGAGTTGGGGAGACCTGGCATATAGGGAAGGGATATAGAAAGCTTTGTATCCCTGCTTCCCTGAAGACAGACTCTATGGACTTCCCTGGTGGCGCAGTGGTTGGGAGTCCGCCTGCCAATGCAGGGGACACGGGTTTGAGCCATGGTCCAGGAAGATCCCACATGCCACAGAGCAACTAAGCCCGTGTGCCACAACTACTGAGCCTGTGTGCTACAACTACTGAAGCCTGTGTGCCTAGAGCCTGTGCTCCGCAACAAGAGAAGCCGCTGTAATGAGAAGACTGCGCACCACAATGAAGAGTAGCCCCCGCTCGTTGCAATTAGAAAAAGCCCTCATGCAGCAACAAAGACCCAATGCAGCCAAATAACTAAATAAATAAACATTAAAAAAAAGAAAAGAAGGAACCTTAAAAAAAAAAAATACAGACTCTATGATTCTGCTCTTGCTGCCAAAACAGTCTCTTCCATCGTTTGCTGGTATGGGACTTGCAAGCTAGCAAAATCCCTTCCCTATCTCACCCAGGTAGGGTTATTTTCTTGGAAGAAGGGTCTGCATCTGCCTTTGGGGTTGCTCATTTTAGGATTTCTCTGTTCCATTCTTGGGCACATGGCTAAATCCTTCCTGAAGTCTAACTCCTGTTCCTCTTGCTTTTCTAACAGATCGAATCCTCTTGAAAAACAACATGACACAACACACTGCCCCTCCTCATTCATACCATCCTTTGTTTTTATTAAATAAAAGTAAGTGGAGCTATAAGATGTGACTGGCCTGGATCCCAGCTTCATAAAACAAAAAACTAACACCCTCTTTATCAAGGGGCTGAGGCATCCAGAGAAGATTTCTTAGGCCATTTTGCTGTCACGTAAATGGGAATCAATATTCAATAAGCCCTTGATGCACTACACTAGCAGTTCACTTAATACTGGCTTCCAGTACAGTAAGTGGCGTTGATATAGGGAGGGCTTGTTTGTAAAATAACACTGCAGCCCTTACCTTCTGGATATTGGATCTGGCTTCCCCTAAGAGAGAAGATTCAAGACTCTGAGTGAGCAGGAACGTCATTTTACCAATCTTGCTGCCACAGGACAGGCTCTCTTATAATCTAGCTTGAAAACGAGGACGGAGTCTATGCTTTTAAAGCTAACCAGTCTAAGAGATCCTAGAGGTTAATAGGCCCACATTTCTATTAGGAAGTTTGCCACTGTGCCTGGCCTGATTGCCTTGCCCCCCCTTCAATAAATTAGTCAAATTGAAAACCAGTTGAAGGATAGAATTGATTCCACCACTAACATATGAGAGTAGACCCTCTGGTGCCCTCAGAGCCTGCAGTGACTAGTAATAATATCTCATTTTCCCTCAGCCCCTGTGTTTGCTGTAGGGAAGGATTGCTGGCTGGCTAGCCCCCTTGTGGATGCAAGGTAGTTCTGGATTTCTCTGTGTACAGTGATTGTGAGGATTTGGTAGGAAACAGACCATTTAAATATGAACAATTATTTAGTTTCCATTTTAGGACATCTTTGCAGGGAATTTGTGACCTTAGGCTTGCTTCCCTCCCACAGCTCGAAGTAAGCATGTGCTAGGGAAGAGCAATCTAATGTCTGCTTAAATAACACAGATAAATACGTGTTGTGCAAAAACTTTGTATAAAACATTTCAGAGCCAAATGGATTTTGGAAAGTTTATTAAACATTTTTGGATTGTCTGGGCCGTTGTTCTCCATTCCCAGGGTTCATAGGGTATAGGAATTCACAATTTGGGGTGAACATGGGAACTTACAGAGAGATTTATCCTGCCTTATAGTCTTGGCTCTTTCTTATCTCATTTAGGGGGTTTGACAGTTTGGAGGAAGCTGGGGATAGAAGATGTTTCCATTCACTGCTATTTGGGGACACACTGGAGGAGGTCAGACCCGCTGTCTGCAGTGACCCCGTAATTGTCCCTACAGGAGAGATGTCCTGGCTTACGTCTCCTAGGGCCATTTTAGACCAGGCTGTTAGGAAGTTTCCATCCTGTTGCAGGTGGTTTTTGTGAATCTAAAGCAAAAGGCTGGCACTTGGCCTCTCTGCTTGGGCACAAATAGCAGGAGAGAGCTGTCTTGCAGTGTTTGCTCCTATTAAGTTGTTTTTATGGGGCAAGCCCTCCAAGGTTATTGAGTAAGGGGTGCATGTTTTGAAGAAGAGAAACAAATAAACTCAGGCAGGTTTCTTGTCTTCAGGTTCCTCACTTGGTGCAGCCTAGTATTCTTGTGAAGAGACCAGCAAAGAATACTCAAGGATGCTGAATTTAGAAGGGGCTCAAGGATGTGATAACTTGGCTTGGGGCTTTTATAACCGGTTTCTGGGTTACCTAAATGAAGGAGAAGGGTGCTTGCTCTTCTCCATTTCCGAATAAGAAGAAAAGAGATTTTTTAACGTTGGAGGAGTTGAGGTTAACCTGAGCCCAGGACTTCCTGAGAGTAAGCACGACATGACTGACTCATTTAGTTTTGAGTCCCTTCTGTCCTCCTCCCAGACCTTGTTTTCTGCCGCCCTGTGTCGGGCGCGGGGGCCAAGTGTGGTTTTGACATCTCTCACCTCATCAATTTCCAGGGTTGACTGGATGGGAGTCCCTGTTTTCCTCTCCTTTTCATGCACGTCCCTCTTGAAGCTGCATATTAAAAAAAATGAAGTCAGGAAGTGCTTTTCTTTAGTTAGAAGTTCTATCTTTGGTTAGACAACAGCAGTCTTCCCTGCTAAACCTCCTAACAAGCTCCCTTGTTTTAGTGAGGTCTGCACAGGGGGTGAGGCCAGACCAAGAAGATGGACTATAGAGCAAAGTTTCCAGGGAGTGGAACTCTTAGGGGATGGTGAGCGCTCAAATGACTTTCCCAGGGAAAGAGGTTATGGGTGACACTTACAGCTTTCACCACTCTGAGATGGTTGGGCTTCTCCCAGCAAAGGGATACATGGCCAGATGTTGTCTTGAAGAGTCCTACCATGCCAGATGCTAGCCTTTTCTTTTGTGGTCTGCTTTGTACTGGGAATGGACCAGTTATCATGGAGTAATAGCATCCTCCACAGAAGGTATTACCGATGACCAAGCCCCTCTTCGCCTCTGGTTAAACTCCCCATCGTTTGGTGCCTCTGGCGGTCCATTCTTGCCACAACTTGAGTTCTGGCATCAGAGCTCCTCCACGCAACAGCTGATGACATCTCTTGGCCTCCCGCATCCATTCAGCAATGCCTCTCCCCCGCACCCTGCCTCCTCTGCCTGCTGTCCCAGCCTGTAACCCTGACCTCATTTCCTTCTACCTCTCACACCATTCTAAGTAAGACCTCTTGCCTCAACCTGTGCTTGGGCTCCTTTCTTTGGAGCCCCTCTCATTCCTATGGACAGCCCTCTCCTCTCTGATCCAGGGTCGGCCCTGAACATTTGTACTTTCCCCAAGACGTTCAGGAAGCAGACGACTCCCCAGAGAGGAGGGTGGCTCTGATCCCTGAGGTTACCCCCAGCTCCTTAGTGGGGTGGATTTCATGCCTGGGTTGTGTGTTGTTTGTCTGTCTCAGACTTTGCAGCCCCTGAGGCAATGGCTCTGTCTTTGCAGGCTCAGGGAAGCCTTGGCAGCCAACAAATAATAAATAATACCCTGGTAACACCACCTGCAACTTGCTAATGAGTGTCTTTCCCCTGCCTCCCTCACCTCTTGGAAGTTGGGGCTGGGAACCCCTGATTTCTGGGCAAATGGATGCTTTCTCCTTTTTCTTGCTTGGGAGAGTTGAGGTTGGAGGGTGGGGGCAGGTCCTTTTTAGGGGCGAAAGGATACAGAAATGACCTTGAGGAATATACTAAATAAAAACAGAGGATACTTCTAGTATTTATTCTGACTGTAGAGTTTTGGAGAGATGGAAACCTTTAGGAACAGGACAACATATCTGGGGCTCTTTGGATTTCTTGGGGTCTTCTGGGCTTTGGTTTCCAGAGGCAAGCTGGAACTTACCTGACCCCATCTCTTCCCTCAAGGAATGTTAGGATCCTAAGTCCTTGGTTCTTTAAGTTTGATACTCAGGAAGTCATCTTCTTCCAAGTCCATAGGTTAGGCCACTGACTGCATCTACTTTCTTTTCATTTTGGAGTATGAAAGTTAGCACACTAAAAGCGGTTGTCTTGAAGGCACCTATGCCTGAAATTCCAACAGTTGCCACCAGGTGAATCCGTGGTGATTTGGCTTTGGGTCATCTCAAGAGAGCAAGACAGGCTTGCAATCTTGCTCATTTGTGCGTTTTCAAGTTGTTACCAAAAATGCCATTATTTTGAAGTATATTTTTGGATTAGATTTGACTCTATTCAAAACCACATATGTCATCAGGTAGAAGCCCTTTAAACTTTTGTTGTGGTAGTTGTAATAGAAAAAGGGAGTGAGTGAAGGATATGATTTTCTGAGGTTGTCTGTCCAAATGGTCCATGGTATTACTTTGTGGTCCATTTTTCTAAAGGCAGGTTTTGCGGTCTGTATCAGAAACAGCCATTCAAAATGATTTTGGATTCACTTCCGTATAGTAATCTCTGTGGAACTGAGGAGGCAGGTTGGGATGTTTTCATTTACCTGATCCATGTAGCTCTTGGCATGGTATCATGGAGGCTCTCAAGTGGGGCAGGATAGCAGGATTGGTGGTAAACAGAAATCACATTCTGATCTACACATTATGGGTGTCGAGTTCAGTGGATGACAACTCCCCCTTCAAAGTCTGAATTCGGGCTTTGTGTATAGGGCACTTCTATAGAAAAATGCATTTTACCTCCTTTGATACCAGGGAAATGAAGACTAACCCTTCCCTGCTTTGCCACCCAGTGTCCCACCAAAGACTTGAGTTTCCCAGAACCATCCTCTTCAGGGCCCCTCTTGATTCAGGGAGTGTTTCTTTTAAGAGATGTTTCCTTCATTTCTGCTTCTCTCTTCCAAAACTACCCTCGCCCATGCCCACTCCCCTGTGCCTCCCACCAGTTCTTGGGGTATAAACAGTCCTGTCTGATATTTGGGGTAGATGAGCTCTGTGTTGGCTTCATTCTGCATGACCCGGCTTGTAGACAGCTGGGGGAGGAGCTAGCCTCCTTTTCATTCCCCTGGAGTTGGGACTCAGACCTGGGCCAAGGAGACTCATTTTCCCACGTGTAGGAAGCCGGTGGGCCCCCCTCCTCTGCATCATTTGGCTCCCTAGGTTCTCTGAGTCACCCCCTGACCCTGACCGTCTGTAGCAAGGGCTCAGACCCGTCGGGCCAACCTCATCCAAGAGGGCTTAATGAGCACCTGGCAGCTAAGAGCTTTGAGATCTTTCGGATGGAAAGGGCTGCCGGTGGTTAGGGGGTTATTATTGCCTGGGTGGTGGCGGCAGCAATTACTTGAGATGATCAGGACATCCAGTTCCCTTGTCCCTCAAGGGAGTGCCAGGCTCTCGGAGGAATGGCAAACTGCCTTGCTTTATCTGCCTTGGATTCTGATGGGTATCAGCTAGGTTCCTTTTACCACCTGCCATCTTCCCTCTGGAGCTGGACAGGTAATACTGCACGAGCTCAGTAAACTCTGAAATGCTCATTTTCCGGGAGGTGAAGCAGTTCCGAGGAGTGTAGAGTGACGGAATCCAGACGACTCCTTTCCAGCTTCTGTGTCTCAAGAGGGCCTGGATGTGGAGAAGTCAGACTTTAGGGATGGAGGATACCCACCTCTCTGACCTCGTCTCTAGGACTGAAAGGGGAGGGGAGTGATTGGTGCAAGGGAGCTGAGATAACCAACTCTGTGGGTAGGCAGAAGAAGAAAAGGAAATGGGTTTTGACTACAGCTGCCCAGGAGTGATGTTAGGTTTATAGGAGAGAGGGGAAAGATGTCACACAAGGAAAGTAACAGAGGCACCTTCTCTGATGGGTTTTATTGTTTTTTAAAAAAAAATATTTTATTTATTTATTTGGCCGCATCTGGTCTTAGTTGCAGCACACGGGCTCTTCACTGCAGCGCATGGGCTTCTCTCTAGTTGTGGTGCGTGGGCTCAGTAGTTGCGGCGTGCAGGCTCTAGAGCGCACGGGCTTAGCTGCCCTGCGGCATGTGGGATCTTAGTTCCCTGACCAGGGATTGAACCCGTGTCCCCAGCAATGGAAGGTGGATTCTTAACCACTGGACACCAGGGAAGTCCCTCTGACGGATTTTAAATGAAGAGAATTTTCATCTCTGACTTGGGTAGTTGAGGTGGAGGAACATTCCAGAGATGGAAGGATACTGGGGATAACCTTAAGGAATATTTGCTCCTAAGTGAATAAATCCACAGGCCATAGCCATGTTCTACTTTTCTGCCTGGGAGGGGTGGGGTTGTTGTTCCGGGCTTTAGTTGTTAATAAGGGTGGATGATGGCAGGGTGTTTTGCGGGGTAACACAAATGGAGTTGCTGCTCAGTTGCATCTACCTGGATGGGGTGGGTAGATGGGGGGACCACCACTGGCAAAGGGAACCAGCCCTTATTTCCCATCTTGCCCTTGGCTTCTGCACCTTTACTGTGGGACAAACACCATTCCTTTACCATTTCCACGAACCCAATCTTCCTTGGGAAGGAAGAAGAGTCACAGATTTTCCTTGAAAAGTCATTTTGTCCCATCCACCCAGGAAGTTATTTTTACCTCTTGAGATATTTTCAGACTCAGGCAGGTGGATGGTTTTTTGTGTTTAAAACCTGAAATGAAGATTTCACACACTCTAACATTTTAAAAGTCTTACCCTAACCGTAGATTGTCCTCTTTCCCTTGCTTTTAAAGCTGCAAATTGTGAACAGTGCCATCTTCTTCACTCACGTCTACACTGGATCAGTTATAACCCTCCTAGTGAGAGGCCCCTGGGCTTTGGCCTATACCTCTGCATTGTTTGCTGCCAAAAGTGACTTTTGTTTGAATAATATATTTTACCCACTCTGAATC
The DNA here is from genome assembly GCF_028023285.1 of Balaenoptera ricei. Taxonomy (NCBI): domain Eukaryota; kingdom Metazoa; phylum Chordata; class Mammalia; order Artiodactyla; family Balaenopteridae; genus Balaenoptera; species Balaenoptera ricei. The sequence continues at coordinate 45,441,705 of NC_082648.1, forward strand.
AAGTGATATTCATTACAGTTATTAGGGGTTCTAGAAAAGTGTTTTTAAAACGTCTCATGGCTTTGAAAAAAGGATATCACTAAGAAAGTTGTGATTAATATGGAGAAGAGAAAGGTCAGGACTGGAGGGGGAGGATAGAGGAAGTAGGGAGAAGAGAAGATGCTGACCAGTGATTTAAAGTATTGAAAACTCAAGAAAAAGAGAATACCAGACTTTCCGGAGGCCAGAGCAGAAACAACTGGGACTTTCAACATGAAAGATTAGGATTAGATTAAAGAAAGCACTACCGTACTGGGAAATTGAATACTTCTGAGAAAGACTGTGGAACCTACTGTTCTTAGAAATCCCAAGCAAAGAAACATCGGAAGCGGGAGGGGGGAGCTAGTGCAGAAAGAGAGAATGACTGAAAGAATCCCTTGCCACCCCTCCTGAGCTGTCTTCTGCCCTCCCTTATCAGTCAGGACTGTCCAATCCCGCTGTCTGAAGCAGATTTGATGACTCAACAATGGCCAATTAGGCATTAACACATCTATCTCTGGGGCTATCTAGCCATCTTTATGGAGAACAGGATCTTAAATCTCCGCTCATTGGGACAGCCAGAGGCTTTGCCTAAATGGTGGAAAGAGCCGTAGACATTTTTCATAATTATAATGACTTTTTACAGGGAGAGCCATAACTCCTGCTCCATAACTCCAGTGTGAGAGAAGAGCCCATCACAGACTCTGTGATGCGGGGAATGGAGCCATCTGATGGCTGTCTTCCTTGGGTGGTCTGTGCTTTCTTACCATGAACAACTTTGGGGAGCAAAATTCACAAAGGAGGATAAGATGCTTTCTATTCTGGGCACCCCTCTAAAGAGATGAGACAGACTGCAATCTCCAAAGGTACACAGTGAGTGACGAAATGTCAGGAAATGAATGAGTAGTACATAGCCTGGCCAAGCTCCAAATAGCTGTGTGCGGAGAAGGGCATTTTGGGGGTCATTAACTATGGAAGGCTTCCTGGAGGAGGCAAACATGGAGCTGAAAAGGAGGAGATCATTCTTCGAACAAATGGCCCTTGTGTAGAGGTGGGTAAGTAGGAGATGTTGAACAACTTGGGAGCATAGATTCCATTATGCATCATCAAGAGTCTGGACATCACAGTTTTCCAGTTGATTAATTAGCTCAAATCCCCATCAATCTCTCCTAGAGCTCCCCTACAGCTTTTTTTTTTTTTTTTAACATCTTTATTGGAGTATAATTGCTTTACAATGGTGTGTTAGTGTCTGCTGTACAACAAATTGAATCATCTATACATATACATATATCCCCATATCTCCTCCCTCTTGTGTCTCCCTCCCACCCTCCCTATCCCACCCCTCTAGGTGGTCACAAAGCACCGAGCTGATCTCCCTGTGCTATGTGGCTGCTTCCCACTAGCTTTTATAAGAACTCATGACACCCTTCGAAACAGGCCTATTTTTCTATTTCACCACCACTCTCCTTGGCCTGCCTTGTTTATGACTTTTGGGTCTATTTCCTCTTCCTCTGTAAGGTATAGGTAAGAATACTGAGCATTCATATTTTACTTCTGACCTTGATTTCCCTCAAACTATTAGATAGTCTTTTTCTCATCCTTCCAGCACTCTGTGCTTTCCTCACTACACCTAAGAAGCTCTCCTGGGCCAATAAGAGGACAGCTTGTCAAAATGTGAATGATTAGCCATCTCTGCCCATTTCCCAAGCCAAGTACCCCCAGAACCTTACTCTGTCTGATGTCTTTCTTTGGCTAATTGTATAACATTGACGGTCTTCAGCTTTCTTATATTCATCCTCATTAATGTGTTTTAGTCTGTGCATCCCTGACAACAGGGCCTGTGTTTGCATTTTCTGCTCCATTCCACACCCCTCATAGTGCAATTTAGAGACTGAATTAATAATACTCCAAGGTACTAGAGGTGAACAGTTACCTAGATAATTTGAACTCTATAGACATCTTTTGTTTTTATGAAGCATGTTTAGATAATTAAAATATCCATATGATTGCCTCTACAAGCCTCACCTTTGGTCAAGTAAACACAATGAGATGGGTGTATCTTTTATCATAGAGATTGATCTCTAATATACTCCTAAAGGATTCTTTCTTTGGTCATAACACGGAAAAGATAAACTACTGTGTTTCTTTGATTCATCAACAAATTGCCTTACTTGTGATAGCTGATACTCTGGACAAGGGTACAAAATGAATAAGACAAGGTGTCTACCTTTTAGGTGCTTTCAGGTTGGTGGGAAGATAGACAAGTAAACCAGCATTTACAATAAAATGTGACCAGAGCTGCGATGGAGTTGTGCACAGGATACCAGGTGAGGGCTAGACATCTAACTCAGAGGCAAGGAGGTGTCATTTACTGGCCCTGTTGGCAGAAGGGGGTGAGTGGTTGTGGTGGCAGAAGACTAAGCCTAGACACTGGACAGTCTTTCTCAATTAGATAATGATTTTGTCATCTATGCACTCATGCTTGAACAAGGACCAATTATGTGCTAGTCACTATGCTAAGTCTTATTTAAAGATGAGTAAGATTGAGGCTTCCCTGGTTGTGCAGTGGTTAAGAATCCACCTGCCAATGCAGGGGACACGGGTTCGAGCCCTGGTCCTGGAAGATCCCACACGTTGCGGAGCAACTAATCCCGTGCGCCACAACTACTGAGCCTGCGCTCTAGAGCCCGCGAGCCACAACTACTGAAGCCCGCGTGCCACAACTACTGAAGCCTGCGCACCTAGAGCCCGTGCTCCACAACGAGAGAAGCCACTGCAGTGAGAAGCCCGCGCACCACAACGAAGAGTAGCCCCTGCTCACCACAACTAGAGAAAGCCCGCGCGCAGCAACGGAGACCCAACACAGCCAAAAATAAATAAACAAATTTATTTAAAAAATAAATAAATAAAGATGAATAAGGTTAAATTCCTGCCATCAGGAATTGCAGTTTAGAGTGGTGGACAGAAAGAGAAACATTTAAAATACAATGTGATAAGGCCTGAGGTAGAAGCATGGGAAAGCTGACAATTCCTCAGTGAAAGCCAGTGGAAATGTTATGCTGTTTAGAATGCTTAGAAGGGAAAAAAAGGACTTACCCTCAATGACTTACTCTCTTACTCCTTTGAAGTCTGTGAATAGGTTGATTCAAACTGCACTGTGCAGTTTATTTATCATCTGGAATCCCAGCAGTTGAAGGATCCGGAATATATCAAACTTCCCAGGTCTCTGTCTGGGCACCCTTTTTAGTTCAGGAAGCAATTAGTCTGAGAGAGACAGAAGAGAGAGTGTAGGAGCAGAATATATATCCTTTTAAAATAATTTAGTAACAACCCTAGGTAAGTGACCAATAATTTATAGAGTCTATTCTTTTTATAGAGATATTTCCTTGCTGCTCAACCAGCAAGCTTGCCGGGTTTAGAGGATTAATCTTTGACGTAGTAAATATGCTCAAGTTGTAATTCAGTAGCAGGGATAAAGAGAACTTAGACTTGTATTGTATAAGGGAAAAATATTAAATGGATTTGTCCAGGAACTTACATGGTTGTCCTCATTGTTTCTTGTACCTTAGCATCCCGAGTTTCAGAACTGCAAGGGACCCTTTAATCCAGTGTCCTTATTTTACAGATGAGAAGACTAAGACTTATGGTACGTGAGATGGTAACAGATCCAGGACTGGAACTCATGTCTCTTGAGTCACACTTCAAGACATTTAATACTACACTTTGCTACTTCGTGTCACATTCAAACTCTAGCCTTACTAGAAAGACTCCCCTATCAACGTCCTTCCACTCGGTTCTTTTCTGTCCCTCCCTATTGTCAACTTTAGCCAAACCCAGCTGCTTCCTGGCCTCCTACCCACACTACATGTTTTCTGGCTTCTGAAACGTCCCTTAAGCACTTCCATCCCTAGACTGGGATACCTTCACTTTTCTCTCCCCTCTGTTCCCTTCTTCTTCTCCAACCAAGCTTCACACTTCCTCTTCCAGGAAGCCTTCCCGAAGTCACCTCTTCTGTCTTTTAAAAAATTTTTATTTTATTTTATTTTTTGGCCACACCGCGCGGCATGTGGGATCTTAGTTCCCTGACCAGGGATCGAACCCACGCCCCCTGCATTGGAAGCATAGAGTCTTAACCACTGGACCGCCAGGGAAGTCCACCTCTTCTGTCTTTGAATGCTTCTTGGCGCTCCATCTTTTTAGCCCAGTTGTTTGCTTTGCGCTTGCTGCTTTGTTGCTTAATAAGCATTCTGAAGTCAGCTTCTAGATATTTAGGTTCTGTCAATTTACTTAGATTAGGAGCTTCCTAATAGCAAGACCTGGAACACATAGGGGAATTTTACATTGCTGCCTTACTACCTGGGTTTGGATAGGCTAAGGAAGTTAAAGTCGCTTCTGTAATTGGGGAAAGGAAAGAAGAAAAGAAGACTGACTTAGAGATAGGTGGGTATGGTTATCCTGCTTTGAGCCTGGGGCACATTTGAAATGATTTCTCTTTTTTTTTTTTTTATTTATATACTTAAGTGTTTTTCTTTTTCTTTTTTTTTTAAAGTTTTCTTTTTTAAAAAAAAATTTGTTTATTTATTTACTTATTTATTTTTGGCTGTGTTGGGTCTTCGTTTCTGTGCTAGGGCTTTCTCTAGTTGCGGCAAGCGGGGGCCACTCCTCATCGCGGTGCGCGGGCCCCTCACTATCGCGGCCTCTCTTGTTGCGGAGCACAGGCTCCAGACGCGCAGGCTCAGTGGTTGTGGCTCACGGGCCTAGTTGTTCCGCGACATGTGGGATCTTCCCAGACCAGGGCTCGAACCCGTGTCCCCTGCATTAGCAGGCAGATTCTCAACCACTGCGCCACCAGGGAAGCCCTGAAATGATTTCTTAAGATTATTTCCAGTCCTGGGATTCTGTAACCGTGTGAACCAACTTGGATGTGCTATAGCCTTAACCTGATGCTGTCACCAATTTGTAGCCTGTGTTAAATGAGACAGCACCCTGCAAGTAGTAGGTGAAAGATTGGCATATGCACTGCATGTTATGAAAAAAAAAATAGCTGGCGAAAGGACTTTCCTCTGTGGAATGCATTGTTAGGCGGAGCACCTGGCTGCCCAGTGGATGACCTTGGTTGCTGCCTGGAGGTCTCTACCCCAGGGAAGGGAGGCCCTGAGAGCCATTTTGACCCAAGTTCAAATTCCCTAGAACACACAAGCTGATCTCTTGCTCCAAGGCCCAGTCAAAGAGGCTCCAGTGTGTTTATTGACTCTTGCGTGTCCCTGCCCTGGAGAACAAACAGCTCAACCTGACTCATTCCCTCCACCAACTGTACTCAGTTCATTGCTGGGGTTTGCCAGGAAAAATCCCTCAGACCCTATGGAAATAAGGGAGCCAATGGTTATGGGTGTCTGGTTATAGATTCCTACTCCTCTTTCCCGTAGAACATTAATCTTCTCTGGAGGTGCAGAAGACAAGCAGTAACTTCGAATTCACTTGGCTTGGGCTCTCTCCATTGCTTGAGGCAAATCAGCTTGCTTCCCTGATTTATCCACTCAGCAGATATTTATTGAATGCCTGCTATGTGTGTGGCTCTTGCTTCTCCTGATGCGGGCTTGCTGATTTTTGCTCTGGAGGATGCTGATACTTCCATCTTGTAACTAAATGATTTGAAATTCCCCTTTTATAGCATCTAATAATAATAATAATAACGCATGTTTTTCTCCTTTTCCACCATTGGAAGAACTTTGTTTCTGAACCCTAACTATCTCCTTTCATTAAGTCTTTGATGGATTATTCCTATCTCTTGGAATATCCTTCCACTGATGCTGAAAACTTGGCCTCTGTGCACCGGTGCCAAATCGAATCTCGGAGACAGAGTTTTGGGTGAAGTAGAAAAGAATAGCTTTCCTGCTTTGCCAGGTGCAGGGGGACACAGCCGGTTCCTGCCCTCAAAAGCTGTGTGTCCCACCAGGAGGATTTGGTAAGGAGTTTTATAGCAATGGTTCAAGGGCAGTGTTGCTCATAAGGTTAGGGTGTGTGCAGGGCCTGCTTTCCTTTAATCTGGTCTCAGGTAATCTCTTGATGAGCTTCTCTGGTCCCTTTAATCTGGTCTCAGATTGTCTTCTCTGGAATGAAGAATGCTGATGTCTTCCATTTGTTGAGGGTTTTAGTCCTGTAAAGAACTTAAAAATACTGTTATGTGTATCTCCTGAGGCAGAACCAGGACCCTGCCCCAAGGCTGCACTATTGTTTCTTGCTGCTCCTCCCTTGTCTCTGCATACCCTCCCTTCCCTGATTAGCAGTTTTTAAAATCTGCCCTTTGGGACTCAGGGAAGGTCATGGAGGCTGGAGTCTGTTCCTTACAAACAAGGAACGGGAGACACGGAAAGGCTTCTGTGCCCAGGAGCTCCACAGGGTCCTGCTTGGTTTTACCACCGTGCTTTTCATTGAACCCTGCTTCACATTTTCCTCCATAGAGGAGGAGGCAGTCTTATGCTCATATTTGTGCTCAATTCTCTCTTTTTTAGAAGGAACTCAACTCAGACCCTCCCCATTGTTGTGTTTAGGGGAGTGCTGTGTTTCCTAAACTGTGTAATCACCAAAACAGTCCCACGTGATGTTAATAGGAATTTATTTTAAAAGTATTACATGATCAGGTCAGTGTATGAAACACTGGGCAAAATTCTTAAACTGCAGGACTTCTCAGAACCTTTAACGTATTGATATTCATTTTGAATTTCTAAGAGGGGACATAATATGCAATATTATTAGACCACAGAACCCTTTTCAAAGAACAATGTTTTGTCAATTTGGGGGACGTTAATGTTTCATGAACTTCAGTTTGGGAAATGCTGATGTAGTGGAAGGAATATTGGACTAAGCGACAGGAACCTGGCATTGCACCTCTTTCTAGGTGATTCTGGGTAAGTCACTTCCCCTCTCCTTTACTGGGAAAATGAGGAATCTGAATTAAATGATTCCTCAGTCCTCTCCTGGCTCTGACATTATATAATTTTTCCCTTATTATTCTGTTTCTTTTTTAATGTTTGTTTCTACCATTAGTCTGTGAATGCCTAAGATCGGTGTTACATCTCTTATTCTGTGTATCTTCCTGAAACATCTAAGACAGAGTCCATCCGAAGATAAAGGGGGGATAGAATGAAAATGCCTTACAAGTGCTGGCCACTGTACAAAGACATCCACAGGTAGGCCCAATCTCCCAAGAATCAAAACCTCAGAATCTAAGATAGATATCCTGATATACCCATAAAGGACACACAAATAATGGAATAAGACATTAAACCAGTAGGTGACTAAAGAGAGCTGGAATAAATGCATTTTAGACATTAGAGGAAAGGAAAGCTATTTATGGAAAGAAAACATGGTTGTTCCATAAGCAGCTGAATGTCTTAAGGGAAAGCTCTGAGAAGACTCCTTGGAAGAGAGGAGCACTGATATCAAGCGAGGAAAGAGGATATTCTCTGCTGATGGGGTGGTTGCAGAGAGCAGGTATCCCTGGTTTATGGGGCAACCTACTTGGCTGAAAATTCAAGGAGAATAGAAGAACGCTGATCTGGGAAGTGTGATGGGATGGACCTGGTGCTGAGAGTCAATGAGGGAGAAGAAGAGCTTTATCTGGAGCATCTGGAAAAGTAGGTCAACACTCATTTCACTGGGGAGGTTGAAATCCCAGGGTGCTTGGACACGACACGCACATATGTGGATGGCCTTGGAGACAGACAGATTCCCTAGTGGGTGGCCCAAACCTTTTGCTTTCTCTTGCATTGGGTGTGATGAGCTTGAGCCCTAGCTTAAGTGTGTTCCTCTGGGCACTGTCACTCAGAGAAGAGAAGAGTGATGAGGGAGACGCTTATCTTTATAGCTTTTCTTATTTGACTTATATTCTGTTTGTGTGTGTGTGTAGTCTGTATGCACCTATGTGTACGAATGTATGTTTATATGAGTAAGTGTGCACTTGCCCATGTTTGTGGAAACATGGCCATGTTTTATGTGTATATGTCAGTTTGCAAAGTGTTTATATGCCTATCTATGGCTGTGTCTGTTGTAAAAGGATTTTACAGTACAATTTTATAAGTGTGTAAAATGGTATATACACTACATGTGTATTTGGAGAGTGGTCTGTTTTATATATGAGACATATATTCACATATATATTTTATATATGAACATTTATATGTATTTGTATGTCTGTATCTTAGGCTGTATCTTTTTGAGTTACTTATTTTTACATTTCTTTGTCTTTGGGGGTGGGTTTGTTTTAGTAATTCACTAAGTATTTATTGAGAGCCTGCTATGTACAAGGTACATGTCTATGTATATATATATGGGGTGTGCCTCCTTTTGTGGGTATGTATGGAAAGTGCACATGCACTTAGGTATATGTCACGAGTTTGAAATGTCTATGTGTATCCTAATTTTCTCATCTATCTAATTTTTAAATCTTGCCTTGCAGATTCTTGTAAGCTCCCCCAAATCTTTTTGGAAAAAGCAGGAGATAACTAACTCGATGTAGCATAAGCATTTCACATGGGTATGCCCACATGGAGTGACATTATGCCTTGTTCATCATCCATCTGAGATCTCCTCCTGGGCCTTTGTGCCATCTCACACTAGGCACTTCTTGCTCCTATAAAGCTTGGGAAACTACCTAAAACACTCATCCACCACTATGAATAAGTAGGCTGTTTTCCCTTCCTGGTCTGTCGAACCAGGAAAAAAAGATAGCAGTTAGTCAACAACAGGTATTAAGCTCTAGCTATTTGAGAAGATTTTTTTCTTTTCCTTGTCCTTCTCCCTGGCCTCATTTTTTCTATCCTTCAACCAGTTCTCCTAATCCCTTGAAAGAGAGGCACAAGATTTTCTTTTCCTCCCGAGAAACCAGAGCAAAAGAGATTTTGCTCCAAGGGAATCTGCTCCCATATTATGGGGTTTGTCAATAATGTTCCTTCATTAAGATAGAATCTCCGTAGAATGAAAGAAGCCTCGGCTCTTCCTGAAAAGAGTTGTTTTCTCTTGGGGGTGGGTGGGTAGGTGGGGGTATTAAATAAACCTGTTTTTTAAAGAAGTACCTCTGCAGCAAGGAAATATGTTATTATTGTAATTGATGCTAATTATACTTATTACTATAATAACCATTTCGTTGTAACAAATGATGTAATCCTCTTTATTTCTGTTGCTGCCAGGGGCGAGTGGTGTGTCTACAGCAAGAGGGGATTGGTGAGGAGGTGCAAGCAATCCAGTGACAGCGAAGCAGCTTGGGCTGGTGAATGGCTTTGCTGCTCAGGGGCTGGGGGAGGCAGGCAGAAGATAGCTAGATTGTTTTACTCCCCAACTTCTCTTTGGAACTTCCCATTTTAGGCCCTTTCTTATAAGTATTTAATTATTCAGTCAGACTTTCATTTATTCACTCAACAAACATTCATGTAGTACCTGCTATGTTTCTTATGTTAGAGTCGAACCTAGTGGTATAAAGTAAATAAGACAGGATCTTTACTGCTGAGAAGCTCAGAGTCCAGTGGTGCAGACTGGCAGGCAAAGACTGTTCTCAATGCACTGGGATAAGTGAGCTATAGGGAAGCGTATTTAAAGTGCTATGTGTATGGAAGCTCAAAAAGCTGAGGTTTCTGGAGGAATGCTAGGAGTTTGCGGCACAGAGAGGGGGAGTTGGTCATTCCAGGGACAGGGAACTATTAAAAGTATAAACTCATGATGAAGCCTGTTTGTTTTGTAGTATTAGTATCAATAATAATAGTGGTTAATATTACTTCATATCAGGCACACGCATTTGCATGTTTTGATTCATTTAATCTTTACAACAAGGCTATGAGGTAGGACTGTTGTGAAGATGAAGTGAACCAATAGATGGCAAGTGCTTAGAATAGTACTTAATATGGAGTCATATTAGCTATTTTTATTCTTGTCTCATTATTGCTATTCCTATTTAACAGATGCAAAAACTGAGGCTTGGGTAGAGTAACTTGCCCAATTTCACATATATAGTGAGCAATAAAGCATGGGTTTGAAACTCAGTACTGAATAGAGTCCCAGTCTTCAACCACTCTTGTAATTAAGGTGTAGGGTACACACTAGAGAGAGGTGATAATTTGTAATGAAACTGCCAAATAGTTTGGGGCTAAAGTGTGAGTAGTCTTATGTACCATTAGGGGTTTCCAAACAGAGGAGTAACAAGATCAGAGCTGTGTTTTATTTATTTATTTATTTAATTTATTTATTTTTGGCTGCGTTGGGTCTTCGTTGCTGTGCACAGGCTTTCTCTAGTTGCGGTGAGCGGGGGCTACTCTTCATTGCGGTGCACGGGTTTCTCATTGCGGTGGCTTCTCTTGTTGCAGAGCATGGGCTCTAGGTGCGCGGGCTTCAGTAGTTGTGGCTCACGGGCTCTAGAGTGCAGGCTCAGTAGTTGTGGTGCACGGGTTTAGTTGTTCCACGGCATGTGGGATCTTCCCAGACCAGGGCTCGAACCCGTGTCCCCTGCATTAGCAGACGGATTCTTAACCACTGCGCCACCAGGGAAGTCCCCAGATCTGTGTTTTAGAAAGACAATTCCAGAACCATTTTTGAGAGCAATCCTAGCTGCTGGTCCCTACCAAGAGGCCCAGTTTCTCCAAACAAAACCAAGAAACACAACCAAGGCTCCAAAGATCTCTTTAAGAACATCCCGATTCCTGCTACCACACCTATGAAACTCACCTTTGCTCCTGCCTGGCAAATATCTGCTTCTGGGGGCACTTACTCTAAGGAGGAAGTCCTTAAGAGTGTTGATCAAGGGCTTCCCTGGTGACGCAGTGGTTAAGAATCTGCCTGCCAATGCAGGGGACACGGGTTCGAGCCCTGCTCTGGGAAGATCTCGCATGACGCGGAGCAACTAAGCCAGTGCGCCACAACTACTGAGCCTGCACTCTAGAGCCCGCGAGCCACAACTACTGAGCCCACGTGCCACAACTACTGAAGCCCGTGCGCCTAGAGCCCGTGCTCTGCAACAAGAGAAGCCACCGCAACGAAGAGTAGCCTCTGTTCGCTGCAACTAGAGAAAGCCAGCGTGCAGCAACAAAGACCCAACACAGCCAAAAATAAATAAGTAAATAAAATAAATTTTTAAAAAAGAGTGTTGATCAAAATCATAGCAATTTTAATAACCTAAATGGGAAAAGAACTTGAAAAAGAATAGATACATGTATATGTATAACTGAATCACTTTGCTGTACACCTGAAACTAACACAACATTGTTTTTTAAAAAATATTTATTTATTATTCATTTATTATTATTATTATTTTTTATTTAGGCTGTGCCGGGTCCTAATTGTGGCATGAGAGATCTTCGTTGCAGCATGTGGACTCTTGGTTGTGACATGCAGGCTTCTTAGCTGCGGTGTGCAGACTTCTTAGTTGTGGCATGCATGTGGGATCTAGTTCCCCGACCAGGGATCAAACCCAAGCCCCCTGCATTGGGAGCTCGGAGTCTTACCCACTGGACAATCAGGGAAGTCCCTAACACAACATTGTTAATCAACTATACTCACATATAAAATAAAAATTAAGAAAAAAAACAGTCTTTAAAAGAAAAAAGAAAGAAAGACAATTCCAGAAAACTGGGACAATGTGGACAACTGGCATCTGAGAAGGCTAGTCCTTAGTCTCAGTGTGTTCTGCTCAGCAGCTGATACAGCCAACGAGAGCTGCACTACTGCTTTAGTTGACTGCGGGACATGGAAGAAAAAAGAGTGGGGGAAACTCTCAGGTTAATAAGATCTGGGGAGAGAGCCAAACCAAATTTCCAAGCCCTCATAATTGGGTTGTCTAAATGGGCCGCAGTATATAATATCTATAGGCCTTCACTTCCATCAGTGTTAGTAGAAATTTCGAATTTCCCTAATTTGGGGGCTGGGGCCTTGTCTGTCTTGTTCACCACTATCTCTAGTACCCAGCAGAGGGCCTGGCAATAATATATACTGATAAATCCATCATGTGGATGATTTTTCACTCTTCTGGAGCTCTGGGTACCTCAAGCTTGGCCTAACGCTCCCACAATTGAATTTTTTTTATTATTAATCAAAAAAGTTATTCCTCCTATTATCAGTGCCCTCTCTTCACCCCATCACACACACAGACATGTATTCCTCCACCTTCTCCTAACCTGTCCCCGTAAGTTCAGCCAGTTCCCCTTAGTGGAGTTTGACGAGTACATCAAAGAGGATAATAATGATGGCTAACATTGATCGCATGCTTACCGGGTGCGAGGCAGAACCCTAAGCACTTTACACGTGTTGACTAAGGTCTCACACCAACTATGAGGAGATACTGTTATTATCCCAACTGTATAGATGAGGAAACTGAGCTATGAGGAAGTCAAATAACTTGCCCAAGATCGCACAGCTATTAAGTAGCGTAACCTCATCCAATACACCAGTACCTCGAAAACCTTAATTAGCCTACAGACCACCTGGGGCCTTATTAAAATACTCATTCTGATGCAGTGAATCTAATGATGGGGTCCAACATTCTGCAACATTCTTTAATAAGCTCCCAAGTGATGCTGATGCTGTTGGTTCATGGACCACAGGGCGAGGAGTAAGGCTCTACACTTTGTTCACTGCGTCTCCATGTCAACCATTTTCAGACTCACATTGTCACGAGCTGTCAGAGTTGTTTCCTGAACAGACAGGACATTTGTTTAAAACAGTTCTGTGAACCATACGAGTCAGCTTCGTCCTGGAAAAAAAAGGAGAGTTGGCACTTGGCTGATTGTATTGACACGTCTTGGTGATTGATGCTTGTGCCAAGAACTGAGCCTAAGTGACGAGAGGGTGGCTTTAGACTTCCTGGGTGCAGACCCTGCTTACTGTAGGCTCTGGGCATGTCTACTGACTGATGGCCACTGGTGGAGTCATCTCCATCCCTATTCCATTGCGGCCAATAGTTGAATTAGACCGAGGGTTTACGGTGAACGTGACCCAGACTCAAGGCTTCTGCTGTAGTCTGTTGACTAGCTGTGTCTCTAGAAGAACCCAAGCCCAGATGTCTAGAATTCTTCCTTGTTAGCCCCTTCCAAATGCAGAATTTAATAAGAGAAGGCAAGAAGGTATGGGAGAAAAGAGTAGATCAATAAATTTATTAACAAGTATTTATTGAGGCCCTGATATTAAAAAGCGGTGATTTTGCCCTAACCCCCCAGGCCTCAGATTAGCTGCAGGAATAGTGTTGTCAACTCTCATTCAATATCTTTTCCTAATCAAGGCCACCTTCTCCTTTATTTCCCAGCAAGGTGTACTTATGAGACACACTTCCTAAGACAATTCTGAAAACAGAGACACATTTTTGGAAGATTAAAAAAAAATGTTGCATTAAGAAGTCCAAAAGACATTATTTAATTTTTCTGTTGACTTGGTGAGAGCCATGTTACAGCTCTTCTGCCTTAGCCCAGGTAACTGGGAGTTGACTATAGCCATTTAGGTGGGAAGCTGGACCCCTAAGTTCTCCTATAACTTTTTTTTTTAAATTAATTTATTTATTTTTGGCTGTGTTGGGTCTTCGTTTCTGTGCGAGGGCTTTCTCTAGTTGCGGCAAGCGTGGGCCACTCTTCATCGCGGTGTGCGGGCCTCTCACTGTCGCGGCCTCTCTTGTTGCGGAGCACAGGTTCCAGACGCGCAGGCTCAGTAGTTGTGGCTCACGGGCCTAGTTGCTCTGCGGCATGTGGGATCTTCCCAGACCAGGGCTCAAACCCGTGTCCCCTGCATTGGCAGGCAGATTCTCAACCACTGCGCCACCAGGGAAGCCCTCTCCTATAACTTTAAGATTCTCTGATTTCATTCCAATCAGCCTTGGGGGCCTCTGATGCTCCAGTGAAGCAGTTAAGACCCCCACAGGCAATATTAACTCCAGGTAGGTTTTCTCTTGGAAAAACCTTAGGCCACTCAGCTCTTGGAGAGTTGGAACTCCCAGAGGGGGAAGCAGAGATCGTAGTGTTGAGGGATTTCTCCCATTCTTTCCATTCCTTCCTGTCCCCATGGCTCTCCTTACAGTCCAGAAGAGCACCAGCCATCTAACTGATTGTTCAGCTTTCAGACCCTTCTTCAACTTTTCCTATTTAAATAAAAATTTAAAACTAGGTTACTAGTTCTTTAAACAAACATTTTAAAGTGCCTATTATCAATAACACATTGGGCTGGTTGCTATGGACTATAAAAAATGAATGAGAGGGAATTCCCTGGTGGCGCAGTGGTTAAGAATCCGCCTGCCAATGCAGGGGACATGGGTTCGAGCCCTGGTCCGGGAAGATCCTGCCTGCCGCGAAGCAACTAAGCCTGTGAGCCACAGCTACTGGGTCTGCGCTCTACAGCCCGCGAGCCACAACTACTGAGCCTGTGTGCCACAACTACTGAAGCCCGTGTGCCTAGAGCCCATGCTCTGCAACAAGAGAAGCCACCACAATGAGAAGCCCGTGCACCGCAACAAAGAGCGGCCCCCGCTCGCGACAGCTAGAGAAAGCATGGGTGCAGAAACGAAGACCCAACGCAGCCAAAAATAAATAAATAAATAAATAAATCCCCTCGTGCCTTTAAAAAAAAAGTGAATGAGAGATAATCATTATTTTCACAAATAGCCTAGTAGAGTTATAAGTTGTGAACCTGAGTACGTACCATGAGGGAGGTACAGAATGGGGGTCCAAAAAACAGAGAGCAAATAAAATGATGTGTACAAGAGGAATTTTTAAAGCTGTGAATACTGCATACATATAAGTTTTTAAACTTCCAAAAACAAGAAAAAGAGAATAAGTTTGGAGGCCTGGTCCTAGATCAGGGGTTGGCAGACTGTGACCCTAAACCTGTTTCTGTACAACCCTCAAGCTAAGAATTTTTTTTTTTAACATTTTTAAAGGGTTGTATTTTTAAAAAAACACCCAAGAAGAATGTACAATACAGACTGAAGTAAGTCAGAAAGAGAAAAACAAATATCGTATATTAACGCATGTATGTGGAACCTAGAAAAATGGTACAGATGAAGCGGGTTGCAGGGCAGAAGTTGAGACAGATGTAGAGAACAAACGTATGGACACCAAGTGGGGAAAACTGCGGTGGGGTGGGGATGGTGGTGTGCTGAATTGGGCAATTGGGATTGACATGTATACAGTGATGTGTATAAAATTGATGACTGATTAAAAAAAAAAAAAAAAGAATGTACAATAGAGACCATATGCAGCTTGCAAAACCTGAAATGTCTGCTGTTTGGTCCTTTACAGAAAAAGTCTGCCAACCTCCTGATCTAGACCGAATTTTACCATAACTGTATGACCATGGACAAGCCTATCCTGTAAGTAATTGGGAGTTATTCATTAAGTGAAAAAGATGGCTAGATTTGGTGGCAGTAGGAGGATGAATAGAATGGGGGTAGTAAGTAGAAATTCTAGGAGGCAATTTAAAATCCAAATCTAGCATCTAGAAAACCAGTGGGACGTGTAGATTTGGGAGTCATCAGTGCACATTCAGTGACTGAAAATAGAATGGATGAAATCACCCAACGAAAAGACCAAGGATGGAAATTTGGGAATATCTACATTAAGCGGAGGATGGAAGGACACGGAAAGAGTGAAGGAGACCGGGAAAAAGTGATCCAAGAGGTAGGAGGAGATAAGAGGTCAATAGTATCACAGAAAAAGGAGGTTGTCAACAGTGTTAGTGCCAAAGAGAGGTAAAGTGGGATGGAGAATGAAAAGAAGCCATTGGCTATGTTACAGGTGACCCTGTGAGGACAGTTTCAGGAGGGTGGTAAAGTGGGGGTAGGAAGCAGTGGAGTGCCTTTCAGGATGTTGGTGGTAGAGGGAAGGATGGAGACCAGCTAGGCTGAGGGGGAACAGAGTCAACAGAAGCAGATAACATCCATTTTGTCTACCATGCCACGGGTATATGAGGGTCAAATTAAACGTAGGTGACAGTGCTTTGAAAACTATAAAGTAATCTACAAATAAAAGGTGTTGAGTTATTATAAATTAATTAACTTCCAGTTCTAAATTCGGTGAAACTATTTTTGTCCTTTCCTCAAAGTTTACAATTTAGAACCAACAATGTTCTATTCCCTATGAAGTATAAACTTTTCATTCTTCAAGACCTTTCTAGCAGCTGTGACCATCATCTTCCTAGTTTTTGACTTCCCAGTATGGCACTGTCTGTACCATCTAAGCAAACCTATTTCTCCTCCTCCCTGCAAGCCTTATTTCCCTTCATTTGAGAGCTTTCACTCAGGCCATTTGCTTTGCGTTAAGGTTTAAGAGTTGCTTGCTTTAAGGGTTGACAGATTTAGCAAATGAAAATGCAGGATGCCAATTAAATTTGAATTTCAGATAAACAACGAACAATTTTTAGTGTGTGTCCCATGAAATATTTGGGCACAGGCATCCTGCATTTTATTTGGCAACCCTACCGCCCCTGTTCTCTTAGTTTATCCGTATGGGTCTCTTCATTTAGAACTCAACTCAAAGCTCATCTCTACTCCTTGGCATGATGATTTAATAAAAAGAATATAGCCTTTTTTTTTTTTTAATCACAGCTATTTCTTCTTTTTTTATAATTTATTTATTTTATTTATTTATTTTTGGCTGCGTTGGGTCTTCATTGCTGCACACGGGCTTTCTCTAGTTGCGGTAAGCGGGGGCTACTCTTTGTTGCGGTGCGTGGGCTTCTTACTGCAGGGGCTTCTCTTGTTGTGGGGCACAGGCTCTAGGCACTCGGGTTTCAGTAGTTGTGGCACACGGGCTCAGTAGTACTGGCTCTCGGGCTCTAGAGCGCAGGCTCAGTAGTTGTGACGCACAGGCTTAGTTGCTCCGCGACATGTGGGATCTTCCCGGACCAGGGCTCGAACCTGTGTCCCCTGCGTTGGCAGGCGGATTCTTAACCACTGTTCCACCAGGGAAGCCTGAACATAGCCTTTTGTAGACAATCACACTTGGATTCAAGTCCTGGCCCTCCACTTACCTGTGGTGTGACCTTGATTAAATCTCTTCATTTCTTTGAATCTATACATTACTTTTCAAGGCTCTTATTAGAATTAAAGTAAACAATGTTTAGTTTGTTTGCTTAGGACTTACATATTTATTTAAACCTCTCCTATCCAAAAGATAATGTCTCTGCTTTGCCTGCCCTCTCTGCTAAGATATTCAACTTGTACTTCCTTCAGTTGTATTGCTGTTTAGGTTTTCAGTCTGGGTCAGAGTCCTGGGGAGGGGGTCTTGTCTTTCTCATCAACCAGGGGAGTATCTAGCTGAATCATTCCTTATAGTACCTAAGGCAGGGGTCTACCCACAGGGAGCCTCAGGGTAGGGATAGATTGATGGGTTTCCATGTGCCTTTTTTCTCTGGACTACTTGGAAGAACCTCAAGGTCAAGTCCCTAGGGAGCTCAAGGTCAAATCCTCAGGGTGCTCAAGAGTAAGTCTTCCAGCCTAGGTCTTCTTGCCACTGCTATGCTAGCTCTGCACAGGTTTTCTGAGAGAGTTGATGATAAAGAAGGATGTGGTAGGCCCTTTGGGGTGAGAGGTGAAGAATGGGGGCGGGTAGCCAGAGTAATTGTTATTACTAGTGTTCTTCTCTGTGACTCAGATTAATTGTAAATACTGAGATTCAGAAGAGAGAATTACAGTGATGGGAAACAGGTAGAAAGGTAAAGGCCTCCAGTGGATATTCTTTTTAACCCCCAGTTCGCAGCCAGAGGATGTAACTTCCTTTGCTCAGTTGGGCTTCTCTGTCTGCCCCCAGTAGCCCTACAGGGTAGGTGGGAGGTAGAATCTTATGCCCCAGCTTCCTCTCGCCTGAAGCTTCCTCTCGGTGATCCCTACTGTAATTCCTATCTGCTTCCTCTCGCCCTAGCTGCCGGGGATATGGATAAGCAGCCAGGTTATCTAGATCTCCCAGCTCTGAGTTTTATCTCCAGCCCAGGGGGAGGGGGGGAACCCTACACCTGACCAAACTCAGTAATAGAAAGTGGTTCCCCCTCCCCGCTTCTCTTCTCTGGTCCCCTGGAGCTTATTTCACTGGAAGGGAACGCAGGTTGATGTATTTTTAAATGGCTTTGATTTTATCACCTTGCTTAATGATTTGGCACGTTATTTATTAGATGGGGAGCTTCCCAGAGGGGCCTGGCCCATTAACGTATAAATAATGTGGCAAATAGTTCAATAGAGCCGTAAAAAAAGTGATTTAGAAATAAATTGACCTCTGTTTGTTACATGTAAACGAAGGCCCAGGGTCATAATGTATTTCGTGTCCTGAAGCTGGGATGGTGGGGTTGAGGTGGGAAGGGATGAGTAGGAGGCTAGTGCAGACACTGGGGAGATTTTTTTGATCACAGCTCTTTTTTTCTCTGCCACGGTTGAGGGTGTGGCAGACGTCATGTGGGCTGCATCTGGTATGTGTGTAGCGGGATGAGTAGATACCCATGGTCTGGGGCAACAGTACAATTGGTTAGGATGGGGGAGGGGTGATTTGAAGTGGAGGCTTCTTTCTGGACACAAATCCCTGTTTGTGATTTCATCATTATTGAGAAGTTGACATTTAACCCACATAGGTGGAAAGAGAAGTTGATAGTTTGGGAAGCAGGAGCTGTCTTGGTTCCTTCAGGTGAGTGAGGTGAGCACCTTGGATGGGGATGATATCTGGTTCTTCTCTCCCTAGTACGGTGTGTAGCACATAGTAGGCAGTCAACTAACTGTTTATTAACACAAATCCACATATCTACCATGATAAAAGGGGGGAAAGAATGGTACAGATAATTTCTGAACTAGTGGTGGATAAATAATGGGTATAATAGTTAACATTCACTGAGAGCTTAGTATTCACTAGACATTTTATTAATCACTTTACATATGTAACCTAATTAAATCTTTTTTATGTTTAAATTGTAAAATATGACACATATTCATTAAAATGTATAAAGGATATACGTGCATTTTAATGAATAATGTGGCACCTAGAAACACCCATGTAACCGCCACTCCTAAAAAGAAAGAGCTTTGCCAGCACCCCAGAAGCTCCCTGGGCGTCCCTTTCTGATCACAATTGCTTCCCTTTCCCAAAGGTAACTATCCTGTATTTTGTGATAATAATTTTCTGGCTTTTCATAATAGTCTTAGTATCAATGTATGTGTCCTTAAACAGTATAGTTTTGCCTTTTTTTTTTAAGATTTTTTGATGTGGACCATTTTTAAAGTCTTCATTGAATTTGTTACAATATTGCTTCTGTTTTATGTTTTGATTTTTTGGCCCCAAGGCATGTGGGATCTTAGCTACCCGACCAGGGATCAAACCTGCACCCCCTACATTGGAAGGCGAAGTCTTAACCACTGGACCGCCAAGGAAGTCCCAGTTTTGCCCTTTTCTGAATTTTATGTTGATACACTCAAATTGTGAGTATTCTTTTGTCTTACATTTTTTACTCAGCATTTTATCTGTGAGATTCATTCATGTTGCTGCTTGTAGCTGTAGATTACTAATTGTCATTGCTATACATATTTCACTGTGTGTGAATATACGGTATTTTATCCATTCTACTGTTGGTGGACATCACATCCTTTCTAGTTTTTTTTTAAATTAATTATTAATTAATTAATTTTGGCTGCGCCGCATCTTAGTTGCGGCACATGGGATCATTTAGTTGCGGCATGCGGGATCTTTAGTTGTGGCATGTGGGATCTAGCTCCCCGACCAGGGATCAAACCCAGCCCCCCTGCATTGGGAGCGTGGAGTCTTACCCACTGGACCACCAGGGAAGTTCCTCCAGTTTTTATCAATTGAAAACAATGTTGCTTTGAACATACTTAAACATGTATCCTAGTGCGATTGTGCCCACATTTTGTAGGGTCTGTACCTGGCAGTAGAATTTCTGGGTTATAGGGTGTGTGAACATTCAAGTTTGCTCAGTAATACCAAATTGTTTCCCAAAGTATCTGTACCAATTTTCACTCTAGAGTATCTGAGAGTTCCTGTTGTTCTACCATCCTTGCCAGCTCTTGGTAGTTTCAGAATTTTCCAGTTTAATCCTTACAATATCATATGAA
Organism: Balaenoptera ricei; assembly: GCF_028023285.1. NCBI lineage: Eukaryota > Metazoa > Chordata > Mammalia > Artiodactyla > Balaenopteridae > Balaenoptera > Balaenoptera ricei. Next base: position 45,461,788 of record NC_082648.1, read on the forward strand.
GTTGGAATTTTTATTATTGCCATTTTACAGATGATTAAACTGAGGCTTAGTGTGTTTAAGCAACTTGCTCAGAGTTGTATAACTGGCAAATGGCAGACCAGTATTTGAACTTAAGCCTGACCCCATACCCGAGCTTGAAATCTCAATATTTGCACTCTATCTTGATAATGAATACTTTGAGATTTTGGATAAATTCTATAACAAAGCTCTCCTGCACATTTAACTTTTTAAACCAATTAAAAATTTTTGTTATATATAACAATATATAAAATGGACCATCCTTTATGCTTGCTACCAACTTGTGCAGTGGAGAAGGTGGCTGGTTTCATATGTGGGGTGGGGGAAGACATTAAGGTTAAATATTTAACCTTAAATATTAAAGATCTGTTAGAGAGCAGCTAACATGGAGCTGGCTGTAGGATGTCCAGAAGAAGCTTCCAGAAGTGATCCAGACCACACCCCTCTATAGGCTAGCGAAAGATCTGAAAACACCTCCAGGGCAAAGGACTCCGCCCAGGAGCCCGAAAGTCCTTTTTTTCATGCTACTTTAATTTCTGCTACTGTTTTAACTCATCCCCTCTAGTTCATCCTTCCAAAGACAACCCTTAATATATGATCAAAGGCCCCCTTTCTGGTTTCAGGGTATCTTGCTGGCTGGGCAGAGTTTCCAACAGAGTCAGGGCTTTAGAATGTCTTTCATCCCAAGAGCTCAAAGCCTCCCACGGACATTAGCCCATTAATCACCAAGCTGCTCTGTGAAGTTGAGAACTAGTCAGTGGGGGCCTCCCCCGCTTCCCAGGTAGAGAAACTGAGTCCACGACTTGTCCAGAACTGCCCAGGGAGTCAGGGTGGAGCCAGGAAAGGAACCTAAGGGTCCAGGGAGACCATCTCCTCCACTGCCAGTGATTCAGGGCTCCAGTTTTTTGCACATTCAGCACAAAAAAGAACTCACTAGAGAATGGTGAAAGATGAGGCTAGTATTTCAGAATATTGGACTCCTTTTTGGATTGCTGACAAAGACAGCCTTGCCCAAGGAGATGTGCATACTTCAATACTGGGGCTGGAGTAATTCTTTTTTTTTTTTTTTTAATTGGAGTATAGTTGATTTACGATATTATATTAGTTTCAGGTGTACAGCATAATGATTCAACATTTTCATAGATTATACTCCATTTAAGTTATTACCAATCCTAAATATGCTACCAGAAAACTACTAGAGCTAATCAATGAATTTGGTAAAGTAGCAGGATACAAAATTAATGCACAGAAATCTCTTGCATTCCTATACACTAATGATGAAAAATCTGAAAGAGAAATTAAGGAAACACTCCCACTTACCACTGCAACAAAAAGAATTAAATACCTAGGAATAAACCTACCTAAGGAGACAAAAGACCTGTATGCAGAAAACTAAGACACTGATGAAAGAAATTAAAGATGATACAAACAGATGGAGAGATATACCACGTTCTTGGATTGGAAGAATCAACATTGTGAAAATGAATATACTACCCAAGCAATCTACAGATTCAATGCAATCCCTATCAAATTACCAATGGCATTTTTCACAGAACTAGAACAAAAAACTTTCACAATTTGTATGGAAGCACAAAAGACCCTGAATAGCCAAAGCAATCTTGAGAAAGAAAAACGGAGCTGGAGGAATCAGGCTCCCTGACTTCAGACTATACTACAAAGCTACAGTGATCAAGACAGTATGGTACTGGCACAAAAACAGAAATATAGATCAATGGAACAGGATAGAAAGCCCAGAGATAAACCCACGCACCTATGATCACCTTATTTTTGATAAAGGAGGCAAAAATATACAATGGAGAAAAGACAGCCTCTTCAATAAGTGGTGCTGGGAAAACTGGACAGCTACATGTAAAAGAATGAAAGTAGAACACTCCCTAACACCATACACACAAAAAAATTCAAAATGGATTAAAGACCTAAATGTAAGGCTAGACACTATAAAACTCTTAGAGGAAAACATAAGCAGAACACTCTATGACATAAATCACAGCAAGATCCTTTTTGACCCACCTCCTAGAGAAATGGAACTAAAAACAAAAATAAACAAATGGGACCTAATGAAACTTAAAAGCTTTTGCACAGCAAAGGAAACCATAAACAAGACGAAAAGGCAACCCTCAGAATGGGAGAAAATATTTGCAAATGAAGCAACTGACAAAGGATTAATCTCCAAAATATACAAGCAGCTCATGCAGCTCAATATCAAAAAAACAAACAACCCAATCCAAAAATGGGCAGAAGACCTAAATAGACATTTCTCCAAAGAAGATATACAGATTGCCAACCAACACATGAAAGGATGCTCAACATCACTAATCATTAGAGAAATGCAAATCAAAAGTACAATGAGGTATCACCTCACACCAGTCAGAATGGCCATCATCAAAAAATCTACAAACAATAAATGCTGGAGAGTGTGTGGAGGAAAGGGAACCCTCTTGCACTGTTGGTGGGAATGTAAATTGATACAGCCACTATGGAGAACAGTATGGAGGTCCCTTAAAAAACTAAAAATAGAATGACCGTATGACCCAGCAATCCCACTACTGGGCATATACCCTGAGAAAACCATAATTCAAAAAGAGTCACGTACCACAATGTTCATTGCAGCTCTATTTACAGTAGCCAGGACATGGAAGCAACCTAAGCGTCCATCGACAGATGAATGGATAAAGAAGATGTGGCACATTTATACAATGGAATATTACTCAGCCATAAAAAGAAATTAAATTGAGTTATTTATAGTGAGGTGGATGGACCTAGAGACTGTCATACAGAGTGAAGTAAGTCAGAAAGAGAAAAACAAATAGTGTATGCTAACACATATATATGGAATCTAAAAAAAAAAAAAAAAGGTTATGAAGAACCTAGGGGCAGGACGGGAATAAAGACCAGACCTACTAGAGAATGGACTTGAGGACATGGAGAGGGAGAAGGGTAAGCTGGGACAAAGTGAGAGAGTGGCATGGACATATATACACTACCAAATGTAAAATCAATAGCTAGTGGGAAGCAGCCGCACAGCACAGGGAGATCAACTTGGTGCTTTGTGACCACCTAGAGGGGTGGGATAGGGAGGGTGGGAGGGAGGGAGATGCAAGAGGGAAGAGATATGGGGATATATGTATATGTATAGCTGATTCACTTTGTTATACAGCAGAAACTAACACACCATTGTAAAGCAATTATACTCCAATAAAGATGTTTAAAAAAAAAGCCCAAAAATAAAGTTATTACCAAATAATGGCTATATTTCCCTGTGCTGTACAATATTTCCTTGTTGCTTATCTATTTTATGCATAATTTGTACCTCTTAATTCCATACCCCTATCTTGCCCCTCCCCACTTCCCTCTTCCCACTGGTAACCACTAGTTTGTTTTCTGTATCTGTGAGTCTGTTTCTGTTTTGTTATATACATTTGTTTGTTTTATTTTTTATATTCCACATGTAACTGATATCACACAGTATTTTTCTTTCTCTGTCTGACTTATTTTACTAAACATAATACTCTCTAGGTCCATCCATGTTGTGGCAAATGGCAGAATTTCATTCTTTTTTATGGCTGAGTAATATTCCATTGTATATATGTGCCACATCTTCTTCATCCATTCATCTGTTGATGAATACTTGGGTTGCTTCCATATCTTGGCTATTGTAAATAATGTTGCTGTGAACGTTAGGGTGTGTGTATCTTTTCGAATTAGAGCTTTTCTGTTCTTCAGATATATACCCAGGAGTGGAATTTCTGGATCACATGGTGGTTCTATTTTCAGTTTTTTGAGGAACCCCCATACTGTTTTCCACAGTGGTTGCACCAATTTGCATTTCTACCAACAGTATACAGGGTTCCCTTTTCTCCACATCCTTGCCAACATATGTTATTTGTAGACTTTTTGATGATAGCCATTCCAGCAGGTGTGAGGTGACATCTCATTGTGGTTTTAATTTGCATTTCTCTAATGATTAGTGATTTTGAGCATCTTTTCATGTGCCTGTTACCCATCTGTATGTCTTCTATGGAAAAATGTCTATTCAGGTCTTCTGCCCATTTTTCAATCAGGTTTTTTTTGATTTTTGATATTGGGTTGTATTGTATGAGCTGTTTATATATTTTGGATATTAACTCCTTATTGGTCATATTATTTGCAAAAAAATTTTCCCGTTCAGTAGGTTGTCTTTTCATTTTGTTGATGGTTTCCTTTACTGGGCAATACTTTTGAGTTTAATTATGTCCCATTTGTTTATTTTTGCTTTTATTTCTTTTGCCGTAGGAGACAGATCAAAAAAATATTGCTATGATTTATGTCAAAGAACATTCTGCCTATGTTCTCACCTAGGAGTTTTATGGTTTCCGGTCTTACATTTAGGTCTTTAATCCATTTTGAGTTTATTTTTGTATATGATGTGAGGAAATGTTCTAATCTCATTCTTTTACATGTAGTTGTCTAGTTTTCCCAGCATCACTTATTGAAGAGACTGTCTTTTCTCCACTGTCTATTCTTGCTTCCTTTGTTGTAGATTTATTGACCATAAGCGTGTGGGTTTATTTCTGGTCTCTCTACTCTCTTCCATTGATCTATGTGTCTATTTTTGAGCCAGAATCATGCTGTTTTGATTACTATAGCTTTGTAGTATATTCTAAAGTCAGAGAGCATGATACCTCCAGCTTTGTTCTTTCCCCTCCAGATTGCTTTGGCATTTTGGGGCCTTTTGTGGTTCCATATAAATTTTAGGATTATTTGTTCTAGTTGTGTGAAAAATGTCATGGGTGTTTTGATAAGGATTGTATTAAACCTGTAGATTTCTTTGGGTAGTATGATAATTCTTCCAATACAAGAACATGGGATATCTTTCCATTTCTTTGTATCAGCTTCAATTTTCTTCATCACCGTTTAAAAATTTTCAGAGTATAGGTCTTTCACCTCCTCGGTTAAGTTTATTCCTAGGTATTTTATTCATTTTGATGCAATTTTAAAAGGGATTCTTTTCTTGCTTTCTCTTTCTGATTGTTCATTATTAGTGTATAGAAAAGCAACAGATTTCTGTATATTGATCTTGTATCCTGCAGCTTTACCATATTCACTTATTAGTTCTAATAGTTTTTTGGTGGAGACTTTAGGGTTATCATGTCATCTGCAAATAGTGACAGCTTTACTTCTTTAGGGTCATTTATTTTTGCAACTTCAGTTGTGCTTCGTACATAGAAGGCCCTTAATAACTGTTTGCTGAGTGAAGGTGTGAACAAATAAATGACAGGATGCCTGAATTTGTTTTACTGATCTGGGCATCCTCCTCACTCCCAATTTTTCCTTCTAACATGAACATCTTTGGGAAGGGGCATGGGCATGAGGAAGTCGAACTTCTCTGGATGAGATGTGTGCCTGAGTGGAGCAGTGAGGAAAGGTGCCTTAGGTTGAAGGCTGGGAATGGAAGAGGGGAGGGGGAGGAGTTCCTGAGACTCAGTCTTACTTTGCCCAAGAAGATCTATAAAGGAAACTAAATTTTAAGCTTATTTCAGGTATTCTGTGAGTTCCTGCCCCTCACCTGCCAGAGTATTCCTCTGGGACAGGTACCTTGGCCAGTTATAGCCTTCATCCATTCCGCTGCAAACAGCAGAGCTCTGGGCCACATGACCAGATATGAATGTGAATTTTATTTGCTCCAGGTACCCATCATTTTAGTGACATTATCAATGGGTTACTGTTTAGGGGAAGCAGCGAACATATGTCACTTTAAAATGCTCTAAGTATGCTCAGAGATCACAAAATCAAAGAATCCTTTAGGGCTGGAGGAAATTCTTGAGGTCGTGGCTTACACATCCCTCTGCTGCAGTGGAAGTTGCCTAACTCAGTGAACTGGAGGAGAATTATCTTGTTTAGAATGTTTGTTTTTGCGACTCCTTATGTATATCTCTACATATGACTCCATGTATATATGCAAATAGGTTTAACAGTAATATGTAAGAATCTCTCCGTGTGTCAGGGTGGGGAGGTCCACATTTGCGTAGGCTGCTTTGCTTCCTTTGTTAGCGTCTTTTCCTTTAGACTACGTGTAGCTCTTCTCTGTCTTCAGACCCTCCTTCCCCTCACCCATCACATGATGCTCGTTGGAAGCTCCTGAGGAATCTTGAGGTTGGGGTTGGGGATATTCACCCTCAACTCTTCTCCTGGCCTGTCTTTATTTCAGCCACCCATCTGATCCCATTGCCATCTCTAGGCGGGCTCCCTGCTGCCTGCATTTATCTCCTTGTTTTATGATGTCATTTAATTAGCTCACACACGGTGGTTTTATGGGACAAACATGGCCTTGTTTGCCTTATAACTGAATTTCACAGCTCTGTGGGGACAGGTCAGGAGATCTCAGCCCCGCGGTGTTTGGAGTTCAGGAATGCTGGATATTTAGGAACCTAGGAATTTTGGTAATGATCTGAATTGGAGATCCATCTTCCACAAACTAAAAAAGTGTCACTTCTCTCTTTTCTAGTTGCCCATCCCACAGCATATGAATAACCCTGTTGCAGAAGTGTGAATGCTGTGCCACCATTAGGGTCTGTCCTGAATCTCTGTTGCTCGTGTGACGGTCATACTACTTTTGATCCATAAATAGAGTGGCCACTTATAGGATAGTTAGAAGCCTCCTAAACGTCCATTCTAGAGGAATGAGATACTGATGGTAGGGTTGACACTAAAATAGGGCTTGTGAGCTTGAGGTCCCCAAGTGAGAAAAATTGAGAGTATCTTATTCCTTTGACAGAGGAAATTGTGGGCCTAGTGGAACAGTTGGGGTGTTGAACCAAACAGGGTTCATCCAGATGCTAACTAGGGAATTGGGGGTTACTGTTTATGCAAGTTTGTAAGAATACAATGTGTGTGTGTGTGTGTGTGTGTGTGTGTTATTTTGTTAGTTGATTTGGTCATGAAGGTCTGGGAATATATAAAGATAAACTATCCAGAATCATTGTGGAAAGATACATTCCATCTGCATTTCCTACACCTCTAATGAAGGAGACCCTGCCCTCTGCTGCCATGTGTGACAACCTTTTGTACAGGCAGATTTCTTTTTCCTCTTGTCCACAAAGTCACCAGAATACTTACACATGCACACATTAGAAATGTTCATAAGCCATCTCTTGATAAATACACTATTCTTTTCTCAGCTTTAGACAACATGTTTCCTGGCTTGGTGTCGGTGAGGAACCAAGTATGTGTATATGGAATCTGCACGGAGGCAAGAAATGGGCCAGAGGAGCCATGAGAAATCTGCTTCTTTCACTCTCTGCCTGCTCTCTTCACCCCCTCTGCCCTGCAGAGATGAACTTTTCAACCCCAGGCCCGCGCTCCTGCCCTCCATCTGTTCTTCTCTCCCTCCTTAGTCTGACTCCCATCTCTCATGTCCCCCTCCCCGGACCCTCCCCCTCCCTACATACAGCTCCTCCTTCTGAAACCCATCAGTCCGCTTTCTCCAAAACCACTGGCAGAAAGATGTGTATGAAAAATAGCCTGGAAATGGGTAAGCAGTGCTTCTAGGAAAAGGGGAGCCAAAGCAAATGTCAGTCTGGGGTGGGAGGAATATTAGGAGAGAGTAGCAACTGGGGGGGGAGCACCCCGAATTGTAGCTATAAGTAAGAAGAAGTAACATAATCCTAATCTCAGACACAGAGACTTATTTGAATATACGAATATGTTTTAAATTTAAAATTGGGTGTTCTAAATATCACTCGCCTTCTGGAATAGTCTGGATGTAGTTCTGCTTGGAAGCCAAAAGTTAGACCAAATGATTCCCAGACTCACAGAGGAAGGACTCAATCTTTCTGGGGCCTCTGTTTTGTCAGGCTGTCTTCAGAAAATTTAACCTAAACCCCTCCTGCTGCTGCTTCCAACACCTTATGAGACTGGTGATGCCTGCAATTCATCTTGAATGTCCCCTCCTCCCTGGGAGCTTGTGATAGCACATCTCACCTAAAAAACCATTAGGCTCTGAAAGTGTTGGGACTGGCCCCGGCACGCCTTTGCCCTTCTGTGCTGTCCTATCTCTGGATGACTTCGGAGAAGGTGAGGGTGGTGTTCAATGGATGCTCCAACCTTCCCCTCCTCTTTCCTCTGAATTGCCAATATATTTTCTCTGACAGTTTGCACAGATAGTTAAGATACCGTGTAATTACTGTTGCATTTGAAAGACAAACATGACTTATATCTGACAAGCTCAGTCACCTTTGGGATGACTTGGGGTGTGTATGTGTGTTTGTGTATCTGTGTGTGTGTGTGTGTGTGTGTGTGTGCGCGCGTGTGTATATGTATGTTGGTTATGTTTTTTTGCGGGAGCAGAGTGGGTATTAGACCCTATGCCTTTCTCTCACTCAGTTACTTTCCTTTATTGAATCAAGAAACTGGAGTGTGCAGAGCAGGAGAGGGAGGCTCACAGTGTGATGGGAACGATGTGATACCCAGGATAATGACAAACATGCAGACATAATGAGATAAGGGCAGAGGTCTAGGTAGTGATGGAGGATGGAGAGACACCACTAGACGCAAAATGGGTGACTTATCCACGGAGGACTTCCTTCAGGAGAGGTTGTGGGAGAGTGTTTGGAAGAGGCGGATTAGGACCAGAGAGAAGGAAAGGATGATATCTTTTTTTTTTTTTTTAAGCATCTTTATTGGAGTATAATTGCTTTACAATGTTGTGTTAGTTTCTGCTGTATAACAAAGTGAATCAGCTATACGTATACATATGTCCCCATATCTCTTCCCTCTTGCATCTCCCTCCCAGCCTCCCTATCCCATCCCCCTAGGTGGTCACAAAGCACCGAGCTGATCTCCCTGTGCTATGCGGCTGCTTCCCACTAGCTATCTATGTTACATTTGATAGTATATATATGTCCATGCCACTCTCTCACTTCATCCCAACTTACCCTTCCCCCTCCCCAGGTCCTCAAGTCCATTCTCTACATCTGTGTCTTCATTCCTGAAGGACGGTATCTTTGATGAGAGAAAAGAATGACCTTTAAGGTAGAAGGGGAGACATTTGCAGGGAAGGAAGCAGTTTTGCCTAGCTGAAAGGCAGTGTCTGAGTGAAGAAGTCATAGTCAGGGGGCAGGGGGCAGGGAGAGGGCTGTTCCAATGGGCAGAGGGATCGAAGTGCTGGTGGTGTTTCATCAAACGGCTGCTGGGAGGCATTAGGTAGTCCTTTGAAATACTAGGTCCAGGATGGGAAGATTTTTCCCTGCAGTGAGGAATTGGGCTTGGAAAGAATAAGGGGTTAGGGCAATGGGGAGATGAAGGCAGCTACTAGGAGTAGGGGAGAAAGACTGGGGAAGTCACTAGCAGGGCTTCTGAATTTGTGACAGGGGGAAGGGTGACCAGATCTTTCCCGCTTCCCTTCTTATTCCAGTAGGAAAGTTTAAGTTTGGACAAGAGAAAGGATTATATAATTTCCCAAAGCAAAATACACCATTGAGTTCACGATCTCCCTGCCCTAAAATAGGTCTGGCATGTGAGGAGGGCAGCTGCTTGTATGGCAGGAAGGTGCGCGGGGAGAGAGCTCATCTTCAGCCCTGGCGGTAGAATGGGAGTGGGAGTTGTTGGAGTTCTTAAGTTTTGCTCTCGGCGTCTCTGGCTCAGGTTTCTGTCAGTACAGACCTGCATCCTGGCCCCGCCCCAACTGTTGATTATACCCCTTGGGATGCATCATTGCTAGGAAAGCAGATGTGCCAGATGTGACATGTTTAAAAGAAAAAAAAAAATCCCTTACCTCTGAGCCTTGGGGAGAGCAGATAATCACTCTCTTGCTGCTGCTCGTGGTGAGGGCAGGGCTGAGGTGGGGTTTGTGCCAGCTTCGAACCCTCTCGCCCCTCTGCCGGAAGATCTCCAAGCATGAGAGAAAGAAGAGAAACTGAGGCCCATATCAAATGGAGGAGATTTTGCTTGCAAAGTACTGGTGGGCTGCAGCTATTTCAGCTTTCTGGGTTGAGTAACTTACGTAAGGAGGTGCTGGGGTGTGTGTGTGTGTGTGTGTGTGTGTGTTTCTAGGAATGAAACCCAATGGCCTCACTTCGGTTTATGTACCAAATTCTCCTGGAGGACCCCCAGGACTTCCCGGGAAGCTTCCTGCTCCATGCCCTGCTACGGCCTACTAGTTGCTCCTACTTTTATTTTTTTCCTGTCCTTGGAAATTGAGCTCAGAACTTGCAATGTGTCTTGTCCTTCGCCTGAGGTGACAAGATGTCTCCTGAGGCTTGCTGACAGATGTCTCAGTCTGGGAAGCCCCATCATGCTTTGCTTGTGCCTCGTTGCCAAGATGGCACCTGAGGTACCCAAATGTCAGGGCCCCGGTGCTTCAGCTACTTCCCCAGCCATTTCCCAATGCTGATGGGACAGAGGAACAATTCCTTTGATAAGACCAGGAGGGGATTAGGAGAAGAAATCCAAGAAATACTCTTGGGTGTACTAGAAAATTCTAAGTCTGAGGTCGATGTAAAGTCAGACAATACTGCACAGTGCCTGGGGAACAGGTATAATGGTTCTACGGTATCTACAATCCTTAGGAATGTAGTTGATTCCCAGAAAACTTTGCTCAGATTCCTAGGACGTGGTTCTTGAGTATATCTTTGTTTAAATGTTGACATTTCCTATTTTCTAAACCGGATTCTAACTCTTCTAATCTGACTTCAAAAAAAGTGGACCTCTGGGACTTCCCTGGTGCCTCAGTGGTTAAGAATCCGCCTGCCGGGGCTTCCCTGGTGGCGCAGTGGTTGAGAATCTGCCTGCCAATGCAGGGGACACGGGTTTGAGCCCTGGTCTGGGAAGCTCCCACATGCCGCGGAGCAACTGGGCCCGTGAGCCACAATTACTGAGCCTGCGCGTCTGGAGCCTGTGCTCCGCAACAAGAGAGGCCGCGATAGTGAGAGGCCCACGCACCGCGATGAAGAGTGGCCCCCGCTTGCCACAACTAGAGAAAGCCCTCGCACAGAAACGAAGACCCAACACAGCCATAAATAAATTTAAAAAATTAAAAAAAAAAAAAAAAAAAAGAATCTGCCTGCCAATGCAGGAGACATGGGTTCGAGCCCTGGTCTGGGAAGATCCCACATGCCGTGGAGCAACTAAGCCCGTGCGCCACAACTACTGAGCCCTCGTGCCACAACTACTGAAGCCCGTGCGCCTAAAGCCCGTGCTCCACAACAAGAGAAGCCACCGCAATGAGAAGCCCGCACACTGCAACGAAGAGTAACCCCTGCTCGCCACAAGTAGAGAAAGCCTGCGCACAGCAAAGAAGACCCAGGGCAGCCAAAAATAAATAAAGAAAGAAATACTTAAAAAAAAAAAAAAAGTGGACCTCTGACCACGACATCTAACCCTAGGCTGACCCTAGGATTTTAATGCATGTAAGTTAGTAGAGTTCTGTTGTCTCTGCCAACTAAAAGTCCACTGACTAAACCCAATCTCAGAGTAGCTCTGTCCCTAATTCTATCCTTAATCCTGATCCTGAAATTAACCCTAAATCAAATCCCAATTCTACCTCTGCTTCCCCACCCCCACCTTTCACTGCATAGAATGATTTGAGGGGAGGAGGGGCTGGGGAAGAGAGGGCAAGATGAGGAATGCCTCTGGGGAAAAGGAGGAGGAGAAGGAGATCCAGCCAGAGCGACCTGGAGGAGCCAGTGTGGGATCTGGAAGCCTGGGGCATGATCCAGGTACTTGCCAAGCCATGAGTCACGACATCATTCTCCATGGCATTTTGTTGGAGGTGTGGGCTGGCAGCTGGTAAACAGGCTTGCTTTGAATGGGGTGCTTCCCCTCTGCCCCTCTCCCTCATTTGGAGGAGAAGGGAGAAGTCTTCCATCCTGAGGGTTCTTCTTTCTTTCCTTTTAGATTTCATGAGACTCAAGCTAAGCAAGGGGAAAGACTTGGCACTTTGTCATTGGTTGCAAGGAAATCGTGGAGAGATAAATCACTGGAAATGCAGAACCTTGAAGCTTCCAAATGGGAGAGGTGACCTAGTCCAGTCCCCTGAGCGTCACCCACCTCAGGGATGCCGAGCTGCTCCGCTCTGCCCTGTGCCCTCTTATGACAGGGCCCACGCGCTATCCCACCTCCCTGCCACTGTTGTCATTGCTAAAATCCAGATAGGCATCCACTGTGGCTGGATAGAGATCTTTATGGGGTAAACCTGTGCTTGTGAATGAAATAACAGCTGGAAACACCTGGAACTTTTCTCCAAACCTGGTACCTCTCCCCAGCTAACTTCAGTCACAATGAGTCAGTTTTCTACCTACAAAATGGGACCAGCCTGGACCCTTACTCTTGAGGAAGGGAGAGAAGGAGCCGGACACTAATGATTGCTTTCTGATGTTGAGGGATGATCAGGGGTATTACTGTTTATTCCTTGGGGAAGCCAGACAACCATCAGCCTGACTCTAAACGCAGTTAGTTCAACACAGTCACTGCCCTTATGGCTCACGGAAGCTCTACTCCTTCCCCCTCTGTCCTTAGCCCACATCTGCCAATCCTACTGTAACTACTACGGGTAGGACTGAGGGGAAAGGATGGTGCCTGGTTTTCTGATATATTCCCTCTAGGCCTCATTTGCACGTCCTGGAGCAGAGTTTACACTCCCTCCCATCCCAGATTTAGGTCCTGTCCCAGCCTCCTCCTCAGAAGGTAGAGGCTAAAAGTCCTCTAAAATCAACTAGGAAGTGACAGTGGCAGGACCTAACATACAGATGTATGAAAGATCCCTAAATCTCCATCCTTTGGGTGACACGCAATACTCACTTCAGCCCAGCCTACCAGATGCCCAGGTGTTACCCACTTGGAAAAGACCAGTGTTTCAGCTTGCTGAGGATTTAAAAAATGCAGTTTGATTTAGAAAAATGTCAAAACGTGTAAGTCAAAGAGGGTTGGGGTCAGAGTTCCTGCCAGCTCCCTCCTTTTTCTTTCTCGTAATGCTGAAATATTGTAGTAATAATAATGAATATTTAAATGGCATTTTACAGTTCCAGCGTGCTTTCATTTCTAATCATACAATAGCCTTGTGTGCTTGAAATTCTTACCCTCATTTGACAGACGAGGAAACTGAGGTCCAGAGCACTTAATGTGATTTCCTCAAGGTTATAGAACTAGTCAGTGACACAGTTGGCACCTGATTAAAGTCTAGTGATGGTTGCAAGGGGGCTGAAGATCTGTGTCCAACAAGGAAAAAAAGAGTGAGGGAGCCCTTTCTGAAGGATTTCCAAGGTGGGGAATACAAAGTTTCTAATGAAGTCACAGAAGTGTCTCTAGCTCAGAGGGTCAGGGTAAGATGGTCTTGGCATGGGCCCCAAAAGAAATGAGGTCTAAAAAACTGTATCTAACTGCAAGGTCAAGAAAATATTAAGAAAACTGGGAAAGACATGCCATCATCTGCAAGCTTGATAATATTTTGTTCACGAAATTTTGGATGTTCTAAGCAGTCTGATTTAGAAGGAAACTCCAGCAGCTACTATGTCCAGGTCCCCACCTGTAGGCCGTACTGTCAGCATGTACTTGGATGCCCAGTCCTTAAAGATATCAGAGCAACAGGAGCCCAAGGCAGTGTTCCATCCACCTGTCTGTTGTTAATTTTATCTTAGGCCCAATATAATCTCTTTTGCTACTGTCCCAACTAGTTTTGTGTTAGTGGGAGTGGGGGTAGGGCTATCTATATCTATACTTATATCTATATGGGATTTGGAGAGCTGTCTAGAAGCTTCCAGTGTAATATCCATTCACGAGTTTATAAACAGAATTCATGATTTTCAGGCTTCTTCAGCCTAAATAGCACCGACTTCACTGGCCTTTTCTTCTCACGTCAGCTTTTGAATAATACTGGTTGCTCACGGTCTCTCTGAGAGGTCAAGGCTCCAAGAGTATGAACAGCTATTGTTTCCTTCTGCTCTGATTCAGGCTGTCCTTGCCTTTTTGCTTTATCTGTTGTAAAAGCTTCATCTGTTGTAAAAGAACTCCTCTCCTTCAATTCTCTCCCTTGTAACCATCCTAAACACTGTTGCAAGATTTGTCTTCCTAAAACATGGCCCTAATCATGCCACTTTTCCACTCAGAAACTTTGCTGGTTCCCATGGCTACCTTGTTGAGTGCTTGCTATGTGTCAGATACTATACTAAGTGCTGTGTGTGCATCCTCTAAGTTACTCACCACATCAACCCTGTGTGGTAGGGCCTTTTGTCTTCTCCGTTCAAAGATGAGGAAAGAGGAACTTCCCTGGTGGCGCAATGGTTAGGAATCCGCCTGCCAATGCAGGGGACACGAGTTCAAGCTCTGGTCTGGGAAGATCCCACGTGCTGCGGAGCAACTAAGCCAGTGTGCCACAACTACTGAGCCTGTGTTCTAAAGCTCGTGAGCCACAACTACTGAGCTCGTGAACCACAACTACTGAGCCCGCGTGCCACAACTACTGAAGCCTGCGTGCCTAGAGCCCGTGCTCCACAACAAAAGAGAAGCCACTGCAATGAGAAGCCCGTGCGCAGCAATGAAGACCCAATGCAGCCAAAAATAAATAAATAAATAAATTTATATATTAAAAAAAAAGATGAGGAAAGAGAGGTACAGAGTAGTTATAGGATTTGTTCAATGTCTCATGACTGGAAAGAGGCAGAGCTGAGCTTTGAACCCAGGCACTTGTGACCCAGAGCCCATGCTCTCCTAATACTCTGTATATTTTTAAATGTCTATATCATGTCTCCTGATGGCAGGACCTGTGATATCTGTCATATCAAGCACCAAGCACAGCACCCTATTTAACAATCTTTAATAAATGCTTGTTGATAATTACAGCGATGCAGAAAAAAGCAGTTCTATGGTGAATATGATTGGGAGGAAGAGAGAGTTTTAATTGTGATTCTCCAGTTTGCCTAGGAGAACGTGGACTTCTTGACCCATGTGGACTTTGCTGACTCCATTTCAAGAGCCCCAGTTGCATGCAGAGCTCTCCGTTCAGTGGAGGAATCCTCTGGGGACAAGACTTGATTTCTGTCCTAGAGAAGCTCCCAGGCTAATGGAAGTGGCTGCACGCAGATCTAAGACACAGGCATTTTTACTGAATTTGTAGGACTGTTGCAGGTTCAGGCATCACCCAAAAAGAGTTTGGAGGCTCTGGTTTGCTGTGATGGTAGAAGGAGATGGTGACTGGGAGACCACAGGTACTCTTGGTGTCTAGCTGTCCTTCAAGAACTGTAGCCTGGCTGTGGCCCAGGGAATTCTGCTGGGCCGTGTGCATTGCCTCCACCATGTGGTCTCCAGTGAACCACTCGGCAAGGTAAAGGGGGTGCCAGTGATGATTTACCCCAGAACAAGGTAAAGAGGCTGAGGAGACAGGAAGAAGTTCCTCACGGCCATGGGGCAGCAGAACTGAAACTACAACCAAGGTCTCAAATGAACCCACCTGAGTGTCTTGGCCTCACAAGGTAGGAGTGGAGAGGTGGCACTGTTTCTATGTCAGAATGACTCCAATCACCCACCCCCCACGGCACCCCCTGCCCACCACCACCACCCTGCCTCTCGCCCGGGCCACCCGAACTTTGCTTAAGTGCCATGCCCTGAAGCAAAAGCTGAGATCTCAGTTTTTGGGGAAAGTGAGATGCAGCATCACCTGACAAATGGGTGGGTCCCCACCCCCGCCCAGTTTACAAGCCCAGGGTGGCTCCCTTCTAACCCCCTCCCTCTCTTTATGGTCCTGCCACAATCTTTGATGTCTTCTCCTCCTGAATGGGTGGTGGGGGAGAGAGAAGCCAATCGCAGCCAGAGAGGCCCTGCCCACGGTAGTTCTCAGGTGAGGGAAGAGGCTCCAAGGAGGAGGGCAGGGATTTAGCATAAGGAGCAGTTGGCTGGACGGACTGATGCTGAGCATCCTTCCAGATCCGTATCTTTTTGGGAAACATCGACATTATATTCAGTCTCTTGCACAGTGTTAGAAAGAACACGGTGATGTGAGCTTTGGAGTGAGCCAGACATGGGTTCAAATCCTAGATCCTCAACATTCTAGCTTTTTGACCTTGGGCAAGTTACTTAACCCTTTGAGTTTTAGCTTCCAAATCTGAATTGAGTAATAGACTATTTATCTCACCGGATGTCATGAGAACAGAGCAAAACGTGCACATCAAGTGCCCAGCAGAGTGTCTTACAGTGAAACTTGTTCCCCTGATTAAAAGAAAAGTTCCTTGAGAGCCAGGATTTCCCTGGCTTGCTCCCCTCTGCCACCACATCCCTCCACCTTCTGCAACACCACAGGCCTCTGCCTCTGCCCTGCTTGGGTCGGGAGGCGTTTTTACTCAAGCATCCCCTCCTCTTTGCTCATAAAAGCACAGGTCTCAGAATCAGTGCCAATCTTCTTTTCTGTCCTCTGCAGGCCCCCATCTCAAAAACTTCTTCCCCTGGAGAATCCTGTCAACAACCTCCTTCTCCATACTTGGTAATTTTTCCTCTTCTCTGCCATGTTCCCTCTCTCCTCCATTAAAATGATTTTATTTGCTTTGCTCCTATTCTTATCCATCTATAATTTTTATTTTATAGCCACTCCATAATGGTCTGGGGCCATTCCTACTGAATCACCAACTAGTCTTACTTTAGGATTTAATTTGGTTTTATTAAAATTACCAAAATTCTCCCCAGGCAGGTGTAGACCTGGCCAGGGCAAAGCTCTCTAGGCTGTTGACTGAGAGCTCCCTCCCCACTGGTAGACTTCCAGGCTCCAGTTTTTCGTTCAGCCACGGCGGGTGAATGTTCTGGTGCAGCAGTTTGTGTGCGCGTGTGTGTGTGTGTGTCTACGTGTAGCTTGAAGTGTAGATGTTTCCCTTTTAGCTGTGAGAACATAGGTTTACACGGCCTAGGGAAAGGGCTGTAATGTATTTTAAGTGGCTAAAGAAGCTGTACAAGTAGCCACTATACCTGCACTTGGGAGTACAGACACATCCCATCACAGGTCATTTTTGGTGTGAAATCAACAACAGTAATAGGTTTTAGCTGCTTTATATCTTTACTTTTTCGTCAGGGAAATGGGTAGGAAAAGGTTGAGAAAAATAGAATTTACATTTAGATTTTCCAATATATTACTCATTCCCTTGAATAAAGAGATCTCCATTAAATGCAGAAATTTGAGCATTAGGGGTGTTGGACCCAGAAGCAGTAGCAGAGAAAATAGGATTCAAAGAAAATGAAAATAACAAAATTAAAAAGAAACGTCCTGAGTTGGATGTCTCATATTTACCCTGGTGGTTGATCACTGACTGTCCCCCAGGGCCACCAATACATGCAGATCCCATTGAGAAGTAGAACTCAGGTCCCCCTAGTTTCATGGACATCTTTGTTTTGTTCCCCTTTCTTTTTAAAAAATATTTATTTATTTATTTGTTTGTTTTTTGGCTGTGTTGGGTCTTTGGTGTTGCACGCAGGCTTTCTCTAGTTGTGGCGAGCGGGGGCTACTCTTCGTTGCAGTGCGTGGGCTTTTCCTTGCGGTGGTTTCTCTTGTTGCGGAGCACGGGCTCTAGGCTCACGGGCTTCAGCAGCTGTGGCACGCAGGCTCAGTAGTTGTGGCTCGGGGGCTCTAGAGCACAGGCTCAGTAGTTGTGGCACACAGGCTTAGTTGCTCAGTGGCATGTGGGATCTTCCCGGACCAGGGCTCGAACCCGTGTCCCCTGCATTGGCAGGCGGATTCTTAACCACTGCGCCACCAGGGAAGCCCTGTTCCCCTTTCTGAAGAGAGACATTTTCTGTGCATTAGAGCATGTGCCTCCCTCTGCATTTCCCCCATCCCCCTCCATAGTCCTAGGATCCAGGTGGCTATTTCCCCACCTCTGCCTCTATATCCACAACCCAAATGTCTCCTAAGGAACCGGGGAAGAACTGTATGGTGGGCAACATGAACAGTGCACTTCTTTCCTGGAGAATCCAATCAAATTAGGTCAGAGAGCTGCTGGGCAAAGAGTCTCTGTTTTGGTGCCTCACCTTCCGCTCCCCTCCTGCAGCTTTGCTTGGCTGGAATCAATTGACATTGAATCTGTCTGTTGCTTTTAAGAGAACTGAGAATAGAGCTGGGGTGAAAAAGTTAGCTTCCTACTGGGAATAATGCAGGGACTCGAGTTCTCCCTTAAGGATCTAAATTTGAATCTAGAGGGTTGAATGAGAAATGAGGCCATTTGTGGCAGCCTAACGCTGGGCATTTGAAAATTGACATTTTCTCACCATCCTTCCTTTCTTTAAAAAGAAAATAATGTAACTTGGAAGAATATGATTATCCTAAAACATTTTATTTTTTAATGAAAGAGGGTTCATTATGCTACCCGTCTCATCTCGTCCCAGAGGAAGGAAACCCTGTGTTCAGCAAGTTTGCTAAGGAATAATTATAGGTTCAGATCTTCCCCAGGCCCCGAAATTCAATTAAAATTTTTTTGTTTTAAGTTGCTTGCGGTCACATGGCACGTATGTGTGGATGAGTGTGTATGCGCACGCGCACACGCGCACACACATGCCCCAGTTTTCCTTGTAAGTACTTTGGGAATGGGTTCCCAAATGTGAGGTTCCTAAAAGACAAGCATCCCCACGCTCCCAGCCCAATTTCTTTGGCTGTATCTATGTGAGCCTATATTTTAACACGATGAGAAGGGCTCTGTGAAAGGAGCCTTACTTTGTTTTTTGTTTGTTGGTTTGTTTAGAATCACCCTGTTTGTCTACTAGTCCCCAATTCCTGGGATACGTCTCTGGTTTATACTGAATCAGGTCAGTGTGAATAAGTGGCTCTCAACCCTCACTGTGGATCAGAACCACCCGTGGGAACTGTTAAACAGTAATGATGTCTACACCCAGATGTATATATTCAGCTGATGTGGAGTGGGCCCCAGGCACTGGTATTTTTTAAAAGCTCCTCAGGTGCTAATGTGTCTCCAGGGATAAGAACCACTGGGTGGCATGGGTGATGTGGGGATTTGGTGATTAGTAAAGACACCCAAACAGGGTCATGGGGCCCAAATTTGATTGCCTACACTGTTCAGCTCACTATGTGGTTAGTTCAAATAGTGTAAGCATAGGGGCAGAGTGGTTACCTGTCACTTGTATCCAGACTCTCAGTTATATTTAAACTGGGTAGAAACAGGAATCCATAGTTCCCCCCACCATCGTCTCTTTCCTCATCACAAGAGAGAGGGCAGGTCTATTATAGGACTGTCCCCGTTTACATAAAAAAATTATTAGGGAGGGACTTCCCTGGTGGCGTAGTGGTTAAGAATCCGCCTGCCAATGCAGGGGACACGGGTTCGAGCCCTGGCCTGGGAAGATCCCACATGCCGTGGAGCAACTAAGCCCACTAGCCACAACTACTGAGCCCGCGTGTCACAACTACTGAAGCCCGCGCACCTAAAGCCCATGCTCCGTGACAAGAGAAGCCACCCCAGTGAGAAGCCTGCACACTGCAATGAAGAGTAGCCCCCGCTCGCCGCAACTAGAGAAAGCCCATGTGCAACGATGAAGACCCAATGCAGCCAAAATAAATATATAAATAAATAAATTTATTTTAAAAAGTATTAGGGAAGATAGTGTATAGATGACAGCCCTAGTATGAGCATTCCAGGAGATGGGGCAGTATTTATGGGTTCATTCAGGCCACGATTGACCTTTCCCCCAGTTTACAGAAGGAGCTAAGTATTCCCAGGCCTTAGGGCACAAGCCCTCCTGGCAGCCAGGAATATGGAAAGAGGGAGGGCAGGGCTATGTGAGGTCAGACTCTCACCATATAATAAACCAAAATAGACACGTCTAATACAAATCTAATAAATGAATTAATAAACTAAATAATATAAATGTGCCTATGAATCCCCATATATCTCAGCATATAAACATACATAGGTTTCTATATATTAGTGGCATACGTAATGTGTATATGTGTTTGTAGATTTATATAGAGTGGTATATAAATATATTTATATAACTACACCAGTCTTGTGGAACATGGGGGTAATTATGCAGATAGCACAGGCATGTTTTTTGAAAATTGTAGCCATTTTCATATTTGACTGAAAATTTCACTGATATCCTGATGCTCCCATGTATTTAGATTTATAAATTATGTATATATTTTCTAGTTTGTATACAGATGTTTGTATACATTATATATATATATATAAAATAGGTATTTTATATATATATATTTGCTGTTTTTCAGAGGGAAGGTGCTGAATCTGTGTAGATAGCCGAAGTGGGCAATTCAGACTCAAATAATCTACTTCGGGGCTTAGATAATCTGCATTTACTCATTATGTGAATCCAGTTCTAAAATCTTCACTTATTTGGTACTACATATGGCCCCTACAAATTTGAACCAGTTGAATGCACTTCATTTTGCCCTTGAGAATGCAGGTGTGTGGTGAACAGTTAGGAGGAACTATTGGGTCCACTTTGAATTATCCACCCTCTTGAAGGCAGGAAGAGTGGAAAACTATCCAAGAAATAGCTAAGAGAAAGAATTTCAATTTGGCTTTGTGATGAAGTCAGAATTTTCTCTCTCACTGTTTGTCCTGCTCTCTCACACACAGGCACGGACGCACGCACATGCAGGAGCACGCATGCATACATACATATACACACTCACTCTTTTATCAAACTGACCCTAATTTCTTTCTGGGCTGGACTGACAGCAGGTTGAATGTCCACGGAGGGGATGAAACAAACATAAGCAATCTCCAGAGACAAGAATAGACTAGCACATATGATCCACATACGTGGAGATATGCTTTTGACCCAAAAGGGCTTGACTAAGGAATTGTTTGCAAACCACTACAAAATCCTTATCAGATTTCTGGGACATTTCTGTTATCCTACCCTGTTACATGGAGATCTTTCTTGGCTTTTCAGGTGTCTGGGGTCTTCTGCCATCATTCAATAGGTATTCTGTGAGAACTGTCCCACATGTAGATGTATTTTTGATGTATTTGTGAAAGGAGGTGAGCTCCACGTCCTTCTACTCCGCCATCTTGATTCCGAGCCTCTCTATGACATTTCTGCTTATCTCCCAGTTTGGCTCTGTATTTGAAACTGGAACAGATATTGGAACTGCGTCTCCCCAAGCTGCATCCAAGAGCTGGGACTCAGAGTCACACAGTGGACAATGGGGGTGGGAGGAGAGCTGTCTGCTATCATCTTCCTGTCCCCTGTGCATAGCCCAGGCTGAGCTGACTACGGAGACTCCCAAGACTCTGCTTTACAGGTCCATTGTGATGATTTTTTAATGAAAAAGAACATAGATGAGTTTTATTAAGATTCCTCTGTCTCTGGGTTGGTTCAGCAACAACTTAGCTTTAAATATGCACCTCATTCTCCTAACTGCTTCTTTTATCTTGTTGGCAAAACCAAAATGAAGCATATGAGAAGAAAACAACCTGGCCTTGGAAAAAGACCACACTGTTTAAACCCAAGATTGGCTACTTGTGGATGAAATAAAGTAAAAGAGAGTTTTCTGAATTGTTCAGTTTATTTATTTATTTCTATTAATTAATGTATTTATTTTTGGCTGTGTTGGGTCTTCGTTGCTGTGGGCAGGCTTTTCTCTAGTTGCGGCGAGCTGGGGCTACTCTTCGTTGCAGTGCACGGGCTTCTCATTGCGGTGGCTTCTCTTGTTGTGGAGCACGGGCTCTAGGCGCCTGGGCTTCAGTAGTCGAGGCACGCCGTCTCAGTAGTTGTGGCTCGCGGACTCCAGAGCGCAGGCTCAGTAGTTGCAGTACACGGGCTTAGTTGCTCTGCAGCTTGTGGGATCTTCCCGGACCAGGGCTTGAACCCATGTCCCCTGCATTGGCAGGTGGATTCTTAACCACCGCGCCACCAGGGAAGTCCCTAAATTGTTCAGTTTTAAACATCCCGCTTTATTAAATACATTCAACATGAAACCAACTTTTGTTGTTTTACTTGAATCAAATCTCCACTTTGGTATGGGTCTGTAGGAAGAGGGAATGGAATTGCTCTCTTAGGTTCCTGGATGCTGTTCTATTTCATCCACACTCCCAGTGATGCCATTAATCACAGTGTGGACATACCAGCTTTCCAGATTTAACTTGGGATATATGTGGTCACATACTACATAAGTTTGTGCCAGCAGAATGAAGGGGGCCAAGGAGCACAGGACCAGCTACTCATCTACTCATTCAGCAAAGATTTACTGAGCCCCTTCTATGTGCCAGGCACTGTGTGAGGTTCTGGGGTGGCGAGAACAAGATCCTGTCTATGAGGTCCTCACGGTACATGTGTGTGGAAGAAATGGACATATTAAGAAACAGGTATAATACAATGCGTAAAATGTCGTGAAAGAAATAACACACGGGACTTCCCTGGTGGTGCAGTGGTTAAGAATCCGCCTGCCAATGCAGGGGACATGGGTTCGATCCCTGATCCAGGGAGATCCCACATGCTGCGGGGCAACTAAGCCCGTGCGCCACAGCTACTGAAGCCCACGCGCCTAGAGCCCGTGCTCCACAAGAGAAGCCACCGCAATGAGAAGCCTGTGCACCGCAATGAAGAGTAGCCCCCTCTCGCAGCAACTACAGAAAGTCCGCATGTAGCAACGAAGACCCAACGCAGCCAAAAAATAAAATAAATAAAAAAGACAAAAAAAGAACATTTAATTTAAAAAAAAAAAGAAATAACACACGAGCATTATAAAAGCACAAAGGAGCAGTGGAATCTAACCTACTCTTCGGGGTGGGGGTGAACTCTTGAGGAGGAGCAGATGATGAGAGCCAGAACTTTATTTTATTTATTTTTGTACCTCCTCGTCCTAACTATGATACCATGCTTGTTGAAAGAATTCATCAAGGATGTATTAAGTCTCTGGAAGTGCAGTGGCAGTAGCACTGTAATATGAGTCAGGAGGTCTGCGTTCTGGACCAGGCTCCATGATTGCAGTTTGTGACTTGGTCCTGCCACTGCTTGTCAAGATGGAATTAGGGGAAGATCCTGGGCCAGTGCCGGACCTCCACTTCCCTGGTTAGTTAAGTATACCGTCCCTTGTCCCTGTATATGTGTAACACATAAGAAATAAAACCAAAGTTTTCTTTCTATAATCCATTCATAAAATAGTGGTCAGCTCTCTCTAACCCTGTCCTTTCCCAATTTTCTGTGAATCTTTAAAAAAGTATTTTAAAGTTATTTGGGAGAGTATTTATAACTCCAGACTGTTTTTCACAAAAGTTAGGACAGGTTGACTAGCACTGAGGAGGCTGGAACCCGGAGAAAGAGAAGTAATATGAAAGAAGCCATTTGGCTTACTTTGGCCAGTGCTGACCAACAGTTTAAAACCACTCTAGGGAATTCCCTGGTGGTGCCGTGGTTGGGACTCTGCGCTCTCACTGCCAAAGGCCCAGGTTCAATCCCTGGTCAGGGAACTAAGAGCCTGCAGTGGCGTGGCCAAAAAACATAAATAAAAATTAAAGAAATAAAAGAAATAAAACCACCCTATACTTAGAACAATGGGACGACGGGCAGGGCCCAGGGACTGTATCGTGTTCTCTACAAAGAATGCTGTTTGTTTCTCTGCTTGAGTCCAGCAGAGAGGAAGACTGGTGGCTGAAGTGTCCTGACCTGATTGGAACAGGAGGCCTCGCATCGCTGCTGATCAACTTGCCTCTTCCTTCCCCTTTCCTCAAGCTGAAGGGAGGAAATAAAACCTAAGTGTTCTGTTCTAACCAAACAACTCAGTGTTAAATCTGAAAGGCCTAACCCTGCTCACAGAATTCATTGCTCTTTGCCTCTAGAACACTCAAGTGCTCGCTTACCTTAGTTTTCTCTTCTGCAAAATGGGTATGGTAATTCCTGTCCTACTTACTATTCAATGTCCTTCACTTTTATGATATGTTTCATGATTTGTAACTTGTAGTTGATTAATATCTGTCTTCCTAACTTGACAGAGATATTCAGGAAGACAAGAACTGTTTGTTTTCTTCTCCATTTAATTCCCAGCATCTAGTACAGTGCTACCGGCCAGTCACTCAATAAATACTTTTGAATAAATGAATGAATGGTATTGTCAGGATCAAGTAAGATGAAGTATTTAAAATACTTTTGAAAAATTGTACAGGTGAAATGTGTGTAAAGCATTGTTTTTAGTTAACTAGATTGTAAATTCCTTGAGTTTAGAAACCAAATCTTATACTCTTTATTTCCCATTCAACCTAGCAGAGTACTCTCCGCATAGTAGGTGCTCTGTAAATAATTATGCTCATCACTAGAGTATTTAAAAGAAAATTATAATAGTTGCAATAAACAATCCAAAAGTGAATTTAAGAAAAACAGTTTCATTTATAATAGCATTAAAGTAATAAAATACTTAGGAATAAATTTAATAAAAAAGTAAAAATCTTATACTCTGAAAACTACAAAACACTGTTGAAACCTAATTAAATTAAAGAAAACCTAAGTAAATGTAAAAACATCCTATGTTCATGGCAATACTTCCCAAATTGATATACAGATTCAACACAATACTTATATCAGAATCCCATTTGGCTTCTTTGTAGAAACTGACAAGCTAATCCCAGAATTCATATAGAAACTAAAGGGCCCCAAAATAGCCAAAACAATCTTGAACAAGAAGAACAAGGTTGGAAGACTCACATTTACTGATTTTTAAACTTACTGCAATGGTACAGTAATCAAGAGAGTATGGTACTGGCATAAAGATAAACATATAGATCAATGGAATAGAATGAGAGTCCAGGAATAAACTCTCACATTTACAGTCAATTGATTTTCAACATGAGAGCCTAGAAAATTCAGTGGAAGAAGAGTACTCTTTTCAAGTGGTGCTGGGACAACCGGACAGCCACATGCAAAAAAATTAAATTGGACCCCTACTTCACACTATATACAAAAATTAACTCAAAATGGATCAAAGACTTAAATGTAAGAGCTAAAAATATGAAACTCTTAGAAAAAAACATAGATGTAAATCTTCATGACTTTGGATTAAGTAATGGTTTCTTAGATAAAGGCACCATAAGAAAAATAGATACATGGACTTCATCAAAATTAAAAACTTCTTGCTTCAAAGGACACCATCAAGAAAGTGAAAAGATAATCCACAGAATAGGAGAAAATCTTTGTTATTCATATATCTGATAAGAGACTTCTATCTAGAATATATAAAGAACCCTTATAACTCAATAATAAGAAGACAAGTAGCCCATATGGGCAAAGGATCTGAATAGACATTTCTCCAAAGAAGAAATACATGCCAATAAGCACATGAAAATATGTTCAGTACCGTTAGCTATCAAAGAAATGCGAATCAAAACCACTAGGATGGCTATAATAATAATAAAAACAAGATAATAATAACTGTTGGTGAAGACTGGAAAAATTTTAGCCCTCATACATTGCTGGTAGGAATATAAAATGATACATCTGCTTAGGAAACATTCTGGTAGTTTCTCAAAATGTTAAACCTAGAATTACCGTATGACCCAGTAGCTCCACTCTTTAAGTATATACCCAAGAGAAATGAAAACATATGTTCACGTAAAATGTGTATATGAATGTTCATAGCAGTGTTACTCATAATAGCTGAAAATTGGAAACAACCCAAATGTCCATCGACTGGATAAATAAAATGTGGAATATTCACAAAATGGAATTATTCGGCAATAAAAAAGGAACGAAGTACTGATACATGCCATGATACGGATGAATCTTGAAAATATTATGCTAACAGAAAGCAGCCAATCACAAAAGACCACATATCACATGATTCCATTTATATGAAGTGTTCAAAGTAGGTAAATCCATGAAGTGAGAGAGTAGATTGGTGATTTCCCAGAGCTAGGAGTGTTGGGGTGGGAGATGGGAGCCCATAGATGTAGGATTTCCTTTTGGGGTGATGAAAATATCCTGAAATTGATTGCGATGATGGTTGCACAACCCAGTGAATATATTAAAAACATTGAATGGTACACTTTAAATAGGTGAATCATATGGTATGTGAATTATACCTCAATAAAGCTTTTATTGAAAAAAGAAAATTATAATACAGTGCCTGCCCTTAGGGAGCCTACAAGCTAATTGAATTTTTTTTTTTTTTTGGTTCTCCATCTTAAAAATCCTGGATACTCCATTTTGAAAGTTTATTTGTTTATTTATTTTCTATTGACTACTATAACTTAGTGCTTTGGAGTTTAGGGTAAAGTTGCAGGAAAGACATTAGAGAAAAAATGGCAGAGAACAAGGGCAAAAGGGAACCCAAGGAGCTAAGTCTTTGGGAAGAGGCCTGTTCACTCTCCTAGCCAATCTAATAGGTAAGAACTGTGTCTTCAAGATTCCAAACATGAATATCTTCTTTTTTTAATATATATATCATCTAACATTTTTAATAACTGACTTAAAAATGCTTTTAGAACAGCACCCATAGGAATGTAAACGTGGGCATTATAATTAATCTACAGCTGGGCCAAGAAATAAACAACCGTACAGAGAACTTATTGTGCAAATAAGTACGTTCTATTAAGAGGCCAGACAGATAATAACATGTGGGTTTAACTACAAACGCGAATATTTTTGATTGGGAGTTCCAGTTTTGGTGGTGGTGTTTGGAACTGAGTTGTCTCAGCCACCTTCTTCGGGTGCAAATGACACTAAAAATATCCACCTCCTATCCTTCTCTAGTCTCTCACATCTGTCTGAAGATCTGGATAATTGGTGGGTGTGGAAAGAAAGCCATGGGGAACTTGTATCCATCTGGAGAGTGGCAAGGCAAGAAAGAGCTGGGTAATGACTCAAGGAGATTGGAGTCTAGGAACAAAAGACTCGGAAAACCTCCCTAAGCATATAATGGGAAGGATCTTGGACATCTTGATGACTAAATTGACTCCTACTATGCTGTAGTTTTGATTGTAGTCTTGGTTTCCTTCCTTTTTCCAGAATCCCAATTTCAATTAGGTGAATACCTTCACACCCATTTGTTCTAAACAAGAGCCTTTGAACAGAGCCGTCTTGACAAAGAGAAGGGGTTTGGGTAGGTGTGGGAAGCAGAGGGATCTGGCAGGGGGAAAAAAAGGAGTTAGTGCTGGTCTTTAAGAAACAGTCTGATGAGGAAAATGATACTCAGCTCTTGGATTTAAGAAATAAAGAATCAACAAATAGGAAGAACTTCGTTATTTGGGGGAAAAAAAAGCTTTCTGGATGAGAAAATGTTGAGTGAGATTTTAAAGGAAGTTCAGAGTGTGGATTGAGGAAGCATTCTCTCCCTTGATGCTGGGCCCCAACCATAGAAATAGCTCCCCTCAGAGCTGGTTAACTGTGGCCCTTGACCTGCATATTCTGAGTGACTGGCGGAAGTCTAGTTAAGGGCCGACTGAGGGGGCAAGGTAGGGGGTCTTTTGAAGTAGCTTTGGTTTAGGTCTTGACTGGGGAATTCAGTGCATTTGCCTTTAAGGGAAGCAGAGAAGGAGAGTTGGGAGCCCTTGCTGTGGTGTAGGTTCCCTACACCAAAACAGACGTGTGTTCTGCTCTCTGACCAGACCTATTCTCTGCTCTTCTTATCCCAACTTGCCTAATTGATACCTTGGCTGATGGTGTCATTACAATGCTTGAATAATAGCCTGACCAGATGATTTCAAAATGGGAGAGGTGATTAATATGTTGGAAATCCAGCTGGGGCGAGCAGGGAAGGGGATGTCCTGAGAAATAAAAAATGGGAGAGGGGTCCTTTTGTGTCCCCCATCGCCCACCCGTAGTTCTTCGACCTAAGGGAAGAACTTGGGGATAGAGTCTGATTTCCAGCTCCTTTTCGGTTTGCTGATCCCTCTCCATTTCCCTTCCCTACTTCCCCCAACAGCACACGTTCTGACACCTACAAGCTCATTACGTTATGATGACCCATATTTTTATCCTTTTTATGAGCATCAAACACACATCGTCTTGCAAGCACTTGTGTTTTGTTTCCCTATTGACGTGTGAGTGCCTTTGATGGTAATTTATTGTCGGGTTGAGCAGCCAGGTCTTAACTGTACCCTAAAATTGCTTACCATTTTGATGCCTCCAAACCATCCCAAAATGTACCTTTTTCCTGCGTAAGGGTGTGAGACAACCCCCTTTTAACTGTCTTCTGTGGTAGACTATGGAGCTTAGAGAGAACATGAGGGAGGGATTCCCCTGCTGGGTTTCAGGGACGCCTTGGTCCCCAACTTCTAATTGCAGTTGGGCTGTATGAAAGTTTTGCTCCACTCAGCAAAATTTTTCTTCATGGCTTAGGTCAACATGGCTTCACTGGTTGTGCAGAATGGTCAAAGAGCAGTTTCTACTCTGATAGACTCTTCAGGAAATTTCCACTGTGGCTACTTACATCTGTGAATTCAGATGGGCTTAGAAGCGAGAATGTTGCACCCTAACCTAGGGAGTCTGGGCTGTAAGAGACAGTTGACCCAAAACAATGCCCTCCTTCTGAAGTCATTCTGTAGTAACCCGTAACTCCCACATCTGACCACTCGTTCACCTGGTTTAGGTAAAATTCAGCATCCCCTAAGGGGTGACCAGGGGGAACAGAGGATGAGTAGTGAAGTCCTAAGAATATAAGTTTAGCCCAAGCAGAACTTCGTTCTTAAGTATAATTTGAATTTGGGCCCAAAAGTCTTCTTTGCCCTGGCCTAACTTTGTCCCTCAGTGTAATACAAAGCATCAAACTCTAGGGTACTCAGATTCATTACAGGAGGATGAGTCAATGTCGAGAACAACTAAGAATGTAACCCATGTCTCGTGAAAGTATAAGGGGAAAATGGAGACTGAAATTCCTACCTCTCTTTCTGGAAAGGCCAGCATAACATCCAATGTTGACTTAGGTACTATGCTAGAAGCTGGTGTCTACCTATGGACTGAGTCCTGGTCGGCTCTTGTTACAGACTGTCCATTCCAGCTGAGTTCATTTGTTCTCTCTTTCCCACACATGACACTCACCACATGTGCTTGCTGGTACTTGCCTCCAACGATTTTTACAGGCCAGTTCCCTCCTTCTTCAACCTTAGGTACTGTTTCTCTGTCCTCCCTGTTCAACCCTGTCCCTTTCTTCTTTGCATACTTGGTCCTAAAATTCTCTTCCACCATAAAGCTGCCTTAATTGGCCTTACCTGACCCTAGGACTCCATTGTTTTACAGTTCCTCAACATTTTATTATTTGCACATATCTCTCTGTTCTATTGTCTGCCTACGTCCATGAAAGGACTTTTCGTGGCCATCTGAATGAGCCTCCTGACTGAAAGCAAAACTATTACCACCAGCTTCTTAGGTGGATAAAAATCTCTCTTCTGTTAAAGGCCTTCCAAAGAGGGAGGTTTTACACGCTTCCTTGGCCTCCAATTTTTATGTCCAGTGGAGTTGTATAGATGCAGATGAACTTGATAAAGACAGTAGCTTCTATGGTGGAATCCAGGTGAAATGTCATTTTCCATATGATAACGTGCAGATTGTATTTTCTCAAACTTCAGAAATTGAGTCATTTATCTGGAAATTTCAAAGAAATATGGGGCATCTATCATGATTACCTGGTTCTCCATTACATACAGAATAAAATCCAAATTCCATTGCTTGGTCTTCAGAGCCCTCCATAGTGACACTACATTTATCTCTATATCCCCTCACATAACCTAGACTACAACCTCATGGGTCTACTTTAGGTTCTGGAACTCGTTCTATACTCTTCTGCTTCCAGACTTTGGCACATACAATTCTTTCTGTCTGGAATGCCATTCCTTTCCTCATCGACCTATCAAGGTCCTATCCTTCATTTAAGCCCAACTTAAAAATCTTCTCCAGGAATACTTCCTAGATCTCTCTAGTGACAATTATTTCTGTCTCTCCTCCAACTAAGGTGTCACATTATTTGAGCCTCTGTGATAGCACTGTTTTGTACTGGAATAATATATATATATATAAACTTAGCATAATGCTTTGGACAGTAGGTGTTCAAGAAATATCAATTATCTGGAAAACATGGCTTGTTTTTATGTTTATTTTGCTCTTACATTTCTTCTCTAACCATGTCACCATTTTATACTGGCCAAATCGGTCTTTGGGTGTTCTCCACCTCTGTCTACTGTAAGAGCAGATCCTCTAAAATAATCTAGTGTGGGTAGAACTGACAGGTTTAAGAAGACCCTGAAAGCAGAATCATCCTTGGAAAGTTTCTGGACTGGTTTGAGGTTAGCTTTCCTGCATGACAAAGGGCATCTGAAGGAATGTCCATGATGAGCCACTTAGGGAGAAACCAGGATCAGGGGAGAGGCACCTGAAGATTAGAAGAAACTGATTTCTGGGAAAGGGATCAGTTTAAGGATTTTGTATGTCAGCAAAAAAGGCAATGTACTTGCTTAGAGGTATTCATTTCACTCTTGGCACCAAGCTTGTTTTCTTATGCTACAATAATGTCGCTGACAGCACTCTTCCTGTCCGGTGCCGAGGAAGGGCTGACGGCTCTGCTCCCATGTGCTTCTTGGTAGGAGGAGAAGAATGAGATGTTTTTTTGACTGCTCCATATGCTTAAGACAATACAAATCTAAGCCTCCCAGGTCTCTTACCAATTCCTCCCATCAACCATTCACTTGCCCATCATCTCAGGTCTCCTGACTTCCAACAAGTCCTTTGCATTCTAAGATAAACTGTTAGATTGTTTCCCTTGTTACCCTCTCTTATTTCTGATGGTCCACGTGGGTAATTTCTTCAGTCCTAGTCCTCTGTGCTCAATTCTGTAGCTTCTTTCTTGCCGAACTCTGGTTTATTATCTATCTCCTTTTCCTCCTCTAGAAAGTCTTCTCTGACTAACTTCCGGAAATGTCCTTAACCTTTCCTCATCCTCCCCAGCATGGGTGGCTAGATCTCAGCCCAGATCTCTTAGTGATGTTCCTGTTTCTCTGTGTCTTGTTTTCCATCATCCAGGGAACTTCCCCATACGGACATTACTTTTCTTTTTAACTCTGTACGCACCCATGCGGCCTCCAGTTTCTCCAGCCAGAGAAGTCATTGACTGGCTTTCTTTTGCTTGGAAAGTCAACCAACATTAACAGGGGACAATATAGAGAGATTTAGAAGCTGTTGACTTTCCTGATCCCGTTCTTCCACCCCCAATCCTTCCTTTCCACTGTTCCTTCTGTCCCCAAATGCTGGCTGAGCATCTGCTATGTACTAGGCACTGCTCTAAGTTGCTATGCTTCTCCCTGTATACAGCTTATACTCAATGCTCTTTCTGAGTGGTAGTTTAGATATTGGTTTGCTATGGGAAATTACTTAATCAAATGTTCCCAGACAATGTCAAAAGTATGGAAGTCTCTGATTGAGTACAGAGTTAGGATTTCTCTTCTTTGTTAGCCACTCTCCCCATTCTTGGTATTTTTATTCATCATTGGTCCATCTCTCAGAACTTGATATAGAAAAGTTGTTTTGTGTCTCATCCTGTGATGAGCAGTTAGTCCATCTCAACCATAATTTTAGCATTCACTGAAGAACTCAAAGGGTGGGAGTGGGGATACTAGATACTCCCCTCAAAAACAGAAGCCATGGTTCTTGCCTTCACAGAACTTAAACTTTAACGAACGAGACAGAAAGCATCATTCCTCCCACTGTCATATGTAAACACACACATGTGCTGGGTTATGCAATTAAATATTGTTGAAAAACTAAATGGTTAGGTGAAATGGAGCAAAGAAGTCATCTCAGTTAGTTGGAGTTAACAAAGAAAGGCTCTTTGGAGGAAAGGATTTTAAGCAGCTGGGTTTTGATGGGAGACTGTGGGAAGTAGAGGCCGTGAAGACAACATTCTAGGGGATAGGAGACGATATTCAATCACAGGCTTAGATGTAGGAATGAGTAGGGGGGTGGGAGTTGGTGAATGGGTTATCTTGGCTGAAACACAAGGTCTAAGTAGGAGAAATAAAAAGAAATAGATTCAATGAGAGATTAGGGGAGAATTGGTGGAGGACCTAGATGGCCAGACTAGGTTGATGTGTCTTCCTAGCTGGAGGCAGGGGAATAAATAAAATAACTTTAGAAGGACTAAAATTTTCATTCTTCTCCCTAGATTTTGAGAGAAAGGGATTAAGGCTTTTGGAACTCTGACTACTATCTGACTTAAGGGCTCTGCTAACATGAGGGAAGGAACAAAGACCAATTATAATATAAGGCAAAGGGTCTGGTTATTTTCAAAATATTGCTTAAATTTCAGCTGTAATTATTTATTCACAGGAACTCTGCACTTCACTTTGCTTGGTTCTATTCTGGAATCATAAAATGACCCTACAGAAATTAACTTACCCAGTCAAATACTTCTGGCATCCTTCAGTCTACCCGTTGTTTCCTGTATAACAAGGTTTCAGGGTAAAGCAAAGAAACTTTCACACATGGTATCTGTCCATTGACCTTTACCTTTCTGGATTCACCCTCCTTGAGGGGAGGAAATATTCACAGAGAAACTGCCTTTGAATTTTGCCAGCCTGTTAGAGGGAGGTCTTTTAAATCTGGGTTATGTTAACTACCACAGGGGAGGAGAGTCCCAGCTCTAGCTTCCAGGCCTTTTATTATATTTTCACCTTGGACTGCTGCTGGAATTTCCTCTGAAGCAGAAGGAAGGGGTGGTCACTTTCCATATAATGCTTAAACATGAATGAGAGGGAAGAGATACTATAATGTGTCTACCTCTTCCCTTTGGTATATTTAGGTTTAAAAGACAAAATACCAAGAAAGGAATTAAATTTTGTAGAGAAAGAAAGAATAGAATTACCAAAGAAAGAAGAACTTCCCAACAGAGTGGATTATTGAAGATGATTATTGAGGTGATTGAAGGAAATTGTGTAGTTCCTTTATCTGAGGAGCTAGAAGAACTGGATCAGTTACCAACTGTCTGCATGATTTTGGAGGCAATGCAACGAATTTGGAGACCTCCAAAGTTCTGTCTTCAGGCCTAAGACTCAGTGATTTCAGAACAGGACATAGAGAGAGGAAGGCAGAGTGACCTGAAACCGTCTTTTCACACCTCTCTTCCCCATGGCCCCATGCCCTTCTGCTTCCTCAAAAAAATATTTTTTTGCCTTTCTAGTTCAGAGATAGAAGACTTTGAGGAAGTGAAAATGAAGTTTATTCAACCTAGATGTGCACATGGAATTTTGTGATCAATTCTGATATGATTCTTATATCTGGATGAATAGCCAAGGTGAAATTTCATACTGACATTGGGTCAACTCTTTATTCCTGATTTGTGGATTATCTACTTGGTGGATTTTTGCAGAGTCCATACTTCCACTGCCTTGGGTCTGGCAGAAACGATGTGTCAGGAAGAGCATCAGGGATAGACACAGATGGTGTGTTTGCCTGTGTGTGTGTATGAGTGACTTTGTGTAGGTAAAGTGATGTACCACTTTTTTTGGTAACACTAATTACATTTTGAGCTTATATATTTATTTGGGAATCTGTTTAATGGTGGCCTCTACCACTAGATAGTAAGCTACATGCAAGGCTTATGTTTATTTTGTGCACCATTTTACACTCAACATTTAGTGTAGGACATAGCACATAGTAGCCAGTCAACAAATGAAAGAATTATATGTGTCTCTGCTCTCATCCACTGACCTGGATAATGAGAAGTGCCTACTTTCCAGGGGCTGGGAGGATTCTATACTATGGCAAGTGGAGGAATCAGAGATGAGCCACAGAAACTGTGATCAGATCTCCCCAGATGAGGCTAGCAGCTCTAGGGCAGATCCCTCGTTCACATCCCCTGCCTATCACTGGCTGCATCTTATTGTAATACCTAGGGCACAGGCCAGGGAGTGATCCAGGGCTGGGGCTGGGAGGAGGTGAGTCCTGGATATCAGAATAGACATCTTATTCCAGCTGCAGTGGTTCCAGATGTGACAGGGTTCCAAGCCCACTGACGTGCAGGGCACTGTGGGGGGTTGGTGGCATGAGTCAGAGAGGAATGCGGGGCTGGTTGTTTGGGAGTTTCACTCTGTGAAGAGAAGCCGGTTCCCCATGCCTCTTAGTTCTCTAATGGCGTCTCCAGGGCAGAGCTTAGAAACATTCAGTTGAAGAAGACAAACTGAGCACCCATGCTCTTCTGAATCCCCTAGGATGTTGGCAGGAGAAGAATTTAAATGGATTTTAACGGGCAGAGGACAATCCATAGACCAGCAAAGTATCATAGTGTGTCTCAAGTGAAAGGAAGTTTGAGAGATCATCTTATCCATACTTCTGCCTTCATTCCAGGTAAATAAAAATCCCTCCCCTTGAAGATTTTTCTGACCTATAAGATGGAGGCCATACCAGGGCAGTAGAAGCTCAGTGTAAATTCTCCAAGCTCCCATTTCCTCATTCCCCTGGTGGGACTGAGTGGACACACCAGAGAGATCTTTACGTCTACTTCCCTCAATGCTCTGCTTCTTCACATAGCACGCAGTGGTGGGACGTAGCTGCAGGTGTGGAGAGGCCCTCATTCTTGGTTCTTACTGGAGAGGGGACCTATGAGTCTTGTAAATGTGATGACGTCGGCAATGACAGACTCTTCAGCTGCCTGCTAGTCTGTAATTGAAGCCAGGAATTCAGCACACACTAAGACACACCCAGCCTTCACTGTGGGTTCCCAGGAGTGGGTTCCTGCACAGGCACCAGGCTGGGAGGACCCTCACTTAACCAACCGTCTCTGACAAGCTCCAGGGCCTCAGAGCTGAATCCTAAATCCCCAAACCAAGCCATAATTTCATCCCTCTCTCTGTTTCCATTCCCAGTTGTGCCTAAATTGTTCTTGCAAGTTATTCCCAGTTGCTAAATCCCCAGTAGGTGAGATCTAAGCTCCATGGTAGTATCATGGGATGTTCTTTCATTGTGATTTAGTTGAAATCTTTTTTGTTATAATCAGAGTCTAAAATTGATCAAGCCAGAAAGCTTCTACACTGCTTTGAAGCTCCAGGCAAATAGGTTGGGGATTTTTCCTGCTGTTCTCCACCTCTCTCCATAATGAGATGCTTTGTTTCCGTGAGTGAATCGGCCCTGATCCAGACTTTCAGACTCTGTGACAAGACATTTCAACCCTCCCTCTGCCTCCAGGCAGGACTGAATTTAACTCATCCCAGGCTGAAGGCTGTCTCCTGTAGACCTTGTTTCAAGATTTCCTGAATCTTTGGCATCTTTTGGTTGAACACGCACAGCTCTTTGCCCCTGTTGTCGAATCTTAATTTCCTTTGGCGATTCCAACCCATTACTTCTCATTGTGAAAAGGGAGATCCAGGCAGGGTGTTCCCTGGCAGTCTAGTGGTTAGGACTCTGAGCTTCCACTGCCAGGGGCCTGAATTCTATCCCTGGTGGGGGAACTAAGATCCCGCAAGCCATGAGACATGGACACACACACACACACACACACACACACACACACAAAAGAGAGAGATCCATGTCTCATAACTTTCCAGCTAAAAGTGCTCAGTTCTTTCATAAAGCTTCTCAAATGTTAGTTTGGTCTCATGTCTATCTTCCTTGTACCAGAAGAGGAAAGTTAGTGTTATTTGAAATTTGCCTCGTTATCTGAGCAGTGTTGACCTGAGCTAGTTGTCCATATTTTTGTCACTATTATTATTGTGCCTCCATTCCAATGGCCTTTCTTTGGACTGAGACTTCAAATGTAGTTTTCGCTACCTGGGATGCCTTTACCTCTCTCATCAGTCCTGACCTTCTGTTACCTCCAGGCCCTGTTCTGTTTTCTCTCTCTCTCCCTCTCGACTGCCTTTCCTAACTCTGCATTTCCTTTGTGTTCCCAATCCTTCCAATTCCCCTAGCAGCAATGTAAAGAACTTCGTTCAGCTGGCCTCAAGGTCTGCCTTCACCTCATTGTCTTCAAATACGAATTCCAGATGAGAAAAGCCCTGAGGAGCATACAGGGGATCAGCATCAGAGTGTAGAGGGTTGTATAATAGCACAGAAGTCAAGAACC
Source organism: Balaenoptera ricei (assembly GCF_028023285.1). Classification (NCBI taxonomy): domain Eukaryota; kingdom Metazoa; phylum Chordata; class Mammalia; order Artiodactyla; family Balaenopteridae; genus Balaenoptera; species Balaenoptera ricei. The sequence goes on from NC_082648.1 coordinate 45,497,783, forward strand.
CCAGAGTTCTAGTGTGGGTCTTAACCTTGGGCGACTCATAACCTCTCTGGACTTTCAGTTAATTATTCGGACAAGGAAGTGTTATATTAGGCCACCTCTAAGAATGCTTTAAACTTGAAATATTATGAATTTGTGTTTTCCTTTCTTTTTTGGTCTCCTCCAAAATTATGGACAGAACTCTACAAGCAGGAAAACCACAGAATAGAAGAATGAATTAAAAGACATAATTGGAACTCACAGAGAAAGAACCATGTGAAGACCAGGGAGAAGATGGCCACCTACAAGCCAAGGAGAGAGGCCTCACAAGAAGCCAAACCTGCCAACACCTTGATCTTGGACTTCTAGCCTCCAGAACCAAGAAACAAATTTCTGTTTAAGAAAAAAAAAAACAACCTAACTAGTAGGGGGGGAAAGCCATTTTAATATGTAGGTAGTGCTGTTGGTAATGATTGAAAATTTGTAGCAAGGATGAGAGAGGGCACCTGTGCCTTCTTATCCTCTTGCAATCTTACAAAAATTGCTGTGATATGTTTTAGAGGGTAGGGAAGTGGCTATGGCCTAAGCCTTACATCCTTTGCACAGTGACCCTGTATCCTAGGAATATGTTTATTCTACTGTGGGAAGGTGGGTCCACCCTCCCTAGAGTCATTAAAAAAGACACTACATTAAGTTCTTACTCATTTCTTCCTTAGAAACTCCCAAGTCCTATGTGAGTAAAAAAGAAGATTATTTCCATCTGGAACTAAAAAAAAAATCTTCATTTTCTAAATGGAACTCAAGCTTCTTCTATGATATATTGGTTGTTATGCTTCATAACAATCCCTGTAAAATAAAAGGCCATAAAACCCAGTAATTTATAAGGTTATGTGGCTGTGTGTGTGTGTGTGTGTAATTTATGTGATTACCACTGTGGACTAGAAGAGACTTAGAAAATGTCATGCTGACCACATCACTTACCCTAAGCAGGGACAGATCCACATTAGTTTAAACAACTGGAGCACTTAGATTTTTTTTAAAGGATTTTTTTTAAAGGGGATCCCTGAAGAGCTAAAGGAGTGGGGGAGATGAATATTTATTAAATACTGATTCTATGCTGGGTATTGTAAAAGACTATATACCATATTTGCCTAAATATAAGGTGAAGTTTTATCTTCTCAAAATAAGTTCTCAGAAAAGAATTTGGTTTATATTTGAATCCTTGCAAAGTGTCATATTGTAGAATATGTTTTCAATTACTTGATTTTGAAAAATTAGGTTCTTTTTTGGGAAGACACATTAGCTGACAAAACAACAAACAAACAAAAAACCCCAAAACAAAAAACAGAATCGATGCTAGTTTGAATTGCTTATAGAGGCTATTTGATGGAATTTGTTAAAGCAAAACAAAAACCACTTCAATTTCTGGGAACATGACAGTCTAGGTTATTTGAATCAACTTTCCTGCTGAAAACAACTAAAAATGCTGGATAAAATACTGAAAACATCTTAAAAGCATCAAAGAGCTGACAAGATAGTAAGGAAATATCAGGCCAAATCTAATGGAAAGTGAAAATTCAAAGCAGTAAGTGGAAAAAAGAGGCCAGTTTTGACCAGAAGGTATTTGCTGATTAAGGCAAACTTGAACTCTGGTTTTGATGGCTGGTCTCAGAAGTTAAAACTCAGGGTTGGCTAAAGTGGGGAGTCTAACAGGAGACCCTTTTCACATTACAGTGAAGAATCAAAGGGTTACAGCCTCAAGGTAAGGGTGAAACAGAAGTAAACCTAATTTTTCTTCTCACTCCTGAAGGACTGCATGAAAGTGTCCCTGGTGCTGAGCAGAGCAGAGGGGAAAATTCCCAGCCAGCCTGATTTGTAGCCAAATTTACATTACTCTGGTAACCAAGGAAAACCTCAGACCTTGAATTTAGTTTAAAATGATGCCAGGCAAGTATTTCCCTAGGCACCTGGCAAAGGTAAATGCAAATCCTCCCTCAGTGAAGGCACCTTAATCCTAACCTTCAAAAATGCCCACAAGTAATTCTTCAAAGGCAATGAATAAGCAAACATACAGGGAGGGAAGGCACCTTGAATGAGAATCAGCAAAAACAATAGACAGAAACAGATTCATGACAAATTCAGACATTGAAACTCTCAGCAATATATTATAAAACCAGCTTGAAAATAGTTACAGGGAAAATATGAAAAGTAATCTAGTGGATCTGAAACGACCAGGTAGAATGAATCTAACAGCAGATTGGATCCAGTTGAAGAGAGAATTGGCACACTAGAAGATAAGTCAGGGAGTTCCCTGGAGGTCCAGTGGTTAAGACTTTGCCTTCCAATGCAGGGGGTGCAGGTTTGATCCCTGGTCAGGGAGCTAAGATCCCACATGCCTTGCGGCCAAAAAACCAAAACATAGAACAGAAGCAATATTGTAACAAATTCAATAAAGACTTAAAAAACATGGTCCCCATCAAAAGAAAAATCTTTATTTAAAAAAAAAGAAGATAAGTCAGAAGAAATCTAGAATGCAGCACAGAGAGACAAAAATATGAAAATATGGAAGAGGGTTGAGAGATGTGGAAGATAGAGTGAGAAGACCTATCATATGTTAATTAAAGTTCCAAAACAAAAGGAGAGAAAGAACAGGGCAGAGGAAATATTTGAAAAGTTAATTACAGAATTTTCTAAAACTGATTAGTCACTAAGAAGCCCAATGAGTTCTAAGCAAGTTAAATAAAGAAATCCACACTTAACAAGTGTCAGTGAAACTGCAGAACATGAAAAATGAAGAGAAAAAAAAAATAAGCCTTGTAAGAGGCCTGCTTCTGGCCACAAAGAACTAGCTGACTTGGAACTTAATCCCCCACTGTAAACAACTAGAAAATACATATGAAAAGCTATTTTCAAATACTGAGACAAGAAGCAATGAAGGATTGTGATCCCTGAGAGAGGGAAACAAACAAGGTGAACCCTATAATCACCCTGGATTCCAATCTGGAGGCAAGTTTGAAACAGCAGCAACAGAGAGAGTGGGCATCAAGCAGAGTGTGGTGGTCATGCTAAGTTGAGATAGAAATTGGAGTTCAGGGAAGCTGAGGCAGCTAGAACTGGTGGGTCAGAATACTTTAGAGGAGGGAGCTATGCAGAGAAAGAGCTCCAGAAGTCTGCCTACAATCTCCTAGGATTTTTGGATGAATACTAATTTGTGCCTGGGTAGGGTAAAACTCCATGATGCTGAACAAAGAACAACAGCAGATAAGTGTAAGTTGAACAATTCTAGAGTTTACACAGGGCTGGGAAACATTCAGATTCTGTCCACCCAGAGTAGAGACATCACTGAACACCTGGAGTAATGAGTAGAAACTCCAGAAGGATGATGCCTTAGTATTAAGGCTAAACTAGCCCAGACTCATCCCTAACAGTCCATGTATGTTCTCACAAGGACTTGTGCACAAATGTTCACAGCAGCTTTATTCATAATAGCTAAAAACTGGGAACAACTCAAATGTCCATCACCTGGTGAATGGATAACAAGTTGTGGTATGTACACAATGAGATACTTCTCAGCAACAAGAAGGAATGAACCATCAATACATGCAACTTCCGAATACTGGAGAGCATGTTTTCATATTTGAGTTTCCTCACATTATTCTACTAGAGTTGTTATGTTTTTCTTATTTATTTGCAGGAGTCTCTTGCACAGTCTATATAGATGCTACTCAGGGGGTGCTTCATGATCAGCAGTACTGGCATTACCTGGAGCTTGTAAGAAATGCCGAATGTCAGTCCTGCACCAAACCTACTGAATCGGACCCACATTTTAGCAAGATCCCCAGGTGTTTATTCTTTTATGTTTCAAAATGTGCCTCCCTTGACCCATTATTTCAGGATTTGGTAAATATTATATTCACCTACAATCATATCCTTCTTGACTTAAAAATTTTCATCGTATCCTACCCTCCAAATTTTATCTTTGCATATAAAGATCACAATTGTCATAAGTCAGCCCCTCATCTCTTCCCTGGGCCATCCCTGACTTCATTTTGTCTTAGGGAGGAGAATCTAGGAGTGGGTTCTTATCCTATGTGTGGCTACGCCATTGTTTTGTACAAAATCACATCTGAACACTGCCCTGTAAGCATTCTAGTATTCTTGTGCTCCCAGTGCCGAAGAGCAGAGCCCTGCCCTCTGATGACAGAGATATAAAAGTACAAATGAACTTATCTACAAAACAGAAATAAAAAAAAAAAATTAAAAAAAAAAAAAAAAAACAGAAATAGACTCACAGACATAGAAAACAAACTTATGGTTACCAAAGGGGATGGGGGGGAGGGATAAATTAGGAGTTTGGGATTAAAATATACACACTACTATGTATAAAATAGATAACCAACAAGGACCTTCTGTATAGCACAGGGAACTGTGCTAAGTATCTTGTGATAGCTTATAATGGGAAAGAATCTAAAAAAGAATGTATATATGTATAACTGAATCACTTTGCTGTACACCTGAAACTAACACAATATTGTAAATCAACTATATTTCAACACAAATTTTAAAAAATAAAGAAGGGAAAGACTAGACATATGAAAGCATGAAGGAGGGTTAGGAGTCTGTTGAGATAATTCAGACATAACCAGTTTGGTTCTAGACCAGGTTTAGGACTATAAAAATGATAAAGGAGGTATGCCAGATTCAGCCTCTGGCTGGGGTGTCTGTTGTTGCTGGGAGGTCGAGGAGCTCAGTTACAGCTGAACAAGGGCCCTCATGTAACTTGTGGGCACAAAGAGATTGGCCTCACCTTACACCTATGCTGTGCATCTTTTGTCCCTCACCCTGGGGCTTCCCTGTTGCTATTGATGCTTAAGAAGATTGTACACAGCATACACACACACACACACACACACACACACACACACACACACACACATATATAAACATGTATACACACATACCTGAGGCAGTTAACACCTCAAGGGACAAAAATTGAATAATGGGAGTTAGCAGTTAAATGTTTTCCTTCTTTCCCCTAGAGAGACTGGGGATACAGTTGCTTCACTTGGCCCATTTGAAGACGTCCTCCCATGTGAAGCAACAACTTTTCAAGAAGCCATGGCAAGCTATGTAACACAATCTTTTTGATTTGCTCCTTTTTCCTGCTTTGCTTTCCTCATCCTTCACTCTTGCTTCCCTGGGATTGTACCCCTCAATAAAGTATTATCACATAAACTTCTGCTTCAGGCTCTGATTTCTAGAGCCAAGAACTCAGAAGAGAGAAGAGTAGAATCTGAGAGATAATAAGGTGGAAGAATGTGAAGGGTTTGGTAATGGCTTGACTGTATAAGGTAAAGATTAGGGGGAATTTAAAAATAAGCTCCCAGTTTCCATAAACTGGAGGCCTGGGGATGGAGTACTCTTCATAGCATTGAGAAAATGGGGAAAAAAGAGTCAACACTACTGCTTCTTCGTATGGGGGAGCATAAGGTGTCTCTATCACAAATAGATGGTTCAAAAGTCTCTGGTCTCAGACACTATAAAACTCTTAGAGGAAAACATAGGCAGAACACTCTATGACATAAACCACAGCAAGATCCTTTTTGACCCACCTCCTAGAGAAATGGAACTAAAAACAAAAATAAACAAATGGGACCTAATGAAACTTAAAAGCTTTTGCACAGCAAAGGAAACCATAAACAAGACGAAAAGGCAACCCTCAGAATGGGAGAAAATATTTGCAAATGAAGCAACTGACAAAGGATTAATCTCCAAAATATACAAGCAGCTCATGCAGCTCAATATCAAAAAAACAAACAACCCAATCCAAAAATGGGCAGAAGACCTAAATAGACATTTCTCCAAAGAAGATATACAGATTGCCAACCAACACATGAAAGGATGCTCAACATCACTAATCATTAGAGAAATGCAAATCAAAAGTACAATGAGGTATCACCTCACACCAGTCAGAATGGCCATCATCAAAAAATCTACAATGCTGGAGAGGGTGTGGAGAAAAGGGAACCCTCTTGCACTGTTGGTGGGAATGTAAATTGATACAGCCACTATGGAGAACAGTATGGAGGTCCCTTAAAAAACTAAAAATAGAACTACCATAGGACCCAGCAATCCCACTACTGGGCATATACCCTGAGAAAACCATAATTCAAAAAGAGTCACGTACCACAATGTTCATTGCAGCTCTATTTACAATAGCCAGGACATGGAAGCAACCTAAGCGTCCATCGACAGATGAATGGATAAAGAAGATGTGGCACATTTATACAATGGAATATTACTCAGCCATAAAAAGAAATTAAATTGAGTTATTTATAGTGAGGTGGATGGACCTAGAGTCTGTCATACAGAGTGAAGTAAGTCAGAAAGAGAAAAACAAATAGCGTATACTAACACATATATATGGAATCTAAAAAAAAAAAAAAATGGTTATGAAGAACCTAGGGGCAGGACGGGAATAAAGACCAGACCTACTAGAGAATGGACTTGAGGACATGGAGAGGGAGAAGGGTAAGCTGGGACAAAGTGAGAGAGTGGCATGGACATATATACACTACCAAATGTAAAATCAATAGCTAGTGGGAAGCAGCCTCATGGCACAGGGAGATCAGCTCGGTGCTTTGTGACCACCTAGAGGGGTGGGATAGGGAGGGTGGGAGGGAGATGCAAGATGGCGGGGAAGTGGGAATATATGTATATGTATAGCTGATTCACTTTGTTATACAGCAGAAACTAACACACCGTTGTAAAGCAATTATACTCCAATAAAGATGTTAAAAAAAAAAGAAGAAAAAAGTGTCTGGTCTCCCACGTCGAGTCCTCTCCCTGTGTCCTCTTATCATTATTTGATGTGTGTACATTTGCAACGGGGTTGGGACAAGTTGAGTTTAGCTCTCAATCCTTCTTATGGTATAAAGTAATAGAATAAAATAATAGAAAGGAATGCAGTCAGGATGACAGACGTATGAAATCATCTACCCTAACTTCAGTTTAATATAGTTTAACAACTTAAAAACCTAATGAATAGACACAACAGGACCATTTCAAGAAAGAAAAAGAGCAGACTGAAGCAGCAAAGCTGTTTGTCTAAACTGGGCTATACTGGGTCCAAAGAAACACCCTCCCCCAAACAAGCAAGTTGTGAGGGAGGAAGTTTCTCTTGAAGGGCATTCAAATATCTTTTTTCCCCAGCTCATTAATCAACAACAAGTATTAGACTCAATTGTGTGTGGACCCCATATGAGGTTCTCTGCAGGTGGATACTAAAGAAACATTAGGCATCAAGCATCATTGGAGGACATGAAATACGGCAGGAGGTACAGGCCACGTGAGCATGAAATAAACCCGAATACTTACACAGAGCAAGCAAGTCTAGAGCAGACTGATGTATCCAGCCGCTGTCCACTCCCATGTAGCTCAGATTTAACGTGCCCAAAAGTAGAACTCACCTACTTCCTCTAAACCTGCTCTTTCTTTTTTTTTTTTTTTTTTAATTTTATTTATTTATTTATTTATTTATTTATTTTTGGCTGTGTTGGGTCTTCGTTTCTGTGTGAGGGCTTTCTCTAGTTGTGGTGAGCGGGGGCAACTCTTCATCGCGGTGCGCGGGCCTCTCACTATCGCGGCCTCTCTTGTTGCGGAGCACAGGCTCCAGACGCACAGGCTCAGTAGTTGTGGCTCATGGGCCTAGTTGCTCCACGGCATGTGGGATCTTCCCAGACCCGGGCTCGAACCCGTGTCCCCTGCATTGGCAGGCAGATTCTCAACCACCGCGCCACCAGGAAAGCCCTAAACCTGCTCTTTCTTTTGTAGACCCCACTTCAGTTGGGGGCATCCAGTTGCCTATGCCGGGAACCTGGTCATCATTCTTGACTCCTTCCTCTCCCTCTCCACCATTGTTTAAATTACCAAATCTTCTCCTTTTCACTCTTTTTTTTTTTTTAATTAATTTATTTATTTAATTTATGGCTGTGTTGGGTCTTCGTTTCTGTGCGAGGGCTTTTCTCTAGTTGTGGCAAGCGGGGGCCACTCTTCATCACGGTGCGCGGGCCTCTCACTATCGTGGCCTCTCTTGTTGCGGAGCACAGGCTCCAGACGCGCAGGCTCAGCAATTGTGGCTCACGGGCTTAGTTGCTCCGCGGCATGTGGGATCTTCCCAGACCAGGGCTCGAACCCGTGTCCCCTGCATTGGCAGGCAGATTCTCAACCACTGCGCCACCAGGGAAGCCCCTCCTTTTCACTCTTAAATACTTCTCAAACCTACCTCTAGGGCAGGCAGTCTGTATTGACGGGACTCTAGGCTAACAGTCTTCCAGTTTATTTATTTATTTTTGTATAAGTGATGACAGAATTTATTCATTCCATTATTCAACACATTTTTTTTTTGGCCGCGCTGCGCGGCTTGTGGGATCTTAATTCCCCAGCCAGGGATTGAACCTGGGCAGTGAAAGCACAAGAGTTCTAACCACTGGACCGCCAGGGAATTCCCAGTCTTCCAGTTTAGAGATCCCCGTGGTGAGGAGTCCTTTCAGACTCACATTCCTTTTTTATATAAGTGACATACAGTGACTTTCAAACCTAACAAAACCTGAAGCTAGTCTGTACCCTTCCATCTACAGGAAATTAACACAGGCTCTTAAAGATTACCATGTATATCAAACCACATGGCAGATAGAAAAGGTGGTTGAGGCCCAAGGACCCTGAACGATGTCAGTACAGCTGCATTTTACTGGACAACCCAACTCCCCCATTAATTGGCCAAGCCAGAATGGGTTAAGTTCTCCAAGATTTGGTGTTGCATGCGTTGGTCTTGGGATAGTCAGCTGCCAGGGCTTTGGGGAGCAGAAAATTGGTAGGATGAACTTGATATTCAAATAAAGTAGTCTGGCTCCTAAATTACCTGGATAATTGCCTCCTCGTGGTCTAGGGCTACCTGACCCCATACTCCTGGAGCCACAGGAAATCTGAAAGTCATAACTGTCTGTGAGAAACTGAATGGGGTGTCTGAAGGGGTATCTGCCAGCACAGGAAATGAAAACAGATTGTTCAAAGTGGCAAATGAGCAATGTGCTCATTGGGGCAGGCCAAAAAAAAACAACCCAGGATGGGAGTGAGCCGGGGGGCTCTGAGAATTTTCTCACTCTGCTTATTTTTTGAATGTGGCTTGATGCATTACCAAGTAACTCTATTTAACATACACTTATCCCAGCATTGCTGATAATTAAATCTCCATCCTCCAGGAAGCATTCCCTAGTTCTCCTCGCCCAATATTGGCTTCTTGTTTATTCTGTGTTTACATAGCACCAGGGGACTCAGTCTATACTGTATTTATTTGCACTATTTATACGTTGCTTTGTGTTTTTGAGCCATTTTTCTATATGTGTGCCATGTTCCCTTAAGTGGATTTATGAAAAATGTCTCTTCAGTAGCTATTTTCCCTTTTCCTTTCTTTTGCATCTTACAACTCTGTTCATTTGATATTGTCTAATAAGAATCTCCATGTATCTTCTTAATACCTTTATCCACACCTTGCCCTCTTTTTGCTGTTTGACTACAAGTATGAAATCAATGCTACATGTGCAGTCAGGATATAGTACACGTGCCATTAGGTTTTTGCTTTATGGATGATCTACTTTAAGACAACATCTCTAGGAAATCTTTGCATCTAAAAGCCTGGATTCCTTGTGCATCCTCTGTGTCATTGCCACTGTGCACAATAAGCCCTACCCCTTCCCGCTCCTACAAAACATAATGGACTTCGCCCTACTCTGCTTGGAAAACCCTGTCCCCTTCTGTGCTTGGCAAGTGAGGAAGAACTCAGGCTTCAAAACCTAGCTCCTCTCCCATCCTACCTACTCCGAGAGCACTTTTTACAAACCTTTACTGAGGCCCATGCCCATTTTATAATGGTTGTCTGTTTTCACATTGGTCTTCACCAAAATGCATACCTCAAGACCACAGCTTGCTCATCTTTATAACCACACCACCAAACACTGAATCTTCCACACACTAGATATTCATAAAATGTTAGAGAACAAATACTTAATGGATAACTTCTTGCATAGAATGTTGACAGTTCTCTGTTCCACATCTCCATCCATCCAAGGAGCCTTCCTGGATGAATTCTTCTGGCTTCATTCTTCATATGCTTCCTCTTCCTCGAGTATCAGTGTCCAGCTGGTCCCTAGTCTTTCTTTGCCAACAACCCAACTCCCCCATTAATTGGCCAAGCCAGAATGGGCCCAGGGTGGTTTAAATAAATCACTTCTTCATTTATAAGATATTTCTTCCAATATTTATCTTGATATTTATCTCACATCTACTATGTGCCACATACTCTTTGTTTTAGGTGCTGAGGATACATCAGTTAACAAGACAGTCAAAATTCCTGCCCTCATGATGCTTATATTTTAGTGGTTTAGTCTGAAGACTGGACTGAGAGACACTGAGAATAGAAAAGTAAGTTTTTGCCTGAGAAATTCAGTTCAAAGCCATATGTATATGACTTTGTCTTTCCACTTTAATTTGGTAATTGAGTTCTATCTGCATGTGGCTTTTTGCCATCATATTTCTCAGGCACAAACACCGACATATACAATACACACACCTGTCCTTAGCACCTATGCCATGCTAGATAGACATTAGCACCTGTATACATACACTGCACTTCAGTAGTAATCCAACGTGTACACTCACTAATCATACATTCGCCTAAATAGCAAGCCTCCCAAGACACAGAGTACGCCACCTTCCCCTCCACTAATACATATCCATTCAGACACATGTTCTAATGAGTGTGCCTGTGGAGGTGCACAAACACACCTGTAGACCTCAGCTTTCCCTGAACGCTCCTTCCTTCTTCCCTAGCAAGGTGTGGGATGTGGAAACATGCTCCATTTCGTCAGGAGCAGAAGGTCTTTGAAAACTATCATGTACATATATTGGACCAATTTTCAAAATTGGGCAAGCCCAATTTTTCACCCAATTGGGTGAAAGTATCTTCTCTTAATTGCTGGTCGCCTTGCCCCATTCTCCTGGACAAAGCAGGACCCGGAGACTAATTTGAGGCTGGAAACCATTTAAAGTGGCACATCAGCCTACAGGTAAAAATGAGGGATATCTATTGGAGAAGGACACGGAAAGGGAGGAAGAGATTAGGGAAACGATGGCCATTCTGTTCAAGGCGCAGCAGTCCTGTTTTAGATGTTCTCTGTCGTTCTCCCTTCCCTTTACACATTGCTCCAAATCTTAAATTGTTAGACATCAATGTGTTCACGCTACCATCTCCAAGCAGAACCCTGACCAGTAATAGGATGCAATGCGTCTCATGGGAAGAGAACTAATACTCAAAGGCCATCCTCAATAGGCCAGGCCTTTTATATATTTGATTTCATTAAAACCTTAAAACAATCCAAATGATAGTACTTATCTCCATTTTGTGAACAAGAAAACCAAGGTTCAAAGATATTAAGTAATAGTGATATTGGGATTTGAACTCAGGCCTGACCAACTTATGATCTTGCTTATTATCTTTCTTCTCATGTGCTAGGACTGACCTGAAGTCAGGGAAGTTTGAGTTTTTAGAGTTTTTTGGATTTTTTTCCAGCAGTGTAGGGGTGTTATTCTCAGCCAAGGGCAAGAGTTATGGATATAGCCTTTGTTTGTGATGCAAAGAAACTGACCTGTGATAAAAGGGGTCTCCATATATTGGCAGCTGGTAAAATACTTTCACAGAGATTCTAACAATAACATATATCTTTGTGTGTGGTAGTTTACAGTATCTAAATATTTCCCATCTATTGAATCCCTTTGATATTCACACTAAGCCCTCTGAAGGATGCAGTCCATACTCATTTTATATTTAAGAAAACTGAGGGGGAGCAAAAAAAATGTGTCAGTATTTACTGAGGAAATGATTTCTCTCTCTCGTACACACACACACACACACAACAAAAACACACCACCTACTAGGGGCCTCTATGCATTTTCTCACATGCCATCTCTGTGAAATAGTATTATTTTGCCCATCTTACACATGAGGAAATATTTGAGTTCTACAATGAAACATTGCATTTAGCACTATTTTCCAACAAGGTCAACTAATTGGCATCTAAGTCATCCTGATGCGTGGGTATCACAAAGCCTGCCCTAAAGAATACCAAAGAGGGGGGTTGTTTCAGTCAGGAAATGTTTCCTCTGTCTAACTCAATCCTTGCTTCTGTAGTTTCATTCTATTTCCTTGTGGTTTTTATTTCCCTAGAAAGAATGAAGAACTGCTGCCAGTAGCCCTGCGAATAATAACTCTTCAGAGATTTGAAGCCCATTATGCTGTTGAAGATGGTTCTCTCCCAGTCCCCATCTTTTCATGTTAGAGTGGACTTAACTCTGAGTGTTCCTCAGTAGAGGCTCAGAGCCGTATGTAAGTAAGATCACTCTTTTCACTCTCTGGACCCTGAAGATGTATTTCATGGGTCAAGAGGCCTTACAAGAAGCTACTGGCTTGCCCACAATGGGGGGCTGTGGCTCTGAATAGACCAGGAGGACAGAAGGCTGGTGACCTGGTTTTCATCACGCCTCCCTGTCTTTCACCCTCTGGCCTTCTTCCCCAGACTTGAGGCCCTCTCCTTGCTTCTCTCCACAGATCTAGGTCCACTCCTTTTCCACCACCCTTTCCTGCTGCTTCTTGCAAAACACACATGGAGATGCACACATGGTGTCTTGTATATATCCCTTCATTTTTTAAAAACTTTTATTTGTATTTATTTTTTTGCAGCATTTATTCCCAGTCCGTAAGTTTTTGTTTCTTCAGTTTCTTCTGGGATATCTTTTTCTTCTGTGAAACCTCCTCTTCTGGTTTAGGAACAATCTGTGCTTTTTCAGTAGGGATCATCTCATTGTGGCAGGGAGAGCTCATGTATGGGTTGATCCGACCATGAGCTCTGTAAGTCCTGCGCCGCATCCTGGGGGCTTTGTTCACCTGGATGTGCTCAATGACCAGAGAATCTACATCTAAGCCCTTAAGGTCAGCACTACTCTCTGCATTTCTGAGCATGTGCAGTAAAAATTCAGCACTCATTTTGGGCCACCAACCCTGCATCCAGCCCCACTCTTTGGCCTGGGCCCACCTACCAACTCCACCACTGTAACGACGGAATGGCATACATTGCTCTGTAAAGTGACATCCTTCAGATAACTTGGTGGCTTTTTGGATAAGCATACCCTTAATAGCCTGGGAAATTTCAGGAGTGTTCTTAAAGTGAACACGAAGGTTTGAACCTCTTGATTTGCACGATTTTGTGGGGTTCTCTGCATCTAGTGAATAGCAAACCATTTTTAGAGGTCACTTCAGGCCACTTACCAGAAAAGCTATCCCTTCATGTTAATCCTTTACTTCCTGACTTAATTTTTCTCTATTTTGTTTCTTCACGTCTTTCCAGCATTTACCTCTGCAGCTCAATAAAGTGCCTCCTGGTCTGTCCTTGTCTCTCTTTGCCTTGGTCCCTGTGTCATGAGTGCTGTCCCATCTCCTCCATGGGACTGGACTCCACCTTTAAGAAGGGGATCTCCTCCTGCCCCTGGATTTTCCCTCGGCCCCCTGAACGCAAGGTGGTCATCTCAGGAGTCACTGACCTACACATCTTCTGATGATCCTTCAAGTCAGTGAATTATTTCTTAAATTCCTACTTAAGGTCTTGCTCTAATTCTGGATATGAAGCCAGCATTTGTCAAGAATAACTTTTTCTTGCTTCTGACATTAACTCAGGGTGACAGGGGAAGTGTGAGGAAGAAGAAAAATATGATTCTGGTGATGAACACAATTTCTTGGGCCAATTAACTGAGACAGTTCACATGTTTATTATGCTTAAACTATTGGGTGATTAATTTAGGGAGCTTTATAGGCTGTTTAATACTCTACTAGAATAAGGCATAGCTAGTTTATATAAAAGAAGAGAGAAACAACCCTGAGATATATCTATATCTGATGATGACTATGACAAATGAAAGATGGGGACATTAAAGAAATTTCCATAAATTATATAGTTCAGAATGTGGGTACAAATAGTCAACCCTTAAACACTGGCATGTCAATTATCTTCAGGAAATTTAAAAACCTAACTTGGGACTTCCCTGGGGCTCAGTGGTTAAGAATCCGCCTGCTAATGCAGGGGACAAGGGTTTGAGCCCTGGTCCAGGAAGATCCCACATGCCACGGAGCAACTAAGCCCATGTGCCACAACTACTGAGCCTGTGCTCTAGAGCTCGTGAGCCACAACTACTGAGCCCGCGAGCCACAACTACTGAAACCTCGCACCTAGGGCCTGTGCTCTGCAACAAGAGAAGCCACCGCAGTGAGAAGCCCGTGCACCGCAATGAAGAGTAGCCCCCGCTCTCCGCAACTAGAGAAAGCCTGCATGCAGTAACAAAGACCCAATGCAGCCAAAAATAGATTAAAAAAAAAAAACACCTAACTTGACTGTTTCTTGCCTGTCAACATGCATCGTGGCTGCCCTACCCCAGTCATTCCCAAATCGGCATTGCAAACTCTTTCAAATGAGTGCTTATATAAATTGTAATTGCTAAGGTATAACTCCTTAGGCAAAACCAAATAAAAAAATTTTTCATTGTCTACTTCATTTTTATTAGCACAATTGATCAAGAGTTTCCTGAGATTAAACCAAGAGTATTTATTGAGTACCTGGGATAGGTATGGCAGGAGTGGCAAGGTGAGGTCAGTTCAAGGCCACAAAAGAACTAAATCATGTTACTTGAAGATGTGGCTCTCTGGATCAGCCCCAAACCTTCCCTGTCTACAGCCTGAAATGCCCATTCTGTTCCACACCTTTTCTTCTGACACGTAGCTGGTTCAGTCTTTCTGACCTTGCCTTGCCTATTTTCTGCTTTTCCACCTCAGCCTTTTTGCGACTGCTGCACGTAACTACTCACACAGAAAAAAAGCTCTCTTCCTCCTCCCTTCTTTATTCCTCTCATTTGGTCGCTAGATACATGCGTATAATGCTAAAAGTGCCTTCTGGTGTTGTCAACTCTGTCATGTGATTGGTGATTTTAGTGGAAAGGAAACAGTGCTTTGATTCAGGTAGCCCAACGTAGATACACCATCAGATTGCTTTCTCTGTATGCCTTTGTCCCTATTATTTTGTCTCTCTGTAACCTTTCATGTATTCAACAAATATTCGGTACTTACTGTGTACCAAGAATTATATTTGTGGTTTAATACTGACACGATATTGCTGTTTCTCTCTAATTACCAGATATTTTAAAAGCCTGGGCTTCCCTGGTGGCGCAGTGGTTGAGAATCTGCCTGCTAATGGAGGGGACATGGGTTCGAGCCCTCGTCTGGGAAGATCCCACATGCTGTGGAGCAACTAGGCCCGTGAGCCACAACTACTGAGCCTGCGCGTCTGGAGCCTGTGCTCCGCAACAAGAGAGGCCACGATAGTGAGAGGCCCGCGCACCGCAATGAAGAGTGGCCCCCGCTTGCCGCAACTAGAGGAAGCCCTCGCACAGAAACGAAGACCCAACACAGCCAAAAAATAATAATAATAATAAATAAATAATAATTAAAGGTGCTAATAATTAAAAAAAAAAAAAAAAGCCTAAAGAAGGAAGTTATACTAAGAAAATAGCTATCAAAGGAAGTTGATTTTTCCCCTTTATTCCTAGAGGTTTTATTATTTGTGGGGAAGGCAGTAGCGAGAGGGTCAATATCACTGATCAGAGATTTCTTTCTCACCTTAGCTCCTGTCCTGGACCGTGAGGGTGGGGCTGGGTGGCCTGCATTCACAGTCCCCCCGTACCTTCTCACACTTATTTCTTGCCCCAGTCCTCCCACCCCCACCAACCAGGAGGAGTCTGTCACCGTAACTAAGCAAGTCTGTGATCAATGAATGGAAGCAGCCGCACGGCACCAGGGGGTCAGCTCGGGGCACTGTGACCACCTAGAGGGGTGGGAGAGGGATGGGGAGAGGGAGACACAAGAGGGAGGGGATATGGGGATATATGTATATGTATAGCTGATTCACTTTGTTACGCAGCAGAAACTAACACACAATTGTAAAGCAATTATACTCCAATAAAGATGTTAAAATAAAAAAGAAATAATGAGGCCAGTAATGCAGTGGGTGCTATTGATGGGGGATTAGTGAAACTCATGTGGTTTCCTACAACTTTCCCACTTTCTGAGGAAGCAGGGGTGGGGGGTGGGGGTGGAGAAACTGTTGACTCAGCACTCTTAGCATTAATCCCTGTGCTCTCCCCAACACTCCCAAATTAAACTCCATGCTGATGTTGGATGGGACACGGATCCACGGTGTATGTGAGAGCTTTGCTGGCAGGGTCACATCACAGTCATCTCTGTATACCCAGTGCTTGTACAGCGTCAGTGCCCAATAAATGTTCCATGAGCGCTGGGAGAGGGTGGGCTGGTAGCACAAACTGAGCATAGGACCCAAGGGTCCTGCCTTCTTGCTCAAGACTTTCTCAAATAGACTGTGGCTCCATTAGCATTTGGGTAAATATCATTGACTGAAGGGGCTCTTGGTACTAAGAACTATAGGCTCTTTTCATACTCCTCCCATATTGAATCCTGCTTTTATTGTAATTACCTATATATGACGGCATAAGTTCTTAGAGGATACTGACCATTGTACATAGCTTTATGTTGCACAGAGTGTATGTGGCGTATTTCCAAGCCCCAGTAAAGCTCTCATGCTTATCTCGTAGCAGCAAGAATTGAGGCTAGAGGTATGGAAAAACTGCCATGCCAGAAAGTCAAAAGAGAGATCCCCAGAATATCCCTTTCTATTAATTTCACTGAGTCCAGTGAAACAACAAAAGCTACACTGAGGACTAATCAATCTAGAAGTTCATGAAATGCTTTATGTGATCTTCTATGGCAAGGGAGCTAGCTCTGTATTAAGATATTGTTCATCCACTTTCCCAAAGTGAATTCCATGGAATCTAAAGGGCCTTCTATGGGGAAGCAGGAGAATGACCTCTCAAAATGCCTTTCAGCCCAAGGCTCTTAGATGTGCAACCTTAGCATCTCTTGGGCTTGTAGTGTTTTGCTTTTGTTTTTTTTCCCCCTTGGCCCAAGGATTAGAGCTGAGTGAGCCAATCAGGCAAAGATAGAAGTTCATGTAATTCATTCCTCTATTTTCACAATACTGCCTCTAAGTTGTACAACCTCCTCTAAAGCAAAGAAAGAGTTTAAACTTCTTTCCAGGTAGAAAGTTCTTCTGCAGAAGGATACAATATGAGGTGATAGTTAAAGGCACAAGTTTTGAGTCACATAGGTCTGGGTTACAACCCATTCTCTTGCTTAGTAGGGCAAGTTACTTAATCTTGTCTCTGAAACGGTGGTAACAATTCCTACCACGAAGGTTTGTGAGGATTAGAAGAAAAGAAGGATATAAAGTACCTCCTAGCATTGTGCCAGGCTGACAGTGAATGCTCAGAAATGGTTGTTAAGAAGAACAGAACTGGAACTTTCCTGGTGGCCCAGTGGGTAAGACTCCGTGCTGCCAATGCAGGGGGCCCGCGTTCAATCCCTGGTTGGGGAACTAGATCCCACATGCATGCCACAACTAAGAGTCCACATGCCACAACTAAGAGTCCACATGCCGCAACTAAGAGTCCACATGCTGCGACTGAGTCCGCATGCCACAACGAAGATCCCGTGTGCCACAACTAAGACCCAGCATAACCAAAATAAATAAATAAATAAATAAATAAATAAACAAACAGACAAATAAATAGACAAATAAATAAATAGAAGAACAGAACTAAATCTAGCTTCAATCCCTCCTCTTTCAAAACGTGCTGTGTAATTTCGCCTAGATTTATGTGAGCTTTGTGATTGTTCTCATGTGTCTTTGTGTTTTGTTTCTCCACTTAAACTGTAAGGTCCTCTGGGCCGGGCCAGGTATTCTTTGATATTATTCCTTGATATTATTGAATATTTGATACCTGGCCAAAACCATAGAAGATTTTGGGGCAGGCATCAAATAATTATGATTGGCCCTTCTGCCATTTCAAGTTCATAAAATGTATTATTTGATCTGTGTCAGAGGAGCTTGCTCTGTATTAAGATATAGTTCATCCACTTTCCTTGAGTGCATCCAGTGGATTCCAAAAAGCCTTATATGTGGTTTGAAGAAAAAAGGAGATCAGGAACATAGGTGCACACTGAAGGTGGTAGGGAAGAAGAGAAAACCTGCAGTGTAGAGTAGAACTGGTTGAGAAAATTGGGCCTGTTAGACTTGGCTGAACCCACACACTGAAGAGAACCTTCTCTTCCAGGACTGTAGTCATCAACCTTGCAAGTCTGAAAACATAACCCCCTGGCCTGAAACCACAGCTGCAGGGTGATGTTGGTGCTAGGGGTCATCTCCATGATCTCCTTCCCTTCCCAAAACTAGAGTTCCCGTTCCTCTTATTTCTTCTTCCAATGAGAATATAATTTTGGTGAGAGTTGATCTTTTCCCACTTATTGTCTGTTCATTTTGCCATTATCTCTGTTTGTGAACGTTTTGGAATCATTTGCAGCAAATGTTTTGTCTTGACCCAGCTTGTTCCTGTTACCCTGCATCCTTGGGCTTGGCCATCTCCTTACTCTATCATTTGGTGAGAGCAGAATGAAACACTGCTGATAGCCACTCCTCCTAGAGAAACCCTTCTTGCTGGATCAGACCCCTCAGAGAACACCTTCCCAACTGCATCAGAAATCTCCTCTTTTGGCTATCAGTGTCATAGTTTGCTACCAGTAATGTGGACAATTGAGATGACAGAGACCCCTTCCTAAAAAGGTAAAAGGTCTTGGAAGCCTTTGGTTCAAAGGACGTGGAGCTTAATCTCTGAGAATTTATGGGGGGTAGATGTCTCTTCCAACCGTCATCCTCCTTACTCCACAACATCAGCATTCGCACATTTGAGACTTGTACTAAAGAATATTTAACAACCCTGTTTCCCTTCACCTGGCAGCTTATTGGCTGGTTCCATGATATGTTCCAAGGGGACAGGTTGATTTGGACAGTAGAAAGCCTTTGTTATTCAGGATATGGGAGTGGGGGAAATGGAGCCAGAAAGTGTTTCATGAGATGGTGAGAGAAGAAAGGGAGAAATACCCAAAGTACAGCTGACCTGCTTAAAAGCAGGACATATTTAAAAGACCCCAAAGACTGAGGCTTTTGTAGCATGAGTGATGAGTATTAAGGCCAAAAGGTTCCTGCTTTCAAATAGGGATATTCCTAAACCTATCAAGCAAAGCAGAATCCACAACATCCGTTGTGCTATTTTATTTTGCCTGTATTAATGTGTTGCTTTGTAATTGTTCTCAGGTTGCTTTTATTGTGTGTGTTTTGCCTTTATAGGTAAACTCCTCCTGGACAGGACCTGACTCTTCAGAAGAGTCCCCCCCCACCAGAGGTGCCCATGTCAAGGCTGTGCTAGAGCAGAAGTTCAAGAGCTGTGATTAACCAACCACAGTTGAAAGCACAGAAGATACAACAATCAACATCCTGCATCTGAGAACTTTGTTCCAGACTAATATGTAATCCAACCATTTCCTTTTCATAAGACAAGTATTGTCTGAAGGGTTGTGTGTGTGATTTTGAGGGGAAAGGGCAGACGGAACAACAGAACTCAGGTCCCACTTTGCCTTATATCTGAGCCTGGGAAAGGGGAAAAGAAGTGAACTCTTCCCTGCGATGGCTGAGCAAGCATAGAGAAAGAGCCTTAAGATTCATAGTGGAAAGAGGCTTATCTGAGCCTTCCTTAGAGCAACTCAACTATCCTAGTTTTAGCCTATTCCCATTCCTTGCCATTCCCACCTGTAATTCTGTCTTGGCAAGAACCCCACGCTGAATATTCTCAAAGTACTTTATAGACTTTAATTAGTTCCGTGGGAAGTAAGGCAAAACTCAAGCCTTCACTCTGCCAGCAGAGATGATGGTGGTGGACATGGAGGGAAGACAAGGAGAGGATGGACAACCAAAGAAACCATACAGCTTACTGAAGGCCATGTGGTACAGGAGGGACTGGGGTTAAAAATCCCTGAATTCCAAGTCTTGGTACAAATTCCTTAGCCTTCCAGATTCCTAAACAGGTAGTGGGCTCATCCTATAAAACTACTTTGCTGGGGTGTTGTTGGTGAATGCTAATAAACCCTATCCTAGATGATAGGTTTGGAAAATTGTTAAGGAAAGCATGTCATTAAGTCCATACTCACCCCCTCCTCGACAAATAGCCCTGGAGGGAAGTGGGTGTTAGCCAGAACTGGAGGGCCTCCACTTCAGTGGGATGACTGAGATTCAACAATAGGAGAATTTTTCCAACAGTGAGGGAAATCAAGGGCCTGTGTTGCAGGTGACGCTGGGGGGTGAGGAAGGCCTAAAATAGGTGACACATGGTCAGACGGTCCAGAAAAGATCATCAAGAAGTGATTGAATCCCACTCAGTCACTCTTTGTGGATGGTTGCTTTCCTAAAATTCAGGACAGAATTTTGGTAGTAGTTTCCTTTCTTCCCTTTCTAAGAGCAGAAAACCTCTCGAGCCTGGGATTCTTCTGTGCTTCTCTAAAAGTATTTTGAGCTCTGAAGGCAGAGATCTAGGTCTGAATCCATCTTTGTCACTTCCATCTGTTTGAACTTGAATTAGTTACTTAACTTCTCTAAGCCTTGATTTACTCATCTGTAGAATGGGCCCAATAATAGTTCTTAACGCAAAGGTTTGTTATGAGGGTTAAATGCAACAATTCAGGTAAAGCCTTAGCACAAAGCCTAGCATGTAGTAAGCACTTGGTTCATTTTAACTGCCATCATGGCCTCACTCTTTTCTCTGTATGGGTTATCCACTTTGGAGTTTACCCATGGTCCTTTCTTTGATCAATTTCTGATGGTCTCCCTGGTCTCTTGGCTATCTTCTCCCATCCTTAATCAATGAGAAGTCAGGGAACACTAATACCAAATTCTTTTTCATGTCATTTAGGACAAAGCAGAATTAGGAAGGTTAACCAGCTGCTGTAAAAAAGATTACATAGATTAACACAGCTCCACATACTAGATATGTTCTCATAAAGGATAGTAAGTGGCTATCTTTATGTTGAGTAATTTTTAGATAACTTTATGATTCTGAAGTAATATTCTCATAGAAACAAGAATCACTGTTAAGGGAAGAGAAGCTAATATCTGAATGTGAGACACCTTCCATGTCCAAGTCTAGTTGAATCCTCCCAGTCACCCAATAAAGAGGTCCTTATTATTCCCATTTTATGGGTTAAACAACTGAAACTCAGAGAGGTTAAATAATTCATTCAAAGCCACTCTTCCAGGGATGACAGAGCCTAAATGTGCATATAATTCTGGCTCCCAAACCAATCCATTTTCTACTACATCACACTCAAAGGAGTATTCTGATTTTGTCAATGGTCAAATCTATGTGCGTTTAAGTTTCCCACACAAATTCCAGAAGAACTTGATCAATCAGTTCACATGATCTTGAGTATTAATTTAGTTTTAAAGTATTTCCCCTTATGATTTAAAATAGATATATATCCTCTTTAAGAAATTATCCACATTTCCTTCCATTAGTCTAGTCTGTCAAAAGATGACTGTTGCCAGGTAATAATGAGAACATATTATATGATTCTATTTCTGTAAACTCTAGAAAATGCAAGCTATTCTACAGTGACAGAAGTTAGGTCAGTGGTTGCCTGGGCAGGGTAGATGGCAAAGGGGCAACATTGTAAAGCAACTATACCCCAATTAAAAAAAAAAAAGAAACTTCTGAGGGGGACAAATATGTTTATTGTCTTGATGCTGATTTTACAAATGTAAACTTATGTCAAATTTTATGAAAATTTAGAAAAGCTGACTGTATATTAATAATTTATACGCAGAAGTAATGCTGCATTAAAAGTAAAAACAGAGCACCAATTTCCCTACATCTCACTTAAAACATATTGCCCCTCCTCACCTTGGAACAGCCATGACGGAAGGCCTGGACAATGGTCCCAACTTATTCTCAGAGGGGGACTGCGGACGTCAAGCAATAAATGTAGATTTTCAAAGTGATGCTGTTCTACAAGTGGATGGATGTTTCTGATGCTCTTAGTGAGAGTGATAATGTAAAATTCACTGTTCACATAAAGAGTTAATTGCCAAATTTTGAACAAAATGAGTTTTCTGTTGTTCGACAACATTAGGAATTTATCTGGCTTCATGATTCCTTCACTGAAAATGAAGACTATGCAGGTTATATTATCCCTCCAGCACCACCAAAACCTGATTTTGATGCTTCAAGGGAAAAACTACAGAAACTTGGAGAAGGAGAAGGGTCTATGACAAAGGAAGAATTCGCAAAGATGAAACAGGAGCTGGAAGCTGAGAATTTGGAAATATTCAAGAAGACCATTGCAACGCAAGAAGTGTTCCTGTGTCGTGTGTCAGCACATCCTATCTTGAGGAAAGATTTAAATTTCCACGTCTTCTTGGAATATAATCAAGATTTGAGTGTGTGAGGAAAAAAATAAAAAAGAGAAACTTGAAGATTGCTTTAAAAAAATATGGTTAAATCAGCAGATGGAGTAATTGTTTCTGAGGTAAATGATGTAGATGATTTCTTTGAGCATGAAAGAACATTCCTTTTAGAACATAATCGAGTTAAGGACGCATCTCCTAAATCTGATAGGATGACAAGATTCCACAAAAATGCCGCAGACAATTACAATAGAACTGGTACTTCATTATATGCTTTAGAAACTCAGGATTCTACAGATATATGCAAGTTTTTCTTAAAGTTTCAGAACTATTTGATAAAACAAGAAAAATATTCAATAGAAGCATGAATGTCAGCTGATGAGGACTTCAAACTTTCTGATCTTTAAAATATTACTTAAGACAATCTCAAGCTGCTAAGGATCTCTTCTATCAAAGATCTAGGTCACTAGTGGATTATGAAAATGCTGATAAAGCACTGGATAAAGCAAGAGCGAAAAATAAAGATGTTCTGCAGGCTGAAATGTCCCAACAATTATGTTGTCAGAAATCTGAAAAAATATCTGAATCTGCAAAACAAGAACTTACAGATTTTAAGACAAGAAGAGTTGCTGCATTCAGAAAAAATTTAGTGGAACTGGCAGAGTTAGAAGTGAAGCATGCAAAGGGTCACGTGCAGTGGCTGCAGAACTGCCTGGCAGGGTTAAATGGAGACACATAAGCCACACTCCACCTTCCAGTTATAAAGGGTTGCCTTCCTTCAGATTTGACTTTTTTTCTTAATGATGTTAGGCACTTACTGCTCACCGGAAAAAAAAAGAAAATGATGATGAAGTGCATCTACTCTCTCTTTTTCTGAGAAACAATGGAGTGTTGTCGCCCACAGGTGCTGCGGACCTGCGCTCCTGTGCCTGCGCCCCAGACAGTTGCCGATCATTGTGCCCTCCTCCTCTTTAGAAGCCCAAAGTTCTGTCTTTTTTAAAGTAGCCTCTATAACTGTGTTTATTTTATAAATAGTATTCCTTATGGCGGCCAATCTTATTTATCTTTAAGTAATTTTTGACGTTTAACCCTTTCAAAATATGTTGTTCAAACAAGATAAGGATTGCAGTTACATTTTTTTGAATTTTGTTTTAAAAAACACTGTACACCACCTTAGTTCACTCTTGTATCCTGGTAAAGCATCTTAATCAGACTTTTTTTTTTTGATTTTTGATTTATTTTCTGACTGCGTTGGGTCTTCATTGCTGCAAGCAGGTTTTCTCTAGTTGCAGCGAGCTAGGGCTACTCCTTGTTGCAGTGCGCAGGCTTCTCATTGTGGTGGCTTCTCTTTGTTGTTAAGCACGGGCTCTAGGCCCTCGGGCTTCAGTAGTTGCAGCATGCGGGCTCAGTAGTTGTGGCTCGCAGGATCTAGAGCGCAGACTCAGTAGTTGTGGCCTGTGAGCTTAGTTGATCCGCAGCATGTGGGATCTTCCCAGAGCAGGGCTCGAACCCGTGTCCCCTGCATTGGCAGGCGGATTTTTAACCACTGCGCCACCAGGGAAGTCCCCAGACATTTTAAATTAATGAACATTTCTTAGACGTTTTGGGACAGACTTTATGTAATCTTTGTAAGTATGATTTCTGTAGAAAAGCAAATGCATTAGTACGCTTTCCTTAAACTTGTAGACTAAACCACCTATTGTCAAATAAACAGTGATAACAGTGAAAAAAAACAAGCATATTGCCTTCTACACGCTAGAGCAGAGCTGCTCCACGTGGCTGTCAGTTGCCCAGGGGCAAAGGCTGTGTCTTTCTTGTTTTCAATCCCTAGCATCTAGTACAGTGCCTGGGATATAAGTTCTCAATAAATAGTGAACAGAACTAGGTATTTCTTCAGGAATTTACACTTCGGGAATTCCCATAGAATTCAAATGTTTAAGCAGCTTGTTAAACATTTATCAGATTGCCCAAAGTGGAAGAGCCCTGTCAAGAAGCTTAAGTTAAAAAAAAAAAAGAAAGAAGAAAAAAAAAGAAGCTTGTGTAGAAGTCAGTTCTCAGTGGTTCCAATTTTATATTTAACCATAAAAACGTGAAGGAATGACACGGATTTGCTAAATGAAGTTGCTCTGATATCAACCAACTTTGTGAGTAGCATGTCAACCAACTTTGTGAGTAGTGCTTGGAAGAAAGAACTTCTAAGAGAACTGAAGACTGATAACAAGAACATCTATGAGAACAGCAACCGCTTAAGCAGCAGATGGTAGCCGTGGGCTTAGTATCGTGATCTCATTAAAATATACAGATGGGAGAGTACATGTAATAGTGTATTCTCACATCTCACATCTCCTATTCACCCGCAAGAGATGAGCTTCCCTCCTACTCCCCCACCCCCAATTAAAACCATCTAATGCGAACACCCACAACTTCCCTCCCTTTGGCCTCTAAACTTTATTATAACCACATAGCCTTTCCAACTCTCTTATATTAATTACAGGAATATATGATATGGCCTTACTACTTTTAGATCAACTTCACTTCTGTTCTCACCCCATCTCCTTCCTCCTTCACCTGTCCTTGACCCATGTTCTCATTTTCCTCACCCCAAATAAAACTTTCCTTGAATCTCTTTCCCCTAAAACCTCAATCCCCTTTCACTCTTCAACCCATCATCTTTCCAAAGCTTCCTTCTCTGGCTTTTTCTTTCTCAGTTTATGGAGTCACAGTCTACTCAGTCTCTCAAGCTAAAAAGTTTGCAATTATCCTTAAGTCCCTCTCTTCCATATCAAGTTGATCATCCAGGCCTGTGACCAGTTGAAATGCATTTCAGAAATATCTTTTTTTTAAAATTAATTAATTAATTAATTAATTTAGTTTCGGCTGTGTTGGGTCTTCGTTTCTGCGCGAGGGCTTTCTCTAGTTGTGGCAAGCGGGGGTCACTCTTCATCGCGGTGCACGGGCCTCTCACTATCACGGCCTCTCTTGTCACAGAGCACAGGCTCCAGACGCACAGGCTCAGTAGTTGTGGCTCACGGGCCTAGTTGCTCTGCGGCATGTGGGATCTTCCCGGACCAGGGCCCGAACCCATGTCCCCCGCATCGGCAGGCAGATTCTCAACCACTGCACCACCAAGGAAGCCCCAGAAATATCTGTTGAATACATTCCTCCTCTGTCTCCTCTCTACCCTGTTTTGGTTCAGACTCTGATCATCATTACCCTTAACTACGGCAACAACCACCATATCTTTTTTCCACCAGGCATCTTACATTCTCCAGCCCAACTTCTACCCCACCACCACTGCCACCACCAGAATTATCTTTCTGAAATATGAATCCAATTGGGTCACTCCTCTGCTAAAACTTTGACTCTGCTTTGCCTAAGGGACAGAGGCCAAGCACTTGGGTGTGGTACTAACTGTCCATCAATCAAACTCCCCATTACTTACCCCAGGCTGCTGCCGCATTGACCTTCCTATTGTCCCATGCTGTGAAGCCACACTTCTTCATATGTTGGTCCTTCTGCCTGAAATGACTTTCTCCTGGAAAATTTCTACTTGTCCTTCAATGCAGCTTAAATAACATGACTTCTGAGAGGGCTGCATTCCCCTCTGAAGAGCTGGATGTTCCCTCCTCTGTGTGCCCATAGCATTTTGTTTATATTTCCATTTTAACATTTATAATGTTGTTTTAAGGTTTTTTGAGAAATCTCTTTTCCTCTACCACCTCTTTATAAACTAAACTCATTCAGGACAGGAATCAAATTTTATTTGTCTTGTATCTGCTGTGCCCAGAGCAATAACTGACATCTAGTAGAGGCCAATAAACATTTGTTGAGTGAATGACTGAGCCAGCAGCATTTTTCTATTGGGCAGTCCCAGGCAGCTGGTGTAAAGTTAACAACACTACTTCTTAAAATGTGCAAGAGGAAGTGCATTGAGTGGATATGCTATAACTGCAGGGTAATACACCCCAAAGACAAATGCAAATGATATTTGCTCTTTTTCTGTTATTTGGACTAATTGATGTTTTAGATTAACTACTATTTTGGATGAACTCTACCTCTACGTCCTTCCTGTAATGTTGATCTACTTGAGTGTATAAATCCTTTTCTTAGATTATCCACACCACTGTACCTCTTGCCCAGGATAAATAATTGGAAGTTAGTTATAAATCCTGCCTCTTTCTGGGATAGCAGATTTGGGTGCTCTTTCCTGGCCTATTGTGAGTCATACATGGCAGAACTGGAAACAGGTTTACTTATGTTTTTCCTGGCTGAAAGATTTATTTTAAATGTTTGCTGTTTTCACCTTCTAATTCCAAAATCCCTTTTTTTTTCCTTTCTGTTTTGTTCACTCCTATGTCTCAAGCACTTGGAACAGTGACTGGCACATAGTAGGTGTTTGATAAATATTTGTTGAATGAGTGAATGCATGTTTATTATTCTCAGATATGTTATACATATAACAAAGAGCTTTAATAGATATTTCTTCAAAGAAGATTTACATATGGCCAAAAATCATATGGAAAGATGCTAAGCATCATAATCATTAGGGAAATATAAATAAAAACCACAATGAACTATCACTTGACACCTATTAGGAAGGCCACTATCAAAACAATAACAACAGGACTTCCCTGGTGGTCCAGTGGGTAACACTCTGTGCTCCCAAGGCAGGGGGCCTGGGTTCGATCTCTGGTCAGGGAACTAGATCCCACATGCCGCAACAAAGATCCCGTGTGCCAAAACTGAGACCCGGCACAGCCTAAGTAAACAAATAAAATTAAAAAATAAAAACAATAACAACAACAACTACAACAGAAAATAACAAGTGTTGGTGAGGATGTGGAGAAATTGGAACTCTTGTGCCTGGTTGGTGGGAATGTACAGCCACTATGGAAAATAATATGGAGGTTCCTCAAAAAAATTAAAAATAGAACTATCATGATCTAGCAATCCCACTTCTGGGTATTTTTATCCAAAAGAGGTGAAAACAAGACCTCATAGAGATATTTGCGCACCCATGTTCATTGCAGCACTATTCATAACAGTCAAGATATAGAAACAATCTAGATGTTCATCAACAGATGAATGGATAAAGAAAATGTAGAATACACATACAATGGAATATTATTCAATCTTAAAAAAAAGAGAGACACTGCTTTGGGAAAGCAAATGTTCTCCTTACTTGCTGCAAGTAATAAATCCTTCCTTCTCTGGAAAAAAAAAAAAAAGGAAATCTTGTCTTATGCTACAAAATGGATGAACTTCAAGGATATCATGTTAAGTAAAATAATTCAGTAACAAAGAAACAAATACTGCGTGATTCCACTTTTATGAGATATCTAAAATAGTCAAACTCTTAGAAACAGAAAGTAGGATGGTAGTTTCCAGGGACTGGGAGAGGGGGAAAAGAAGAATTGTTCAGTAGGTATAGAGTTTCAGTTCTGCAAGATGAAAAAGTTTTAGAGATGTGTTGTGTGCATAGAGTTAACACTACTGTACTGCACACTTAAGGTTAAGATGGTAAATTTTATGCTTTGTTTTTGACCACACACACACACAATGAATAGAATTTCTATCTGATGGGGTGTGAATATCTTCAACTTTAGAAGATAAAGCTAAGTTGTTTCCAAAATGGCTGTGCGAATTATACTCTCACTAGCAGTATATCAGAATTTTGCTCCATATCTTCACCAACATTTGGTATTGTCACGCTTTTAAAATTTTGCCAATCTATGGATAATTTTAATTTGCATTTTATTGATCACTATAGAGTTTGAACATCTTTTCCACTTAAGTGAATGACCTATTCATGTCTTTTGCCCATTTTTTATTGTTCTGTTTGTCTTTTTCTTAATGATTTTTATCAGTTCTTTATATATATTTTGTGCACAAATCCTTTACAAGTCATTTAATAGAAAATATCTCCCAGTTTATGGCTTGGCTTGTCACTTTTTACGTGGAGGCCTCTAAAGAAAACACGTTTTTATCGTAGTCAAATTTATCCATCTCTTCCATTATGATTTACTCCATATCTTGTTTTAAGAAATCTTTCTTTACTCTGAGGACATAAAGACATTCTATATTTTCTCTTAAAAAAGTAAGGTTGTGGTGGAATTGATTTTTGAAGAGGTGTGAAAACTTGGAATGGGAAACCATCAAAAGAAGTATTTTTTCTTTACATAGAAGGCAGATGCCAAAGGTGGTCTATCGACACAGAACTAGAGATGAAGCTGCTGCAGAGAGGGCTGGTCTAACCGCAGGAAGGGTTTCCTGTCTACGACGGTTTGCAGTTTCATTGGCTTATTGAAGCAACGGAGTCTATGTCACTTTGTTTGGTAGCAGAGAGCAGTTGCTTGGGGGTTGTCGAACACTAGAGAGATGAAAATTCAACCGGAGAGGAGAGGGGAAGTGTCAAGGGACAGACAAAATGATTCTCCAGCTCTCGATGAGCCTAAATATATCACTTGCAGGCTGCAAGGCACAAACTGAAAACAAGTATGTACCTCTCCATTCAGCTCTCTCTGTCACTTCTGCCATACTTACCCCTTATCCTTCACCTGGAACTTTCTGTCTAGTGAAAATAAAACAATCTCAAGAGAATATGGTCAAAACCACAGTAGAGGGACTTCCCTGGTGGCGCAGTGGTTGAGAATCCGCCTGCCAATGCAGGGGACACGGGTTCGAGCCCTGGTCCGCGAAGATCCCACATGCCATGGAGCAACTAAGCCCATGTGCCACAACTTCTGAGCCTGCGTGCCTAGAGCCCGTGCTCAGCAACAGGAGAAGTCACCGCAATGAGAAGCCCACGCACTGCAGTGAAGAGCAGCCCCCGCTTGCCGCAACTAGAGAAAGCCCGCGCGCAGCAACAAACACCCAACGCAACCAAAGATAAATAAATAAATAAAACCACAGTGGAGAGGATAAAAGGTAAAGCTTTGAGAGTTAGAAATACTCTTCTTAGGACCAACAGAAATGTGGAATCATCTTCCCTGGAACCTTTGAAAGTTAGACTAAAATAGCTTTGAGTGGAGGAAGGAGGAAAACTCTGGAACTATTCGGATCCCACGGAGGACTGTTATTTGGCGGGAGCGGGGTCTCGTGATTGGATCATCTGAAAAGTCCTTCTCCTTATACTTAACCCAGGGTGGCTGCCCCAGCAAGAAAAACATTTCAGGGGTTAGTGGACAAGGTGTGGGGAAGAAGAGGAGACAGAAAGACTGTCCTCTAGAGCAGCGCAGAAGGAGTGGAGTGAGAAGAAATGCTCTAGAGGGGTAGACTGACAGAGAGGAGATGAACGACACTCCTGGCTCCTCCAAAGAGACATCACCATCAATCTTTAGGTTTTCATCCTAGGCAAGTGAAGGGGAGTGAGAGAGGAAGGACAATGCAGTGTAAATTATTACACAGCCCTTGGCTTTCAGAGTACTGCCAGTAAAAGAGATTTATGGAGTGAAACTTCGAGCATAGGGTTCTAGAAAATGCTCACACCACCTTCAGGCACATATATCAACTATGTTTGTGCACTCGTGCATGGATCCCCTCCATGTGCATACATAGAAATTCATGCCCATAGAATAAGCATGTATGCAACAGTGTGCAACATAATTTCACTACACTTTGCAGATACAACCCTATCCATTCTTGGGTTTCCACACAGGATCCAGGCTAGATCCAACCACTGATGTGGGTTTTGTTCTGGTTGACATGGTTGAGAGGGGCACCTGTAAAGGTGATGAGGAGTTGCAGAAATCTGCACTAAGGATTTTGAATTGAATACAGTAAATGATTGTTCTTGAGGAAGGACATGAGGAAAGCAGTGTTTCATGCAGGTTATTTTGTTAACTATACATAAGAGGGAGTTAAGGCTTCCCTGGTGGCGCAGTGGTTAAGAATCCACCTGCCAATGCAGGGGACACAGGTTCGATCCCTGGTCCGGGAAGATCCCACATGCCATGGAGCAACTAAGCCCATGCACCGCAACTATTGAGCCTGCACTCTTGAGCCCATGAGCCACAACTACTGAGCCCATGTGCCACAACTACCAAAGCCCGCA
Source organism: Balaenoptera ricei (assembly GCF_028023285.1). Taxonomy (NCBI): domain Eukaryota; kingdom Metazoa; phylum Chordata; class Mammalia; order Artiodactyla; family Balaenopteridae; genus Balaenoptera; species Balaenoptera ricei. The sequence continues at coordinate 45,528,326 of NC_082648.1, forward strand.
CACCTAGAGCCCGTGCCCCGCAACGAGAAGCCACCACGATGAGAAGCCTGTGCACCGCAACGGAGAGTAGCCCACCCCCGCCACAACCAGAGAAAAAGCCCGCGTGCAGCAACAAGGACCCAATGCAGCCAAAAATAAAATAAATAAAATAAAATAAATAAATTTATAAAAAAAAAAGAGGGAGTTACATTTTGATTCACTAGAAACGGAGACTGAGAAGGAGACAACGCCACTGAACAGATGCAAAAGACGAGTCTCGGAAATTTCAGATGAAAAATTAGGACTGTAACTACGAAGACCAGACAGACTGAACCTGGGGTAACGCGTACCCGTCTCCTGTCTCCTTCTTTCTATTTCCAAACTCCTGGGAGTCAGGGTGCAGCCAGGAGCTGGGGGAGAAGGATTTTTGATCTCATGCCCTTGCGTGCTCTAACGAGAAAGGCTGCCGCCCTGTCTGGGTTTCTCAGGAGCTCACTCAGAGGCCTGCAAACAAGGGCTTCTGAGCCAAACCTATGGCGACGTCCTGGCTGATGTGAAGCAGCCTCTTGGACAAACTGAGAAAGGCAAAAAGGAAGAGAGACTTAAGGTGCTGAGAGGGCAACTCAGCCATTCCCCCCTGCAACCCCACGGTGGCCGCACACCACCCTACATTGATCATGACCACTCTTTCCTAAAAAGCCTTGCTTTCTTCACTTGATTTCAATGTTAAAGGTTGGGAAGGGATTTCCAAGCATTCGTGCTTCAGTGGTAACAGCATCTTAGGATGTGCATGCAGAAGTCTTTCATATGTTTAAAAGCAATGGCAGAGTCATCATAGAGCCTTTTCATATGATCATTTTAATTGTATTTGTATTTCTTTGCCATTTATTGGTTGAACCATATGCAATTGCTGACGTATTTGACCATTTTGGCCTACAAAAACAATCTCATAGGTTTCAACTGAGTATTAAGAACCTACTGTGTGTTTAATAGGACTAGGAGGCAATTTGGTGTAATGGTTAAAAATCAGAGCCAAACTGCTTTTCTTCTCCCAGATCAGCTCCACCATCTAATCTTGATACATTACTTAACTTTTCTGTGTTTCCATTTTCTCATCCTTAGAATGGAGATAATAATATTAGTTACTTCAAAGACTTGTTGTGAGAACTTAAATGAGCTGTCACATATAAAGCACTTAGAACAGTGCCTAACTCAAACCAGGCTCTCTATAAATATCAACTATTATTACACAGTAGTCCCTATTATCTCATTTAGTTTTATTATTAAATAGTTCAGGCATACAAAAAATATATATAAGAAAATTAGCACTTATGTGCCAACCTTTCAGCTTAGAAATAAATTATTAACACAAATATAAGGAAACCCCATGGGGACACTTCCCCTATCATATTCGTCTTCCCCTTTCTCAGAGGTATCCTCCGTCCTGAATTTGATGCTTATCGTTACCATGGAAGTTTTTTCTTTTTAATTAATGAATTAATTAGTTTAAGCAGATTTTGTTATTTATTTATTTATTTATTTATTTATTTATTTATTTATTTATTTATTTATACCACACTGTGCAGCCTGCAGGATCTCAGTTCCCTGACCAGGGATTGAACCCAGGCCACAGCAGTGAAAGTCCGGAATCCTAACTACTAGGCCACCAGGGAATTCCCACCATGGAAGTTTTTTAATACTTTTACTACATATGTATGTAACATAAGCTATATACAGTGTTGTTTTATATGTTCCTTAATTTTCATACCATATTTATCCTTCAACTAGCTTTTGTTGTTCAATATTGTTTGTTTTTTTTTTCAATATTGTTTTTGATGTTTATCCGTGTGGCCACACGAGACTAATTTATTCATTTTAACTGCTGTAGAGTATTCCAGTGTAAAGAATTGCCACAGTTTATTAGCCATTCTCCTTTGGGATACCTTGAGGATGCGTCCAAATCTTTGCTATTACAAACGTGTTATTCAATTTAGTCAACCAACTTTTATTGAGGACATGGCAAGGGTGGCTAAGTGTCATAAGTGTGGGGAAGAGTGGTATGTGATTACTTCAGAGAAGTAGCTGAGAATTTTATTCTGTGATGGGAAACGACTGGAGAATGTTGAGCAAGGGAGTGATTTATTTTTTAAAAGATCATTATGGCTACTATCATAATATCCAAGAGGTAAAAGTAGAAGCGAGAAGACTGGGTAAGAGTTTATTGCTATAGTCTAAATGAGAGGTGGTGATGACTTAGATAGTGATAGTAGCAGAGAAAATGGTGAGAAGTGGTCAGATTCAGAATATTTTTTGAAGTTAGACCTAACAAGATTTTCCAGTGGATTTGGTAAGGATTATAAGAGAGAGAAATCAAGAATAACTCCAAGTTTTTTGCCTGAGGAAATGGATGAGTGATAGTGCTATTTTCTTAAATGGGGGATTGTTGCAGGAGAAGGTTTGCTGGGGGGAGATGAATACTTGGTTTTGAAGATGTTAATTTTGAGATGCTTATTAAACACCCAAGTGGAAATTTTGAATTGAAAGTTGGATATATGAGTGTGGTGTTTAGGGGACAGGTATAAGCTAGAGATGTAATTTAAAAGTCATTAGGATAATACTGTTTCTTACTTTAAATTCCCACATATTTTCCTCTAAAGGTGTTGCACTTTTGCATTTCACATTTACATCTTTAATCCGGTTGGAATTAATTTTTTTGTTTGGTGAGAGAAAAGGATTTAATTTCCCCCCTAAGGGTGCCCATTGTCCCCAGCAGCATTTAGTACATAGTCCAGCCTTTTCTCTACTGGTTTGAAATACCAGGTACCAGATTTAAACAGCACAGGTCTGTTTCTGAGTTCTCTATTCTTTTAAATTGGCCAATCTGACCATCCCTATGCAAATACCACACTATCTTAATCATTATCTGATTTAGTCAGGGCTTAATGCAAGAACAGAAATAACTGTAGATATTCTAAGCAGAAAGGAATTTACTACAACGATTTAAAGAAATTCGATGCTTACAAAATTGTTGGAAGGGCTGAAAGAACAGGAGTCAGAAGGTACCACTAAACTTGTTAGTTGAAGAACATACCGCCGTGGTTGTGATCAAGAGGCCAGGAAGCTGCTGCTCCCACCATCATAGCTGCCAGCACCACCCATATATGCACCAAAGCTTCAGAACAGAGCTGTAGTTGCTATTTATAACTTTCTTAATCAACTACCCATTCCATGTTCTTTTGCCTTCGATCAGCACCTAGCTGCTTCGGGTTCCTAGTGGAGAGGTCCAAACCTTTATTCCTGAAAAAGCTAGCTTGTAGTGATTCTGCCTGCATTGGAGGTGTTCTAATCCTCCATTAGCTCTACCCTGGTCATGGCGGTACTGTGAGGCACCCCAGAGGATCCCCTGGGTTTTAAGCACACTCTTCCCTGCTCTCATTGCAAGGCAACCACTCTGTTTCACCCCAGCTGTTAGAGGAGCTCCTTTGCCTGTTAGTTCCGTGGCATGAATATAAAATGGCCAGAAGGCCATAAAAGTCTCCTAGGAATTAATACCTCTAAATCAGCAGAATCCAAAGTCAGAGGAATGAGAGGCAAGAAGAATGTTTAAGTAGGTCATTACGTGTAACAGTGAGAGAGGTCAGCCCTACATACATTCCTTGGTACCTAGACCCATATATTCTGGCTATGGGAGAAATATCTCCAAATATGGCTCTCCCAGTCAGTCATATTAGACAGCACCCCAAAATCACAAAGTGTTTTCTCCCATCTGGCTCTGTAGTAGAGTCTTCATTGGGCCCTTCTACCATTCCATAAAGTCTGCTGTCTATGGATGATGGGAATACATGTTAAGACTGTTGAATCTTGTGAGCATGAGCCCACTGCCTCACTTCTTCTGGATGGGAGAGATACAGTGTGGGCTATCATAATGGTGAAGAACACACTAGTAAGTTCGGATGATGGGGCTGACAGAAGCATTGTGGGCAGAGAAGGCAAATCCAAAGCCAGAAAAAGTATCTATTCCAATGAGGACAAAACACTGCCTCTTGCATGATGGAAGGGATCCACTATAATCAGCCTGCCTTAGCTGGTTCCCTCAGGTACAGTATCATATGGCTCATTATTGGTCTGTGCTATTGGCAGATTATCCTCAGGAGGTGTACAGTAGCCAGATCTACCTTGGTGAGAGAAAAATTTGTTGCATAATTTCCAACCTTGTCCTCATAGCTACTGTGTTAATGAGCTCTCTTGGCAAGCCCTGAGTGGTTCAATAGAGAGTGACTGACATTTACAGACCCAGGTGATTTTGTCTACCTGATTATTGAGACCTCACGGTGCCCTTTGGTGAGTGAGTATTTACCAATTTGTAGTTTTGTTGATTATCCCTATTGTATCCTTGTTTTCTAATTTTTACTTTTACAATTATTATTTCTTTCCATCTGCTTTGATTGGGGGGAGGTTCTGTGACTTTTTTTTTTTTTTTGGTAATTTCTTGAGTTGGAACTTAGCTTTTTTTTCTCTTTCCTCTTTTGTAATGTATTAAGGCTATAAAGCCCTTTCTAATGCTACTTTAGCTATATCTCACATATTCTGATTGTGTATTTTCTTTATTGTTCAATCTAAATATTATCTAATTTCCATTATTAGTTATGCTTTAAAATTTTTTCTTAAATTTCCAACTATCTGGGAATTTAATCTTTTTGTTATCGCTATCTAAATTAATTGCTTGTGTGCAGAGAAATGTGGTCTTGTGTAACCCTGATTCTTTTTATTTGTTGAGATTTGTTTTGTGGCCCAGTGTTTGGTCAGTTTTTGAAATGTTCTGTATATTCTTAAAACAAATGTGTATTCTCTAATAGTTGCATAAAACATTCTACGTATATTCATTAGAGAATGCTTGCTAATTGTGTTATTCAAATCTCCTATGTCTTTACTAGTTTTTGTCTACCAATATGCCAATTACTAGAGAGTTATAATTTTTTAAATCTCCAACTATTATGGTGAATTTATAAATTTCTTCTTATAGCTTTGTTTTATGTACTTGAAGTGACCACACAAAAGTAAATAGTTGCTATATCTTCCTGGTAAACTGTTGCCTTTATGATTATGTAGTGATTCCATTTTTAAAATCTTAAGGTCTAATTTTTTAATTGTGGTAAAATATAAATACCATAAGATTTACCATTTTAACCATTTTTAAGTGAAAAGTTCAGTGGCATTAAGTACATTCACATTGTTGTGCAGTCATTACCACTATCCATCTCCAGAACTTTTTCATCATCCATCACAAACTGAAACTTTGTACCTATTAACCAATAACTTCCTATTATCCTCTCTCTCCAGCCCACGATAACCACTTTTCTATGTATCTTAAAGTTTATCTTGTCTCATCTTAATATAGTAGTACCAGCTTATTTGGTATTTTTTCTATTCTTTTAGTTTCAAGCATTCTATGTCATTATGACATATAACAGCACATAACTAAATTTTAAAATCCAGTCTGACAATTTCAATCTGTTAACTGGCAAGTTTAGTCCATTTATATTTAATGAGTTTACTGATAATTTTTGTTTTATATGTACCATATTATTTTGTGCTTATATTTTTTCCATGCATCTCTCTTCCTGCTTTCTATTAAATTGATGAAAGTTTTTTTTTTAATTCCTTTTTTCTTTACTAATTTGCAAGTTGTATGTTCTATTTCTATTCTTTTCATGATTACTCTAATTTTTAAAAAATAATCTTACTGGCTTAAACAATATCCCTATTATCATCCCGAATAATGCAAGAACATTGGAATACTTTAATTCTGATTGTATCTCACTCATTTTATATGTTATTGTTGTCCAGTATTATAATACCACCTTATTTTTATATCCCCAAATTAGTCACTGTTACTATTGTTTCCCTAGTCAATGCTTAATACCCACATGTTTTCCAGTTTCTTTACTCATCAAAACTATTCTCACTATTCTTATTTTTATCTCACTTCATCCTTCTGGGTTGAAATTTTCTTTAGGAAATTCCCTAAAGAAAATGTCTTTAGTGGGAGGTCTGTTTGTGTTAAGAAACCTGTTGTGTTTGTCTGGAAATTTATCTATTTCCTCCTTACTCTTTTTTTTTTTTTTTTTTTTAAATGAATTCCTTCTGGGTAGAGAGTGCTTTAGGAACTCTTTTTTTTTTTTTTTTTTAATTATTTATTTATTTATATTTATTTTTGGCTGTGTTGGGTCTTCATTTCTGCGTGAGAGCTTTCTCCAGTTGCAGCAAGCGGGGGCCACTCTTCATCGCGGTGCGCGGGCCTCTCACCATCGTGGCCTCTCTTGTTGTGGAGCACAGGCTCCAGATGCGCAGGCTCAGTAGCTGTGGCTCACGGGCCCAGCCGCTCCGCGGCATGTGGGATCCTCCCAGACCAGGGCTCGAACCCGTGTCCCCTGCATCGGCAGGCAGACTCTCAACCACTGCGCCACCAGGGAAGCCCCCCTCCTTACTCTTGAATGATAATATAGCTGAGTAAAGAATTCATGATGAAAAAATTTTAAAACTCAGTACTTTGAATATATTATTCACTGTTATCTAGTCTCTGTTGTTGCTTTCAGAAAGTCTGCTGTGAATATAATTGTTGTTACTTTGAAGGTAATGTGTTTTTCTCTCTGTTCGCTTTTTAATCTTTTCTCATTGTACTTGGAATTGTTCAATTCACAGCAACGTATATGAGTACGGATTTAGTTTAATCGATCCTGCTGAAGATTTGTGTAATCTGAACCTGAGGATTCATGTCTTCTATTAATTCTGGTAAATTCTCAGCCATAATCTTTGAATGTTGCCTCCTCCAATTCTCTTTATTCTCTCCTCCAGAACTAATATAAGTTGGACCTTCTCATTCTCCAACCCATCTTTTAGTCTCTAATACTTTCTAACTCTTTATCTCCTTGTATTATCTTCTGAACAATTTCCTCAGATCTCTCCTCTACCTCTATAATTCTCTTTCCTTATGCCTAGGTTTCTTTTTATTCATCCATTTATTTTCTTTTTAAACTTAAAAAAAAAATGAAGTGTAACACACATACATAAAAGTGCATTAAAAAGTATTGTTGAATTAAGTACTGTAGTTACAGATCAAGAAATAGAATGTTGCCAGACCCCAGGTGCCCTACATGTGCCCCTTCCCAATCACAACTGTTTTCCTCTCCACTAGAGGTAACCACAATCCTGATTTTCATGGTAATCCCTTTCTTGTATTTAAAAAAAAAAAAAAAGTTCTACTACCTAAGTTTGCATTCCTAAACAATATAGGTTAGTTTCATGTTTTGAAACTTTATAAAATAAATACTGTACATGAATTTTTGTGTCCTTATCTCTAGACCAGTATTATATATTAAATATCCACCTATATTATTGTGTTTATCCATGGCTCACTCATTTTTGTGTGTGTTTATACAATATTCCACTGTCTAATATACCAAATGTTTAACCATTCTACTGCTATGAACATTTTGTTGTTTTCAGTTTGGTGCTATTATGAGCAATGTTGCTATGGACATTATGGTTCATGTATACTGGTACATATAGATGTGCATTTTTTGGAAGGTTATATACTTAGAATTGCTGAGTCCTAAGGTATACATACCTTCAATCTTATCAGATAATGCCAAACTGTTCTTCAAGATGTACTAAATTATACTCCTATCAGCACTGTATGAGTATCCCCACTGCTTAGCAACCTCACCAATACTTGGTATTATGAGAATAATTTGAGCCAATATGGTGGGTATATAATAGTATCTCATTGTGGCCTTAATTTGTAACTAGTAATTTCAATAGTTACTAATTAAATGATACACTTCTATTTATTTTTATATTTAGCTACCCTCATAGATATGGTCTATTTGTTCTGACCATCCATTTTCATTATCTTATCTTTTCATATAAGAGGATCTAGAAAGCAAAACAAACACCTACCTACATTTCCCAGGTTCTGGATACAAATTAGGTTCTGCCAAGAGATGTATTCATGAGAGATTTAGAAGGCAGAAACAAAGTAGAGTCCACCCTCCTGGTACTTTTCCTGCTGCTTTTATTTTCGTCAATGTGAAAGGCAGGTGTGATAAAGACAATGAGTTGACTCAGGCTTCCACTCCTCTAGCCCATTCAATGATTTGTAAGCATTTAGTTCCCTGATTTCTTCCTGTTTAAAATACCTAGAGAGATTTCTTTTCAGTCCTGAATCCTGACTCATACAATGACTATTGTACTTCACATAACCTAAGATGATATCAAAGGTAAGAAGCACCATTATTTTACTGACATTAAAAAAGCCATTACTGGGCTTCCCTGGTGGCGCAGTGGTTGAGAGTCTGCCTGCCAATGCAGGGGACACAGGTTCGAGCGTTGGTCTGGGAAGATCCCACATGCCGCGGAGCAACTGGGCCCGTGAGCCACAATTACTGAGCCTGCGCATCTGGACCCTGTGCTCCGCAACAAGAGAGGCCGCGATAGTGAGAGGCCCGTGCACCGTGATGAAGAGTGGCCCCCGCTTGCCACAACTAGAGAAAGCCCTCGCACAGAAACGAAGACCCAACACAGCTATAAAATAAAAAATAAATAAATTAATTAATTTAAAAAAAAAAATTTGGACGAAGACCAAAAAAAAAAGAAAGCCATTACTGGGCTTCCCTGGTGGCGCAGTGGTTGAGAATCTGCCTGCCAATGCAGGGGACACGGGTTCGAGCCCTGGTCTGGGAAGATCCCACATGCCGCGGAGCAACTAGGTTCGTGAGCCACAATTACTGAGCCTGCGCGTCTGGAGCCTGTGCTCCGCAACAAGAGAGGCCGCGATAATGAGAGGCCCGCGCACCGCGATGAAGAGTGGCCCCCGCTTGCCGCAACTAGAGAAAGCCCTCGCACAGAAACGAAGACCCAGCACAGCCATAAATAAATAAATAAATAAATAAATACTTTAAAAAAAGCCATTACTGCAATTAAACTAAGACAAATTGTTTCTTTTTTTTAATTAATTAATTGATTTTTGGCTGTGTTGGGTCTTTGTTGCTGCGTGTGAGCTTTCTCTAGTTGCAGTGAGCAGGGGCTACTCTTCCTTGCAGTGCACAGGCTTCTCATTGCGGTGGCTTCTCTTGTTGCAGAGCACAGACTCTAGGTGCGCGGGCTTCTGTAATTGTGGCACGCGGGCTTCAGTAGTTGTGGCACGCAGGCTTCAGTAGTTGTGGTACGCAGGCTTCAGTAGTTGTAGCTCATGGGCTCTAGAGCGCAGGCTCAGTAGTTGTGGCACACAGGCTTAGTTGCTCCGAGGCATTAGTTGCTTAGTTGCTTCCCAGACCAGAGCTCGAACCCGTGTCCTCTGCATTGGCAGGCAGATTCTTAACCACTGCACCACCAGGCAAGTCCCAACAAATAGTTTCTTTACACTTAGAATTTTTTGCTGCTTAAAGAGCCAGTTCAGACTTTGGACATAGATTTTATAATTTATTTATTACTCTTGTGTGCTCATTAGAAAAGAAAATAGGGAATTCTCTGGTGGTCCAGTGGTTAGGACTCCGAACTTTCACTGACTAGGGCCTGGATTTGATTCCTGGTCAGGGGACTAAGATCCCACAAGCCATGTGGTGTGGAAAAAAAAAAGAAAAGTAAATATAAGGAAAATAAATGTGTTAGGGCACTCCTGAAACTTCTTTACATTCAGAGTCCATATCTTCTGAATGTCTTTTAAATTCCATGCATGTCCATATAATGGCATCCTCTGTGACATCAAGAGCATTTCACAAGAGTGCTCCATATATATAGCCTCCAGAATTTGTTCAAAGTCACTGTTATATCTTCTGCAAATTTTGATGCATATGAACAGGCAGTGACAACTACATCAAAAGAGCTGCCTAGTCCACAGTAATTGTAGGAAATATCCTGATTTCAGAAATGTTAAGATGTGAACAAAGCTCATCTTAGAACTGATAAAATATGGTATGTTTTTCATATCTAAAATTTCTACTAGATTCTTTTTCAAATTTGTCTGGTCTTTTTGATAATATTTTTTTCTTATTAAAAATTATTCCTTTGTATCATTAATCATATAAACATACTTATTTTATTATCTGGATCTGATGATGTATTATCTTAAGTTCTTAGGAGTCCAAATCTATTTGACGTGTCTGCTGACATTTGTTCTTTCTGGTGGTTTCTTTGTGCCTTCGCAATTTTGATTTATGAGTTTATCTTAAGCAAGACTTTATCTGTAGGAATACTGTATAGCCTGGTTGAGGTTTTATATGTTTGCTCCTGCCAAGCAATCAAGCCTGGGATCACATTTTTTTAATATGAGTTTATTTATTTTATTTTTTATTTATTAATTTTTGGCTGCATTGGGTCTTCATTGCTGTGCGTGGGCTTTCTCTAGTTGCGGGGAGCGGGGGCTACTCTTCGTTGCGGAGCGCGGGCTTCTCATTGCGGTGGCTTCTCTTGTTGCAGAGCACGGGCTCTAGGTGTGTGGGCATCAGTAGGTGCGGCGCGCGGGTTCAGTAGTTGTGGCTCGCGGGCTCTAGAGCGCAGGCTCAGTAGTTGCAGCACACTGGCTTAGTTGCTCCGCAGCATGTGGGATCTTCCTGGACCAGGGATCAAACCCATTTTCCCCTGCACTGGCAGGAGGATCCTTAACCACTGTGCCACCAGGGACGTCCCAAGCCTGGCATCACTTTTAATATTAATTTCTCAGCTAAAGAATTCCTACACCATGCACATGATAAAAAATTTGAACCCCAAACTGGCATGAAGGGAGGCAAAAAAAAAAAAAAAAAAAAAAATATCTGAGGAGAATGTGTTTTGATATGTTGGAATTATTTTCCTGCCCAGAGCCCAGACCAAGGTAGATAAACTTCTTTGTCCTTTCCCTTTACCAGGCAGCAGGTATTTTTCCTACTCTTCCTTTTTCTTTGGGCCAAATTTTGATTCCTAATCTGATATGATCATTAAAACCTTAAAAAAATAGTGGGTATTGACTGGAGAAATGGAATACAAATTACTTAATCTAGTTAAACATATCAAATTGGAAGAAATAAATAAACCCAAATAAATCTAAAGTTTGTATTCCTGTATTTATAATATTTAAAAATTAACATTCTGATTAGTGTTTCACTTTAAAACAGAACAAAACAAAACAAAAAACCCCAATCCTTTTGGTTACCAAGATCAGCAACCATTCCTAAATATGCCGTAGGGAACCTCCAGGATCAGCTCTCTCATTTACAGTTCAAGTTTTCAGTTCTCTTCTTATTTTTGGTCCCTTAGGAGACCTTTCTTTCTTTATAAGAAGCTCAGCTATACATTTAAAAATATTTTATATTTTATCCCGTATTTCTAAGTGTTTTATAGTAAAGCATTTTTACTTGCTATAATGCTGGAAACAAAAGCCCATTTTATTAATATGTTCTACAAAATTTCTGTTTAATAAATGAGAAAATTAAGTCTCAAGGAGATTAAATCATTTCCCGAAGTTTACACAGGTAACAAGTGGTGGAACCAAGTTTAAAACTGGTCTTTTGTCTTTAAACCCACGCTCTTAGCATTGAACCACAGCTAGACAGCCTTGCAATTTTCAATCTGCTAATACTCCAGTGATCATTTCCATACTTCCAGCTAATTGAATGATTACATTCTTATGCATTATAACAGAGTTAATTTGTACTTAATAAAAATGCCACAATGCTTCCGTAAGTGGTATTGGGAAAGCTGCTCAGCCGCATGTAAATCAATGAAGTTAAAACACATCCTCACACCATACACAAAAATAAACTCAAAATGGCTTAAAGACTTAAGTATAAGACATGACACAAGAAAATTCCTAGAAGAGAATATAGGCAAAACATTCTCTGACATACAATGGTGTGTTATTTTCTGCTTTATAACAAAGTGAATCAGCTATATATATACATATATCCCCATATCTCTTCCCTTTTGCATCTCCCTCCGTCCCACCCTCCCTATCCCACCCCTCTAGGTGTCATAACAATGTTTTCTTAGGTTAGTCTCCCAAGGCAATAGAAATAAAAGCAAGAATAAACAAATGGGACCTAATCAAACTTATAAGCTTTTTCACAGCAAAGGAAACCATCAACAAAACAAAAAGACAACCTACGGACTGGGGGAAAATATTTGCAAACGATGCAACCAACAGGGCTTAATTTCCAAAATATATAAACAATTCATACAACTCAATATCAAAAAAACCAAACAACCCAATCAAAAAATGGGCAGAAGTCATTTCTCCAAAGAAGACATACAGATGGCCAATAGGCACATGAAAAGATGCTCAACATTGCTAATTATTGATATTAGAGAAATGCAAATCAAAACTACAATAAGGTACCACCTCACACTGGTCAGGATGGCCATCACTAAAAAGTCTACAAATAACAAATGCTGGAGAGGGTGTGGAGCAAAGGGAACCCTCCTACACTGTTTGTGGGAATGTAAATTGGTGCAGCCACTATGGAGAACAGTATAGAAGTTCCTTAAAAATCTAAAAATAGAGTTGCCATATGATCCAGCAATCCCACTCCTGGGCATATATCTGGAGAAAACCTAATTCAAAAAGATACATTCACTCCAATGTTCATAGCAGCACTATTTACAACAGCCAAGACATGGGAGTAACCTAAATGTCCATTGACAAATGAATGGATAAAGAAGATGTGGTACGTATACACAACTGAATAGTACTCAGCCGCAAAAAAGATTGAAATAATGTCGTTTGCAGCAACATGGATGGACCTAGAGATTATCATACCAAGTGAAGTAAGTCAGAAAGAGAAAGACAAATACCATATTATATCACTTATATGTGGAATCTAAAATATTGCACAAATAAACTTATTTACAAAACAGAAACAGACTCACAGACATAGAAAACAAACTTATGGTTACCAAAGGGGAAAGGCGGTGGGGGAGGGATAAATTAGGAGTTTGGGATTAGCAGATACATATTACTATGTATAAAATGGATAAACAACAAGGTCCTACTGTATAGCATAGGGAACTCTATTCAGTATCTTATAATAAACCATAATGGAAAAGAATATGAAAAAGAATATATATATGTATATATGTGTATATATATATACATATATACATATATATATATATATATGTATATATATATATATAAAACTGAATCAGGACTTCCCTGGTGGTGCAGGGGCTAAGAATCCTCCTGTCAATGCAGGGGACACGGGTTCGAGCCCTGGTCTGGGAAGATCCCACATGCCACGGAGCAACTAAGCCCGTGCGCCACAACTACTGAGCCTGCGTGTCACAACTACTGAAGCCTGTGTGCCTAGAGCCTGTGCTCCGCAACAAGAGAAGCCACTGCAATGAGAAGCCCGCGCACCGCAATGAAGAGTAGCCCCTGCTCACTGTAACTAGAGAACACCCGCATGCAGCAACGAAGGCCCAACGCAGCCAAAAATAAATAAATAAATACATTTATTAAAAAACAAAAAACAAAAAACTGAATCACTTTGCTATATACCAGAAACTAACACAATATTGTAAATCAACTATACTTCAATTTAAAAAAATTTGTAGAACAAACAAATAAGCCACAATGAAACTTTGATGAATTTTTTAATATTCTAGTTTTTAAAATAGACAATAGACTTCTGGGCTTGGAAGCCAATTTAAAAAAGTATCTTGTCCATCCCCTTGCTTCCAGACAGAACCACCCTCCAACCATTAATCACAGTCTTTGCTAGATGATAATTTCCCTGGGATCTAAGGTGCTATAGAAGACAAACTATAAATTCTTTTAGTCAAACTCAGGCTTAGCAAGTCTCACTGGCATGGTTTTTCTTCCTTGTCTGAACTCATTCTCTCCTGCACCTTCAGTCACTCCTGTTCACAGGGGAGAGACAAAAGAGCTTTCCTTGTCCTCTTTAAATAACATCTTTGCCCTCTCCCCATTTCTGAGTAACCGCAAGCCCCTATGGAATCACTCAAATCCTTTAAGCTTTCCCTTCTTTCTTCCTTTTTTGTCATGAATTTTTTTCTCAGCTGTAACTCCTGGTGAGTTATCTCCCATTAATGATGCTGACATACAGAGCCCAGATAAAGTGCTATATAAATGCTAAGTAATCACAGCCAGTCTTAGCTTTGTGATGCAGGTTATCTCAGACTGTTGTGTTATGGGATCAGCCCCCTGTTGACATTCAGGATGAAGTTTACCAGCTGCAGACTTTTTTTTTTTTTCTTTTTTTGCAATGGAATATTATGGCAAGTGCCAGTGCTCTACTAGGAGCCCTCAAAAAAGAGCATGCTATTATTCGACGGTTTGTATGTTCAACATGCATACATATGTGGAACATTACGGCATACTAATAGGTTTTCAGAACGTGGCTGCTCTGGGAGACCAGAGCAAAGTCTCTGTGTTGGGTATTGGGATGAGGGTAGAGAGAGATCTAGAGAGAAGAGGGTCCGAGCACTAATTCTGGAGGAAATGGGCACACATCCATAACCCAGAAAAACAATCTGCTTAAAATGTTTAAAAAAAAATTGTTTTGACTACCCAATGCCAAATGGCCAACGTAACTGATTTTTTCACTGACTTAACTAAAGCATTCCATTGTGTAATCTACCACCATAATCTCCAACATTTGTGTAGAACAAGTGACTATAGACCTATTCATTCTCAGGTTCATTGTCCATACGACACCAGCTCAGCTCTTGAAAGGTGAAAATTTCTGTCATTAACCCCTCAGTCCTCACAATATCAAAAAAGTTTGGAATTTTGTCATTAGAAAACAGAACTGAAAAATTATTTGGGCATTTTGTGGACAACTATGGTCATCTTCTAATTTTCTTTTCCACCAAATTTTCTGGGCACCTGGATAACATTGTGTGATATATATATATATATATATATATTCTAAGACTATAGCTAAAATATATAAATATATTCTAAGACTATAGTTAGAAGGAAGCTTAGATTTTATAAGCAACTTTCACACTTAATGGATGAAGAAACAGGGTCAGAGAGAAAGTGGCTTACCAAAGGATACTCTGGGGATTTCCCTGGTGATGCAGTAGTTAAGACTCCACGCTCCCAATGCAGGGGGCCGGGGTTAGATCCCTGGTCAGGGAACTAGATCCCGCATGCATGCTGCAACTAAGAGTTCGCATGCCTCAACTAAGGAGCCTGCATGCTGCAATGAAGACCCAGCACAACCGAATAAATAAATAAAATTTTTTTTTTTAATTTATCTTTCTTAAAAAAAAAAAAGCATACTCTGTATTAAGTGATAGATGTGGATTAATAATTCATATCTTTTGATTCCTACAGGATTCAGTGCACTTTCCTCTACAGCATACATACTAATGCAGGTTACATATCGGACTAATTTTTTGTAGTTCTTTAAACAGGCACTATGGTGCTTGAAGTAGTTGGTTAGGTGTATTCTTTCTTATAGACAACGTAATAGATAGGATGATTTAAACACCATTTAAAGTCTGTTTTTCTCTTAGTCTGAGAAATGGATAGCAATTAATAGCACTTATGTCTCTATACAGACCTGAAATGGTGTATCTTCGTATATGTGCATTTCTAATATATATATGAATGTTATTCAGTGTGTGTGCGTGTATACTGAGGGGTTAGTATTACATTTTCCTCCATGGATATATATTTCTCAAACTTTATCATCTATCTACCTAATAATTTAATGCACTAGTCTATTTGTTGGTGCATCTTTTGTATACTTTTCTAAAGTGTTCAAGAAGAAACACAACCAGAACATACAGAGACATGTACCTGCAACCTTAAACACACACATGGAGACATATAAAGAGTCACACGCTACCACACATTTCTTGGCTCTTCCCTGGATACTCCTGCTATAGCTGGAAGATATTATTGCTACTTCACGCTGGACCTGGTGAAGCAATCTGCTTTTTCTGTTGGCCTTGTTTCTGACAAGAGATGACTGCATCCCCCTCATATGCTTGGATTTTACTTCTAAAAGGTAGCCAGAACAAAAGCTTCTCCCCTTGTCAGCATTATTGTCACAAACACCTTTACCCAGAAATTCATGTTTGATTCATCTTATCCTGCCAGATTTATAATTCAACAGTGTCCAGCCTCTTCTCCCGTGACTTCGTGTTGCAGAATTTCTGCTCAACTAGGCTCCTGTACTGCCCACACCAACACATACCTTGTCCTCTCCAGTCTCTAAACTGCACAAGCCATGGCCCAATCTGGGACACAAGTCTTTTCCCACTTCTGCCCTCAGCCCCTTTTCATTTCTCCTCCCCAACTCTGAGGGATCGACCCTCCTTGGGGATTACTCTCTTGTCCGATTTCTCCAGCTGCAGCTCCCGCTCCTCCTCCCCCTGCACTGATGTCCATCACTTCTCCTGTCTCTCAGTCTTCTCATCTTTTTTTCTGGGTCCTAAGCCTATGTTCCATCCCCCCGCACAGAAGGAATAAGGCTCCCTGTGTGACGGGAGCAGCCTCACCTCTTGTTTTGTGGTGTCTCCTCTCCCATTGCGGGAAGTGCCTTGTTCCTGATAGGGGTGTTGACTGACAGACTGGCTAGGGTAGAAGCTCAGCCTTAATACCTCTCCTATCTCTTTTCTTAATTAATTTGATGTGTTTGGCATCAGTTCTGCTGCTTGAGGGGTATTTTCTAGGAGGAGAGGAGTGTTGGAGGCCTTGCTCCTGTTCTTTCCCTTCCCAAATAGACTAGTATTTCAACCTGACAGCTCCCAGCCGGTCCTCTGGCGATGGAGCATTGAGTGTTTATTTTCCTGATGTTTTTATTCCAAAGTCTTTGCCAGGGTCATGTTGTTGAAGTCTGCCAAGTGACAGCAGCCCCTGACCCTGCTACTGAATCTGACACATTTTACAGGTACAGCTGTTGTCAGAAAAGTATAGAAGCCAAAAGCAAAAAAGAAGGAAAAAAAGGGGTCTTGAGAGGTCATCTTGGACATGCCCCTCTCTCTAGTCTAGTACTCATCCATTTCTGCTCAGGTAAATTAGAAAAGATCTAGTATTCAAAGTGCTACACAAGGGAACTGTATATCACACTCTTCTATTCCCACTCCATTGTCTAACAGCCCTCACTGTCAGAATAATATGTTTCATTAAAGAGACCCACTACCTCTTCTTTTGAATGTTAAGTCCCTTTCCACTTCGACTGTTCCCAGAAAGTGCATGATGACGAATATAACCAACTGTATACTTGAAAAAGCGAATTAGAAGATTGGACACAATCTAGAGAAAGTGGATCAAGTGGTCATCCATGAGGGATAATTCAATATTTAACCCAATCTACCATTCTTTCCAAAAACCAGGCTAATTTCCAGACTGATTTGTTTGTTATCTGTGGACATCTGAAATCCCTCCTGGCTCACAATGGTAAGCAGGTTTCCAAGTTTAGATGAGTCTCACTTAGATTTCAATGCTTTTTTTCTACCCACATCCTGTGCTATAGCTCTTTGCTCAGAGAATGCCACTCAATAACATGCACACTTAATTAGGTCTGTGTAATGCCAAGCAACTGTTTGTAAGCAGGAAGATGTCATCTGGCTAACTGATCCACTCACTACCATATATCTAGATATTTGGAAATAACCCGATGAAGGATTGAAGTTTTTCCTTTATCAGCATGTACACAGGCCTAAAATCTTATAGTCGAGCAGTATCCACAGACAAAGTTAACTGCATCATTAACACTTCTGCATTTGGCATGCTGTGGTCGGACAGGCTTTCTCCCCACCTGGTGACCCCAAGTTTGGCCTGAATGTCTTGGCACTGGTTATAAAGGGGGATGCCAGTGTCTCAAAAATGCCAGAGAGTCTGGCAGGCTTTCTAACTATCTGACTTAGCTGCTTTGATTTCCATAAGAGAAGTGGAACGCATAACAGAACTTCAGGACAGAGTGGGCCCAGTTCCTAGTATTGGAAAGGGCCAAAAAAATAGGAACTCATTTCCTGAGAGTGAGTCTAGTCTACAATCTAGGGAAGATGATGGGGGTAATTTGGGTGAACCAGTTCAAGGCAATGTATCCTCATTACCTTTGGAGAAATGCTTTCATACCAGCCACTTTTGCAGGGGACCAGTTTGGGCCATTTCTACACAACCTAGTGAATGAATGGTGATTCTTTACTCAGATCTGGAAATATATCAAACCAATAATTCAGAAAATCTACTTAAAAATCCTAAATTGTCTAGATCTACACTCTCTTGTCTATATGTCAAATTAAGTAACTAATCGCCAAAGTTCTGCTTCATTTGGTGCTATGTAGTTTCCACTACAGTAGCCCTGATCTAGTTAGTTTATCTCCACAACTCAAAATCACTAAACATTGTTCAAACCAATCCCCTACTCTCTCCACCTCTTGAACCACTAGTTGATCTGAAACAGCAGCTGAAGATGGGGGGTGGGGATGGGGGTGGGAAAAAAACCCAAGGTTAAGAAATAAGCCAAAATCACCCCCTCCTTCCCTCTATAGGCATCTAGGCTGAAGCAATCCTGAATTCGGGAGAGGAGAAGATTTCACATTAAATCAAACTCAGGGTCTTGAAGATACACTGGACTGGACAATCTAACTACAGATCTGAAAT
This sequence comes from Balaenoptera ricei, assembly GCF_028023285.1. NCBI lineage: Eukaryota > Metazoa > Chordata > Mammalia > Artiodactyla > Balaenopteridae > Balaenoptera > Balaenoptera ricei. The sequence continues at coordinate 45,546,924 of NC_082648.1, forward strand.
TGTGTATATGACTTGAAGCTGTTTTTGGACTGTTACATAAGAAGAGGCAGAAGAGTCTTAGAGCCTCTTAGTGTTTTAATCCCAAGAAAGATTACCTACCATCTGTTGACACTTATAAGGGATGATGGAAGACAAAAATCAAGTTGTATTTTGTCTGTAAAGAGCATGTTAGTCAAGAATAAAATCCAAAATGTACAGTGGAACAAACACAAAAGAAGGTTATTTCTCCCTTGGGTAAAGTCTTAGGCAAATGATTCCTGTCAGTGGGCAGTTCTCCTCCACATGTGATTCAGTGATCCAGGCTCTTCCCATGTGAGTCTCCACTATTCCTTAGGGCCTCAAGGTCAGCATCAAATGGAGGAAGGGGACAGAAAGCATTGGGAGAGGGGATGGGGACACATCCACTTGTTAAAAGCTTTGGCCAGGAAATGGCATATACATTCCATTGACTAAAACTTAGTCACATGGCCACATCAAACTGCAAAGGAAGCTGGGGAATGTAGTCCAGCTGTGAAGAGCTACCAGATTTTGGGAAAATAGTTGCTATAGAGACCAACCTGGAAAATTCTCAAGAAGAACCAATGGTTCAACTACTATAGAGAGCACCTTTGTGAGAATACTTCTTTCTTCAAAAGGAAGCTCATCACTGCCCAAAGAGACTTTTCTCCAGATGGTGTGTGTTGATGAATGGGGGAGAGAAAAGATGAGGAGGAAAAGAGAGGACTCCTGTGAAAGAACAGAGGTGACCGCCATCACGTGGCCATGAAGATAGACAGGATCCTGTAGCTTGCCTACCTAGACCTTCCACTCTCAAGAGACTGGTTTCTTCTCCCATGGAACTTCTGGCCTCTTGTGTAATGAAGATGTGCCTGAAACCCCTGGGTCTTGGGGAGCCTGGAAGTGGACACAACTCTAAAAAATGTTTTGTTATTGAAAAGAATCTAGTAAAACTTACCACTGGACACAGAGGCCAGAAAAAATTCAGTGAAAGCAGAAGAATTGTCTGGTCTTTCAACCCTAGACAAAATCATATTTTACACTCAATTAATTCGAAACTGGATTTAATTATTTTTAATTGTTTCATTCTGGTAGGATCAGAAGACACATCTGACAGGGACGAGGTCATCTTAAGAAGAGTTTGAATATTTACAATTAAAAACAAACAAAACAAAACAAAACAAAACCCACTCGCTTCTCTCAAAGTCTCACCCCTGGTGGGAGCAGCTTTTAGGACCCGTCACCGAAGGTAAAGTTTCCAGCAACCTGATCCCCTCTGTTACCTATATTTCGAGCCTCTAGCCCGCTATTAAAAATAAAAGGGCATCTCCATTCTCCCCCAGACGTACCATTCTGCAGCGACACTCACTACCTTATTCATGTATGTGTGAAGTGAGTGTTTTCCTGTCCCCCTAGTTGCCCTGGAGTTTTACATTTAAGCACCCTTCCCTGCTGGGTTTCTTGAGATGATCTGGAACGCACGCTGGAAAAACACACTGGGGGAGCGGGGAGGTCTGTCAAATCCCAAAGCAAAGAGCAGCCGAGCCTTGCTAAGTAAAATGAAAGAGACTTAAGGAGGACAGAATCCGTTAGTGTAGACACTTAGGGGTTGAATTTACTCCCCCATGCCCGCAATGGCATAAAGGAGCAGGACGTCAGCGTGTGCAGCTCTGGGGGTTCCAAAGCTGCGAAGTGCGGTCTTTGGAGGCGTCGGGAGTCAGTAATCCCTCAGTTCACTCCCTCCGCTCCTTCTTGCCCATCCACGCGAAAGCTGGGTCCAAAGGCTTTGAAGATCTGGTGACTCTGGTGCTGCGTCCCACGGGGGCGGGAGACCGGTACCCGCCGTAGGCGGCCAAAGTTCCGACGCTGCCTGGACAGGGGGGCCGAACTTCTGGAAAAACGGCTTTGGGGAGCGATCGGTCCTGGAAGGGCGAATGCGGGAAAGTGACTCGGTCCCCTAAAGTGGAGACGTTGCAGCGGGACCCCGCTTCTGGGAAGGTCCGCTAGGAATGTTTGAAAATACGTTTCTCCCCATTCGAGGTGTTTTGTTTTGTTTTGTTTTGTTTTTTTCCTTTAAATCTATTCCCTTCAAAAAAGCAAAGATGTGAACGGGCAGACGCCACCTGGTCTGGGAAATGAGCTTGTGACTCGTGAAGATTTCGTTTGGTTCAGGTTGAGAAAAGAACCTGACGTCTGTCTGGAGCTGTGCAAACCGTCTGGGGCGCCTTCGGAGAGGGACGTGCTCTACCCCAGCCGCCCAAAGCCTCGGAAGGTTCCATGGAGGCGGCGTCGGGACCGCTGGACCCCAGATCACCGGAGGGGTGGGACGGAAAGAAAACCCAAAGCACCACAGCCCGCACCCCTCGAAGTCGCGGCCCCGAAAGCGCGGGCCAAAGCACGCGGCTGCGGGGCGGGAAGGGGAGGGCGAGTTCTCAGCCCAGAGCTCCCCGCTCAGCTTCTGCCATTTCCTCCACCTGATTTCGGCCGGAGGAGGTCATCAGTTTTCGAGGGCAGATCGCAAGGCAATATTCCCGAGCAATTTGAAAGGCCCTGGGAGAGAAGAAAATTAAATAATTGGACTGAAGTCTAAAATAAAGATCGGGAGCAAGATTATGACCCCACTGGATTTTCCGCTGAGAATCCCCTCCTATTAGCGTGTACTTCCGAGTTGGCTCTGTCCCCGAGGGCAGAAAAAGGGGCCTTTTAGGCCTTGAGATGGGGGACTCTCCCCCGCGGCTTTAGATTCTTGAAACTGAAGCTACCTTCTAACCAAGGCAGATTTTGAAGTTGTTACAGATAGGTTTCCTGTTCAAATAGTGTGGACCTCATTCTCCAGGTTCACTGTTTGGGGCGGGTCACAGCCTGAAGGTTGTCAGTGGGAGTGGGGGGACAGTACTAGAAAACACCATCACAGCGAGATTGTGAAAACATTCCCACAACTCTTCCTCTCAACTTTTGATTATTTGTGTGATGCAGGAAGAGGAGAATTCTGATTGCTTGTGGAGGTTCATCACCCCTGGCGAGGAAAAAGACAGAGGAAAAAAAAAGGAAAATCTAATAGAGACCGGTGCAGTGTGCTCCAAGATGTTGGAATGGGTCCTCTGTGCATTTTTCCTGGTTTAAAAGGACAGAGTCTGTCTTTCCGGGGCATCAGTTCCTCAAAGGATATTGCTTCTGTGGCAATAAAAGGCATAGAACTAGATATAGTTAGCAAAATGCATATATATGGAGAGAGAGAGAGGGTGAGCTAGAGTGAAAGAAAACATGGGTTTTCTCCTTATGTCAATGGAAAACATATTTCCTGGCCCTCCAGGTATTTTTTCCAGGATGATCAAAGCTGGGGTAGGACCAGCCCCTTCCACCTAATTCTTAGGCTGAATATGCACTTGCAGAGTGAATTTGGGGCATCACTCCACTTGACTTCAACTGGCACATTCAGATCCATATTCCGAGCTGGGCAGAGCATCTGAAAGATCCCTGCCGGGTTCAGATCCTAAGGAGTGAGCCTTGAGAGGCCAACATGGAGACAGGAGGGATGTCTCTGGACCTTGCAAGAGGCACTGTTCTGTTTGCACCCAGAGGGCCAGAACCCCGAGACTAAGTGAGCCAGTCATCTTGACGGGAGAAGGGATGGAATTGGGCTTTCTTCTTCCTAGGACAAATCACATTTGGGAAACTTTTTTTTTCAAGAGTGGGGCTAAGCTTTAAAAGGTAGTGAGCCTGATTTTCTTGCAATGTTTGAAAAGAGAAATTCACCACTGTTTATGAGCCTGTCCCTGCTATTTAAAGTACGAAGTATTCTAAAGGAAAAACTTAATATAGGAAATTTGTAGACCTACAATGCACCATGTTTAGAAGTACAACTGAAGCATACCCAGCTGTATGGGGATATTGTCATCATGAGTCTCTACATGAAACATGACTATGCCACTTCATGTGTACTATATGAGCAAATGGCAACAAAAACATAGCCACCCAGAATTTAATACTGAGATCCCTAACATCTGAATAATTTGCTTTCCTCCTTTACACTTACGCCAACTAAGATTTAGCCAGGTTTGCGGAAGTTTGTTCTCACGGCTTCCCTGCCTCTGGCCTGCAGCCCTTCAACCCACCCATCTACCCATCCACTTCTCCGCACTTTTTTTTTTTTTTTGGAACCAGGGATCCTCTCAACTTTTTTTGGAGAAATCTTTGTCAGTGTATGATTAAACACACACACACACACACACACAACCCACTTCTCTATCCCAAGACTGGGCATAAGGAACAGAAAATAGGGGGAGGGTTTCTTTCCCCATTTGGGAGGTACCCTTTCCACAGGAACAAGCAAACAGGCAGAGAAGGAAGGGAAAGCTGGCTGATTCTTGGTCTTGGCAGTGGTGGTTAGCAACAAAAATTCCGCAGTTAGGATGTGTCCCTGTAGATAAGCACCGGAACCCCTGGAGGCACAGGGTACTAACTTCCAAAACCTCCAGATCGGTTCGCAGCGGCACGTCCTTGAATGCCCGGGCACCCGCGCCGGCTCGCGCCTCCCCACATGCCCAGGGCTCTCCGGGATCTCATTAGAGTCTGCTCTGCCCCACAAAGAAAAGTACCCACCTGTGTGCTCAGCTCTCAGTGCCCATAGAGCGCACGCAAGTGCATCAGTCAGGATTACGGGTGTGATTGTGCCTGGCTCGCCGGTTCTGCTCTGGCGCCGCGGGAGCGGAGCAGGCGCTTCCCAGCGCGGGCCCTCGTCCCGCGGTCCTCCCGTGTCGGCCATTGGTTGTCCTGTGTGGAAGCGGCTCTCGCCAAGCTTCAGTTTAGTCGGAGTTAGTGAAATCCAATACTAAATAATTACTACATGGAAAAACAAACAAACAAACCACAACCAAAAAAAAAAACACAAAACAACAAACAAACCCTAAAAATCAGCCTGTTGTAATTAACGAAAGAACTCTCGAAGTCCTGGGATCAATCCAGAAAGAAAAGAGAAAGGAATTAGATGCTGGCGCCGTGTTCCCGGCGGAGCCAGGCGGCGTTGACTGCTTTGGCTGAAGGGACCCGCCATCCAGGCTCCGGAAGTGACCCGAATCTCCTAAAAATCTGTGCAGAGAAAAAAATTGCGCTGAAAGAACAGTGCCAACGCCAGGATTCTGCCAGATTTGGCGAGATAGCAATTTGGTTTCTGGCAGGCGCATAATTCTACTAATTATGGCTGGGGGGGAAATGGGTCTGAGAATTATATACTGCAAAGTTGTTCCTGGATATCCTCAGACATGGTGTCTTTATTCTCTCTTAAATATAAGATTGTTAACAAAATCGTTAACAAAAAAGAATTTCTGCCTTACATATGTCTGAATACCATGTCTGCTTAATAGCTTTCTGCATCAGAGAAAACACTGGTGGAGTTGGATTAACAAACCTGTGTGTCTGTGTAAACATATATCTTTACCCACAAAACCATAGGTCCACCAAACCCCACACACACATCTCAGCAATCGCATAAAGACAATTAAAGGCTTTAAATTTTTTTAATTTAAACATGACTATGTTTCATATTCAAGGGAAATATTTTTAAATTTTTTACAAAGATTACCTAATTAGATGGAGATGGGTATCTGAGGGCACATATCTTATGTTAATATTTATCTAAAGTTCCCTTAACACCGAACAAAGCATATATTATATATTTATTTGTCTAGAGATGATAGGTCTATAATAGATGAGAGAAATAAATCTGCATTACTTCTTTGGAGAGATATTCATTAATAAACCAAGCACTGAAAAGAGAGTTACAAGTGCTTCAAATCACACATGCAGATTCTAGCAGAAAAGGGTTTTCCTAAGGCCTCAGAGTAGGAGAGGAATTGCACAAGGTTTCCTTAATGCCTTAGGAATAGCATCTCTGCAAAAACGTGAGGATGGTCTTTTTTTCCCATTTTGCTTATAGTGGCTCAGCTGAAGGAGAGAAGGCCCCCACTGCAGAGAGCTGGAGTTGGAGGATTCGAGGGGTCTTCCCCAAGCTCAAATCCTCACTGTATTTCCTTTTCTTTCACCATCATCAGCCTGCCCTCACCAGCACCCCTGTCATGACCAACCTATAAATGTCTCCATGCTAGCACAATGCACATCCATCACAATACATGTTCCCCCAGCCTGTGTACTATCCAGTAGTGTTCAAACACCAGGACTCAACAGTCATGCTCCCCCAAAATGCTGAAGGCCATCAAGTGCAAGAAGTCTGAGGTCGTCTCTATACCTTGAAAGATATTTCTTCTTATCTGAGTTAAATTTTCTCTGACTATGCAAGTGAGTGCAGCAATCTTTGGGAAGAGAGAAAATGGATGTCCCCATCTTCCTTTCTAGTTCTTTAGATTTCATCGACTTTGCTGCATGTATGTATAAAACAACACCACAACTAAGAGAAAAAATTCTTCTAAATACTCCCTAGAGAAGGATAAATTTGAGTGAGAGGGAAGAGACAGTGAGGGAGAGAAAATCTAGCAGCCCCCTCCCTAAGGATATCATAGGGATAGTTTCCCTCCAGTAACTAATACTTCACCAAATTATATCTTTTTAGGAAGGTGGAATTAATTGCCACCAGCAGGAATCTTGTCCCAAGTACCCAGACATTCAAGCTCCTTCCTGCATTTTTGCTCCATAGATCCCAAGCAAGATTGGCTATTTTAGCAAAGAGGGGTTCTCGCCCTTTAGTTGAGTCTTAGGTTTTCATTTCCCTCTTTTTTGGAGATAAGAAAATTAAATTTTCTTTCTTTTGGTAAGGCATCTTTTGAAGGTCCTTTTATTTCTGGTGTCCAGCTCGATTATTTTCAAATTAGAATGATTAGAATGTATCTTCTGCTGTGACTTCTGAGGGTATCTGGTCATGGGGAGAACTAGGCTGTAATCCATTTAGGGTATAATTTTTCTCCTTCCTCATAATGAAATATACTTACATCCTCTACCATCTGCCTCTTAGGACCCACTAAACTCCAGGTCTCAGCATCATGGTGGAATTGAGGGCAGTATTTCACCTAGTTAGAGATGAAATGTCCAGTGCTTCAGCTATGTCTTTTATATTTAGTCATTCTTATATAAAATGATATGTAAGATAAACAGTCCATTTTGATCCAGAAGAATGCTGTATTGAGGTCCACAACCCCTTCTGAGAAAAATGTTATTTTCCATTATCTTCTTTTAAAGTAACTGGAAATCCTAAAGAGACACACAGAAAGAGAGAGGGGGAGAGAGAGAGAGAGAGAGAGAGAGGGAGAGGGAGAGAGAGAAAGGAAGGAAGGGAAGGCAAGGGAAGGGAAGGGAAGAGAAGGAAAGGGAAAGGAAGAGAAGGGAAGACAAGAGAAGAGATTGATCTGTCTCATTTCTAGGAGCTGCAAATTTAAACTTTAAAAGATGGAGGAAACGAATGAAAGTGATAAATACCTTTTCCAAGCATTCGGTTTGTTGGCTTTCTGACCAAAAGGGCCCGTTGTTAGATCTCTGAAAGGAAGCCAAATCCAGCCCCCTGCAAACGCTCCTCCACCTCTTCCCCAACCCCCCTCAACTCCCTTGTCTAACTTGAAAATGAACTTGGACTTCCCTCTCAGACAGGCCCTAAAACCAGGAGAGATTTTATTTGTCTGTTTTTGAAGGGCTTCCTAAAAGGAGGAGGTGTCTGGGGTGAGGGGAGGGGAACAGAGGGCCCTCTCCCACTGCAGGGATGGGGTAACGGTAGGGGCTCTGGGGAGGCAAGAAGCCGGGAGAGATACTTTGTTAATTTCTTAACTCTGTGTTTATTCCCGGAACTTCTGTCAATGGGGGTGGGGGGAGGGCAAGTGACCAGCTGAGATGCTGCTGAAAAAGAAAAGGGAGTAGGAGGAATGAGGATTAGAAAAGGGATGGGTCTGGGGAAGGAGAGGATGAGGAGGGTTGGGAAGGGTCTCTGTGAGGAGCTTGGCAGGGCTGAGAGGACAGCGATGGAAGCAGTGGAAGAATGAGGGCTGAGGTAGGGACCCTGGAGGCCACTGGAGGAGGCTTCCTGAGACTTCCCCATGGAAGCAGCTACCTGATCTCCCCACTCAAACACAGAGCACCACAGGTGTGATTGGGGGCAGGCTGGAGGAGAATCCAGGAAAAGACTGGTGATGGCAGCCTAAACCCCGACCCTCGTGTGGATCCCTGCAGAACCATAGAGGAAAGTTTGATGTGACTTCCCAAACCCTCAGCCAACACTGCAATCCTAAACTGACAGCAGAAGAGAGTGGATTTCCCTGATGTCTAAGAGAGGGAAGTGAATAGGGCCTGGAGGAAGGCAAGTTTGGGTTTGAGAGCAGAAAACTCTGAAACTAGGAGCAAAGCGATGCCTCAGCCCATCCTGGTGCCATCTTCCTCAAGCTGGGGGCCCAAGGAGGAAGAACAATAAAGGTGGACGATGCCAGGATGGCAGCTGCTGTCCAGGAGGTGAGTCTCAGCCTGGGAGGAGAGGCCTGGGTGGCTCTGCTCTGAGTCCAGGCTGTGGGGGTGGAGAGATTAAAGCCGAGCAGGTTCCAGAGGGATCCAGGAGCCTGGGAGTGGCATCTGCATCTGCACACTCCTTGGGCCACCCCCAACCTTTTAGAGTCAAGGGAGGTGGAGGGAAAGGAGGCGAGGAGGGGACTGGGCAGGGCCAGGGAGCCCCATTATCAGCCACTTTTCCTTCCTTCCCCACCAGTATCACCCTTTGTGACCCAACAGGAATTAATTTCCTCTGAGTGTGTAAGGCTCTCCCAGCTCAGTCACACTATCAGGGGGCTCTCTCATAGTTTCACCCCCCCACCCCGGAACTCCCAACCCTTCCTGTAAGTGACTTCTCTATCCCAAACATCCCTTTCTTTCCTAGATAGCTCAAGCCCTATGTCCTCTATCCTCCACAAATCTCTTCCATCCTGCCTGCAGCCCGTATCCTGGACAGGAAAGGGCCCCCCAAACTCTATGCCCGCCCACCAAGGCCCCAAGTCTGGGCGAGAATCCAGACCCCATGGTGGTAAGGCTCTTTGTTCTCCTGCAGCCTCAACCCACCCCCTCCTTTTTTAAACTGGAATTTCTCCCATAAAAAAAAAAAAAAAAAGCGGGGGGTGGGGGGGCAGGAGCTTCAGAGCTTCAAGCTCTTTTTTTTTTTTTTTCCTGGGCAATATGGAGGAAACAGAGGAAAGAGCGGGAGGAAGGGAAATCAACTGATGCTTGATTTCCAAAGAAGGCAATCTGGGCCCTGAATAAGGGGTACGCCAACCTCATTTATCTCATCCCCTTTTCCCTAGCCTGGCATTCAAGCTTCACCCAGCCCTCGAGTGTGTACGGCAACCTTGCACGCTCCTGCTGCAAATGCTGCTAACTTACCCCTCCGACTTGGTCTCTAACACAGCAGGCCAGGAATTTCACCCCTCAACTTTAGAAAGACACAGACATCTGCCTCTTCATTTTCCTGGGGATATCTAAGTAGAGAGCAGGATGAGCATATAAATCAAGTGTGTATCCAGAGAAATAAACAGACCAGCAGAGATCTTTATTTGCATAGAGAGGATTTCAGCGAGGGCTGGATATTTTCATGAATACACTTGGGCCGTATCCGCAAGGGCATGTGCTGGAACAGTGCATGGAGGCTGCCCACGATCACAAACCCACAGGCCAGGCGTGTGCACACGTACACCGTGCAAACACACACACACACTTCCAGTGAGAAGGCACATTGAATATCTCCTTTATATATTGGGGCCTTTGAAAACAAGAATTTCAGAGTTGAACTTAGCGGGGAACTCAGTCCATAGAGGAAGCTGAGGGCAGAGCGGCTCCCGTGGCCTCGCCATCACAAATGTCCCTTTGAAAAAAGAGCGGAGAGCGCAGCCCGGGGCTTCTAGACGGGGCTAGAGGGGCCGTTTTCCATTTTCCTTTGGTGTGATGAAATGCTCCGTCCTTTCCCGCACACACCAACATCACAGCTAGAGACCGAAGGGTCACATTCCTATTCATTCCTCCCGATTTCCTCTCCACCAGGTCCGCAGTCCAGCTCCATCGGCCCACCCGCGAAGCCCCAGGCGGGGCGAGGTGTGGCTCAGCGGCGGGGGGTGAGCGCCGAAGCCGAGGGTTTCAGCGCCTGGCTTTCTAGGGCGGGATCGCCTCATCGCTTCGGCGATGTAATTACTACGTTTCCAGTAGTGCATATTCTCCTGGAGTGTTTAATTTGGTTTTATTTGTGTCTCAGCGAGATTCACAATTTTTTTTTCGGGGGAGGAGGGAGAAGCGACCCCAGGCTTAAAGTTAATTAACCAACAAGGCTCTACTTTGAGGCGCCCGCCCGCAGGCTCTCGCCTCGTCGCCTCCCTCCTTGCTCCGGGTGCGCCCCAGTCTTGGAGCCGGCAGTTTCAGGCGCGGAAGGTCTTGGGGAACCCAGCGAAAGAGTGGGAAATCGTTCAGAGCATGCGGACCCTTCTCTGGCGCTTTCAACGCCCTGAGTCCTGAACTTTCGCCTCCAGCCTTCCCACTCTCTCAGGTCTCTGGGGGGCCTACATCTTCTTCAGCTGGTCTCCTTGACGAAGGGAACTTTTCCTTCTCTTTCCACTCTTCGCTAAATTTTGGCCGCATAAAGCCCCTAATAAATGGAATTGTAAAATTGCTGGGTTAAATCTATATCTCATTGCAATAGGAACAGTTAATGCCCTTATATAAACCTGGAAAAGAACCTACTATTGATTTTATTTATTGCTGGGCCGCCTGAACCCAGAGCCTTTCTGCTGTTCTGCCCCTTACTCCCAAAGGCTGGGGGACCCGTCTTTGGGTTCTGGCCCGTGAAGACGGATCTGGCGTTGAGCTAGACCATTCCCGGACCCGGGAGGGAGCCCCAGGAACGGGGTGGCCATTTCAGGCCCTTTGTTTCGCCCGGTTGCCCCACTCAGCCCGGTCCACGTCGCCCGGGTTCTCCACGCGGAACCGGACCCCGCACTGCACAGGAGGGGAAGCTAGGGCCTCCACACCACCCCTACACCTGCGGAGGGAAAAAACGGCAGACCTCTCCACCCACCTACCCCCACCAGGCAGGCCGCAGGCAGACGGGGGGGGGGGGGGCCAAGGTCACACGACCCAGTCTAGACTAGCCAGGCCATGTTTGCTTTCCTCCTTTTACCTTGACCTTGGAACTCCGGAGGCAGGGAAGCCAGTTTCCTAGCCAAGAGCCGGCTCCCAGCAAGACCCACCTTCCCCTCCACTCCTCTCTCCTCCTTCCACCATCATCGCCCTCGACACACACTCAAGTTGGCCTGCTCATGTTCCAAGCTTCCTGATATATTTTTCCTCCTACTGCCAGCCCAGTCCAAAGCCTGCTTTCTGGAACTCTGAGGTGACCCTTCCGAATGAAGATCACCCTGATAAAGATTGCATCTCTTATCCTAACTCACCCACGCCAGGGCGCTCTCCATCGTCCAACACCACCTTGCCCCTACCGGTAGAAGGGAGGCGGCCCGTGGGCCAGATCTCAGTACAGACCTGGCCATTTGCTCTCAAGTTGAAGGGATCCAGTGGGTTCGGCTTAGCCCGAGGCTATTTCCTGGCCACGGCCTGTGCGCGGTCTGGACAGGAGCACCCAGCATTTAAAATCTTTGGCAGAGGCAGGAAAGAGGGAGATGCTGTAGCCCCTCTCCCCTTTTTTTTCTCTCTCTTTATTACCTCTTCTCCTCAGGGAGGCCCTGTGCTGAAAGGGAACTTGGCTCAATCCCACGGAGATGCTCTCTGGAAAGGGGTGCCTCTACTGAGGCACCAAACTGAGCACAGGAAGCCCGACAAGTCTGGAGATTGGGAGGAGAGAAGAGGGGGGCTTTTTTAGAAAATTAGTAAGTTGGTGTTAATTTTTTCTTTGAAAAGATTGGGTAGTTTCAAAGCATCGAAACACTTCACATTAAAAGGGAGTGACCCCAAGAATGCTATGGGAGCTAAAGTTGGGGTTATTCAGCTGGGAACTGCATTGATCCCGACTCTGCCTGGCCCCTCAGCCTATGGCCGGCTCAACCCAGGCGGCCGAGGGCGGAGGCGAATCCGCGGGCTGGGGTCGGGCCTCCTGGGGTCTCCCAGAGTAGCGCCTGGGAAATGTCCCTCCAAAGGGGCAGCGCTGCCGACTCTCCCTCATCCCACGTTTCCTTTTGTACACGGATCTGAGAGCGCGTACTCTTCTTGTTCACATCAAGAGCTTTTCAGCTTTCCTAGACCGAATCCCTGCTCCTCCTCCCCCTTTTCTTTGAAAAATCTCACTCCGAGTCTTTTAATTTCTATTGTATATTGAAATACCCGTCTATTCTATTGCCCCCATTTCTCTTCTTTATTCTACCTCAATTTTTCATTGAGAGCATCCCGCCCTCCGTGTGATGATGTTTGTGTTTGGGGGCTACTACATCCTCCTAGCCTTCGCTGCTCCGCTGGAGGAAGACCTGCGGGCAACGAGCCTAGAGAGGGTCCCTCTTAGACAACTGGGGCTTTGGGGAAAGTGGCTGAAAGTCGGAAATGGAAACACAATCCCGGCATCAAAGTCTTGCTGCTCGGTGTCGGGTTCTTTCCAGCCGGAGCTCCCAGGGAGTCAGCCAAGGCCAGACCCGGGGCTCCCCACGCCCTGCCGGTGCGCTTCCGCCTGCTTTCCAGTTTTTTTATTTATTAAGAAAAAAAAATACGGTGTCTCCCCGACTCTTAGCTCCAAGCCCCAATCCAGTCACAGCGATCTTTTTGGGTAGGAATCAGTCTCCCCCACACGCCTCCTAAGCCTAGTGGGAGGCGCCCAGGAACAGTCCTGGTCTTGCCAGACCCCTTTGCGTCGGCCAAATTCAGCCTCCCCCTCCTCATTCTCCCTCCCCGAGGCCGGCCAGGGGGCGTTGCCCTGTCCCTTTAAATCTCCCAGCTCCCTCCTCTTTGCCCCTCCTGAGAGCCAATCAGCAGAGACCTCTTCCCTTTCGCCCCGCCCCACCTCTAGGGGTGGGAACCCCAGGAGACCCGGCCAGGGCATCACGTGCACGGGTGGCGTCACGTGGGCGCGGGAGGGTTGCAGAGGGGAGGCTGGCGGGAGCCGGTGATTTCTTAATGAAATGTCCCCGCATGCGTAGAGGGCATGTAGGGAGGGAGGTGGAAGCACCAGGAGGAGGAGGAGGGGAGGGGTAGAGAGAGAAGGGAGGAGGGATGGGGGAGGGGAAAAGGGAGCGAGGTGTCTCCCCAGCTCGCAGCCTCTGGCAAGTGGAGTTTTTAAAAAGCTCGAGCAGATCATGTCATGACGACTTCGCTGCTCCTGCATCCTCGCTGGCCGGAGAGCCTTATGTACGTCTATGAGGACAGCGCGGCGGAGAGCGGCAGCGGCGGCGGCGGCGGCGGCGGCGGGGGAGGCGGCGGCGCGGGCGGCGCGGGGGGTGGCTGCAGCGGAGCGAGCCCCGGCAAAGCCCCGAGCATGGACGGGCTGGGCAGCAGCTGCCCGGCCAGCCACTGCCGCGACCTGCTTCCGCACCCCGTGCTGGGCCGCCCGCCGGCTCCCCTGGGCGCCCCTCAGGGCGCCGTCTACACGGACATTCCGGCCCCGGAGGCGGCGCGCCAATGCGCCCCGCCGCCGGCGCCCCCCACCTCGTCCAGCGCCACCCTGGGCTACGGCTACCCTTTCGGTGGCAGCTACTACGGCTGCCGCCTGTCGCACAACGTGAACCTGCAGCAAAAGCCTTGCGCCTACCACCCGGGCGATAAGTACCCCGAGCCGTCGGGCGCCCTGCCGGGTGACGACCTGTCCTCCAGGGCCAAGGAGTTCGCCTTCTATCCCAGCTTCGCCAGCTCCTACCAGGCGATGCCCGGCTACCTGGACGTGTCTGTGGTGCCTGGGATCAGTGGGCACCCGGAGCCGCGTCACGACGCGCTCATCCCCGTCGAAGGCTACCAGCACTGGGCTCTCTCCAACGGCTGGGACAGTCAGGTGTACTGCTCCAAGGAGCAGTCGCAGTCCGCCCACCTCTGGAAGTCTCCCTTTCCAGGTAAGGAAGGGGCCCGAGCGCCGCCGCCGCCGCCAGGGACCCGTCCCAGCCCCGCCTGCCCCGGGGCTCCGCGCCCCAGCCACCCCCGCCGTCTGGCCCCGGCGCGCCGGCTCTGCTGGGCTGCCGATGGAGCCGGCCGGGCGAGCTGCGCTGAGGAATGCGCCGGGGAAGAAATCTGCTCCGACACGTTCCCCGGAGCTGCCGGGCGGAGAGTGAAGCAATCACAGGCGCCCGAGCGCCCGGCCGCCGGCTCCGCTCCAGTCGGGAGCTTGTCTCCTCCTCCCCCAGCGGGCTCCAGTCTCACGCGCGGCTCTTGGCCTCCTAAGCCCGCTTCCGGCCAGGAATGGGGGGTGGGGTGGGCCTTGGGTGCCTTGGAATCCAAAACCACTAGGACAAAACGCTCAACCCACCGATTAACTGCGGAAAAAAATAAGAACACCCAAACATTTTGTTTGCCTGAACGTCCAAGATCATTCAGGCACTGCAGGCACTGGACAGTTTTTGTTGTCGTTGTTTTTAAATAGGGGTCTAATTTGCCGGGATCTACAGAAATGTAGGATGTTTTCTTTTTTATTTTCTTTTCTTGATTTATTTTAAGAATTTGGCCACGAATTTCCTGATTGTTAAAGGAACAAGAGAGCTAAAATCTCTGGAGAAGGTGTGGAGAAAAGGGAGTTCACATCCCTCTCCTGGATTATAAAATTCTTTGCCTCTCTGGTGTACTGAGCTCAAATCCTGTGGGTGTTCGCACTACCAACTCCCCCAAATGCGGGGGAGAAAGAGAGTTACCCATGCCTTAGACACAGGGGAGTGTCTCTTTCTCTTAGAGGGGAGTGAGGATGAGGGTGGGGCGGGGCGGGTGGGGGGGAGACCTGCTTTGGAAGGATCTGAGGTCCAGGCCCAGGCGGGGGACCCCTCTGTATTGTCTGGCTCCATATGCGGTGGGGGATTGGAATTTACTGGTGTTCTGTTCCCTTTCCAATTGAGGCTATCTCTGAACAGGAAGGGATCCTGCAAACCACCACCCCCCACTCCACAGGGGAAAAGACCAGTTCCAGGTTTCTCAAAACCACATCAGGAGCTTTGTATTCAGCTTTGTGCTGAGAAATCAGGATTAAGGGTCTAGTGAATCCAGAGCTTGAGTCTGCTCTTGCTATATATAAGCAGAGCTCAGTGGGAGAGGGCTGACTGGCTCCATTCTGATGCCTACAGGGATCCTGGGGCCCCAGAACAGCCATATATGTCTCCCCATACTGCCCAGAGCCCCCCCCCTTCCCAGCTCTACATGTGGACCCAGGGACATTTTCACTGGGAAGTATAGACCTGAAGACCTCCTAAGGGTGGGCCTGAAATTCCTCTGCATCCGGGATTGGGGCAAGGGCAGATGGTTAAAAAAAAAATTACTGAATGATGTTAGAAAGTGTAGCAAATAACATTCTTGTAAATATTATAAGATGACTTAGTATAACACAGCTGACCAAGGTGGGACCCACACTAGACACCTAATTTCTGGCTGCCAGAAGATTTAGGATGATAGAATTTTAGTACATGGTATCATGCGTTACCTACTCTGCATTGACTATATTTTTATATAGTATGATTTCTGTTATTAACCACCTAATATGAAACACATAATAACACTTTTCTAGAAGATAGGCAACTCACATGTAGGTGTACAATAATGTGTTGTGGAGATATGGCCCTTTAATTTCCCATCTCACCCAGATGGGAAGCTGCTTAGGAGATGGGGGTTTAGCAGGAATTCCTGGAGCATCAGTAGCTGGTAGCCAACAGGCCATGCTAAGGAGCTGAAGGACAGAGGGGCAGATGCCCACCAAGCCCACTGTGGGCAGAGGCACAAGTCTAGAGCAGTGGGCAGTGGGTTTAGTGTGAAGAGGGGATGAGAGGGAGCTGCTCTGGCATTGCTGTGTATGCATGTGGAGCGAGGTGGGAGTGAGAGATTGGAGAGAAGCTCAGAAATATCTTTGAGCAAAATAAACATCTTAAAGATTCCCAGAAAAAAAAAAACTAAAAGTAAGCACTTTTTTATCACAGCCTCCTAGAGAAAAATATCTTTGACATAAAAAAATATATAGCCCAACTGAGATTTAATACACTTGCAAATTATGGCATGGAAGTGGATATAAAAACCCAGTGTATCTCAACAGCTATGTGCTCACACACTCCCGGTGTGGAAGTAGAATCAGGCTGGTGTATCTCAGTGAGTGCAGAGGTCCAGGCAAAAGGCAGATGAATAAGAAATTATCTTCAAATACCCTCCATCTTTCTACCCACACAGAGCTCTTTTAAAGTAGTGAGATTTCCAGATAACTCTGTCTATGCAATTGTGGTTTGTTCGGCAGCATCTAGGCATAAACACTACTGTCTCTTTTCAGTGCCTCTGGCTCTGAGAGACCTCATCTATGGCAGTCTGGGCTGGTGTGGGAGATGAAGGCAATTGTTCAGAAAGATCCAGATAATTAGGGCCAAGATGAGTTGTGGCTTCTTCCTTCACCCAATTATCTAGACCCTTGCTTCTTTGCTCTTTGTTTTTCTTCCTATAGTGCGTATAGACAGTTTTTAATTTTGACAGAGAGAGGCAGAAATTCCAAGAGAGAAGCAGAGAGGAGGGGGGCGGGGTGGGGGAGACAGGGAGAGACAGAGACAGATAGGATGGGGGGAGAGAGTAAGAGAGAGAAGGAAATAATGGGCTCTTTGGGCCATACTGGAAGTCTCTACTGACAAGTCTTTGGAATTGGGTTGAGAAGAGTGGCTAGGATTTCTAGCTGAACAAGGTCCTCTTCGGAGGACCAGAGCCCTGTTTTGGGAGTGGGTGGTCAAGAGCCAGTGGGCAGTAGGAACATGTACACAGGACCCCAAGAGAGAGCTATGGCTGAGTATTGATCTGATTTTTATCTGCTCCTCAAAAGTGTCTGTTAGGTTCCCAGGTATGAAGTGGGGTGTGTGTGTGTGTGTGTGTGTGTGTGTGTGTGTGTGTGTGTGTATGTGTGTGCGCCCACACGCTCTGAAGGGAGATTAGGGAAAGGTTGATTGTAAAATTAATCACCAGGTCCTCTACTTACTTTAGGCAGCATAGACACAACTCGAGGCCTAAGCTTCCAGATGTTTCCACATCTGCAGATCCCACTTCCTTTCCAGACAAGACAGCAGACAATGAAAGGGGCTTCTTTGAGAAGGCAAGACTGAAGGTATTTCCCCAGTTGGCCAAAACAACCAGCCGTTAGGTCTGATCCACGAAAAACTTGGCCAAATCAACTCTTGGCATTCTGTAGAGAAAAATAACCAATTTGGACCAGTTATCTGCTTTTTTTAAACTGATTTTTTAGGGTTTGTTGATTAAGCCTCATTGGAAATTTATAGTTGGGGTTTAGGAGACCCAGACTTGGGTAGATAATTGTGAGCATTTCCAGAAAGTGAAGTTTAAAAAAATCAGGGACAATTATCTGGTTAATTCAGGAAACCAAACCCACTTGTATCCCATTTGCTCTCCAGGAAAAAGGAGGTATTTTAAAGCTAAATTGTACCAGGTGGTCTGTTTCCATTTTAGAACTTACTGTGTCATTATGTTGAGTCCAAAAATCTGGGTTTAAAATCTGGCTCTGCCACTTAAGTTCTTTTACCTACTCTGAGCCTCAGATTCCTTATCTTGTAAAATGGGTTTAATAAAATAAGACTGGAAAAAATGTTCCGAGGATTAAAAAAGAGCCTCACGGTATCATTACTGACCCTCTCTGTTTTACTCTTATTCCAGAATCATCAATTTCTCAAATCATAGTTACATCTGTAAGAGTAAGACACATTTGAGAACTGAGAGACTTTTAAAAATTATCTGTGCAAAAAAAAAATCCTTTTTAACATAAAGAATCTGCTCTGCTAAAGTGAAGTTGTTTTGTTTTGCAGATTAAAAAAAAAAGAAAAACAAAAACTTGGCCTATTCCTACATAGGCAGAGAAAAGTGACAAGTCCCACAATTTTCCTGAAAAATTGTCGTCGTGAAGACAGCCAGACCAGGCCATTGGAACCCCCTCTCTCCCATATTCTTTCTGTGTACTTTATTCCCCCCCTGCATTTGATGGTGACCTCTTCTCTCCCCATCCTTGTCAGGGACAAGGGTCCCTGAGAGAGAGCAGACCCAATGAGAAAGAGTATAAGGAAGGTGTTTCATGAGGGCGGGATGGGGGGGGGCAGTGAGAACAAGCATTTCAGGAAGAGCTTTGTGTCCTCATTCTAGACTGTGTCTACACTTCCAAAGGGCAGTAAGAATGAAGGGGAAATCTCAAATATTCAGTCCTACTCATTAAATCCTGCATGAAGAAGTCTGCCAATTACGTTTTTAAAAATTGAAGGGTGAGTTACTCAGATAATTTTCCTAGTTCCCCACTTCCCCTTGAAAGTGTTGCTATGATCTTTTTATTGACAGAGGTGAGGGTGGAGTGGAAGGGGGGATATAAGTGACACATATTGCCTGTGACATTCTCAGAGCATGAAGAAATTGAACTAGTAGTGGGATGACAAGGTATTTAGAATTTAGGATTAGGGTTCCTGCATGGGGTGGGGACAGTCTCCTTCAGCCTCAGAGGAATGACAAGGATAGCAGATTGGAGCAGAATTTGCAGTTTTGGTGAGTGGACATTTATGGGGGCAAGGGAGGGGCACTGATTTCTTTTTATAGAAGACTTACGTGAACAGCTGGTTTCAACCCAAGAAGGGCTCTCTTGGTGTCTCCTCTGGTGGGCACACACCCGGGTGTGGACCCTCTACTTCTAGGGACCTGATTCCCTACATCTCAGTGCTAGGACTTCCCACCTTGGATGTTACTAAGTGGCTCACAACACTGGACTCCTAGAGATTGGCTCCCAGGCAGTCTGGCTTCACCTGGCCACTTTTCTTCTCTCTAGCTGTCGGTGCTGGCCTCAGATTCCTAGTGCAGAGCCAGTGACCAAAGGCAAGAGGCCCCACTTGGGGGTCTGTGCCCACTGAAACTGTCTCCCTGCCCGCCATGCCCTCCCTCAAACATACAAAAGAACACCTTCCTCTGATAATGGGGCAGAGTATAAACTGACCCATGCCCAAATGATCTAACTGCAGGAAAGAGGGATTTTCCTGAATACCTGCAGTCCTGCAGGCTAGCAGACCAGGGTGCAATTTGGAGGGACCCCTCTAAGGGAACGAGGATTCTAATAAGGAGTGCTGTGTAGAGCCATGCTGGAAGCTGAGGCAAAAGGAAAAATCAGTAATACTGGTCCCGTATTTATTTAAAATTTTCATATTTTGTTCATCATGGATTTGGGGGCATTCATTTATATATTTTAAAACATTGCATTAAAATATCATTTATCTTGGTTACTGAGTTTTGGGCGCCCCCTCCTTTAAAGTTTGCACCAGAGGCAATACCCCAGGGTCCTCACCTAAGTCGTGGCCTTGCTAATAACAGAGGTGCAAAAGATTTGGGGACAATCCATCAGCTCCCTTTGAGTCCCTGCCGGAACCTGTGCCTCCGCAGCCGCGCAGACTTGAGGCCCCTCGCAGGGTCCTGGGTCCAACCATGCGACTCACTTCTTGCCGCCCGCCTTCTCTCTCCCCCCAGACGTGGTCCCCCTACAGCCCGAGGTCAACAGCTACCGGCGCGGGCGCAAGAAACGCGTGCCCTACACCAAGGTGCAGCTGAAGGAGCTAGAGAAGGAGTATGCGGCCAGCAAGTTCATCACCAAAGAGAAGCGCCGGCGCATCTCGGCTACCACGAACCTCTCGGAGCGCCAGGTCACCATCTGGTTCCAGAACCGGCGGGTCAAAGAGAAGAAGGTGGTCAGCAAATCAAAAGCGCCTCATCTTCACTCTACCTGACCGCCCACCCAGCAGCCCGCCCCGTCTATTTATGTCGCCGATTTGTACCATATCCGAACACACCGAAGGACGCTTTTCGGGTACAGACAAATATTTAATGTTAACCAGAAAGAGGAACCGCTCCGCTGGGAGGCAGAGGGTATCAGAGGGTGTGCTCTGCCGCCCTCTACTCCCCACCCCGTCCTCAACCCTCACCCCTATGCAGATGGCACCTACCCCGCCTCAGCGGCTTTGGAGGTGGGTCCGGGCGGGCGTGGGAGGAAGGCAGCCTGCCTCCACTCCCTCTGGCCGTCGCCCCTCGCCTTGCCAGAACGCCGAGTGGCAGCGAAGAGCCCAATCATTCCAGCCAAAGCAGAGTTGGGGAACCCCGAATGACCCTATTTTTGCCTCATCCTTTGCCCGGGCAGGTAGACGACCCCCCCTGAGGGTGCGACCCCGAGCAGGACCTGGCGAGCTCCTACTTTCCTTCCAGTCCTTCCTCCTGTTCCCTGTCCCTCTGGCACTCTTTAGTTAGGCAAGATTTCCCAGTTAAGATTTTTCTGTGCATATTTTAAAAGTCACATTAATATTAATGATAAGTATTAGGGATCTGGCATCGTGATTGGAGTACAGACAGCGCTTAGGTTTTCTTTCTTTCCTGTTTCAACAAAAGCTGGAATTGGCTGAGGAGCCACCTACCCTTCTCCCTGACCTGGACCAAGGAACTGAGTTTCTGAGGAGCCACCTTTGCCCCCATGGCCTCCTCTGTTCTGCTTCTCAATCAACATGCGGAAATCCAGGGAAGACAGAAACTCCCACCATGCTGCTAAATCTGTCTTCTCTCCTTCTCTCTCTCTTTCTCTCTCTGTGGTGAGGCTGAGGATCAGGCCAGGCACAGAAGCAGAACTTTTTTCTAGGGAGCGGACAAGCTTCTCTTCCAAGGGGATGGAGAGCCGGTCCCCCAGCAGATTCCCTCTCCAGTTGCTTCTCCATCAAGGCAGTAGCTGAGAAGGCCTCACATTTTCACTTTTACTCATTGTCCAGAGGACAGCAGTTTTTCTTCCAGGAGACCAAAATAGCTGGCTCCCAATTAGCCAGCTAACGTAGACGCTGCCTGACATTTCCCTCCTCAAAGGCCAACTTGGTGCTGGGGGATGGGGGCTCACCTTCTCCCTTCCCACTGGTGCATTACAAAACAGTGTTCTTTTGAAATGTTCATCCAAAATAGGCTTTTTAAAAATGTTGTGTATCTGTATATAGTATTGTGATGTCTGAATGACAGTGTACTGAATGCAAAAAGGAAAAAAAAACCCCACAAACCTGTTTTTAAAATAAAATCTTTTTTTTTTTTTGCCTTGATTTTATTGCTCAGATTCCTTCTGAAACTCCTTCTATCCACTGGCTCTTGGGGTAGGCTCTGTTGCCCTGACTCAGCCAGAATGGGCAGGGGGAAGAGTAGAGAGAACACCCCCAGCTGGATAGATCCCAAATTTATATTCTGCTCCACTTAAGTTTTTTAAGTGAGTTATTCAGATTGTTGATACTATCTAGACAGGAGAAAACTCTTTCCCATCCTGATTCCCCAAATAGATGAGTATGCTGGGGAGAGAAGGATGTGATCAGCGACTGAAAAGGCCTGGGAGCAGGTGAGTGGGTTCACTTCAGTTAATAGTCAGAGCTCAGAGCTGGATCTCTGTGCTGAGAAAGTGGTGTCCCAGCTGGGAGCTGGACGCTGTGGTGGTGGCAGCATGGCGGCAGTGGGGCACTAATCTTAGGCTCCTGAGGCTCTACTGCCCCCAGAGGGTCCCAAATCCCTCCAGACAGTTTAGAGCTGGAGCTAGGAAGGGGTCCCCTCAGTCTGTCCTGCTGGGAGGCTGCTGCAAGCTCAGCATTCCCAAGCTGCTCCCTTTTCCTCCCCACCAGCCTATGCAAGAGGTCGGGCTGCTAGGGCCCCATGGGCCCCCAGTTCTCTAAGCCAATCTCACTTGTATTCTCCAGCATTCTCGGGAACCCCAGTCTTCCAGGCAATCAGGAGCCCTGTAGACTCTTCCACTAATTTGTTTTTCCTGCCGCGTCCGTCTGTGCCTATCTCCCTATCTGGCTGAGTTAATGAGGTCGTTAAGATGTCAGGTTAAGAGACTTTTAAAAAGCGATATAGCCTAAAACAATGTTATCTCAGATTAAATCTTTACTGCAGCAATTTTTATTTATATATAATATTTTTTCGCTCCTGAGACACAGAAAGACTGGAGGCATTGGGTTGGAAATCAGAGTTCTCTGATCTCACATTGCCTGATGGCTGAAGTTCTTAAAATTTTATTTAAATAAATGTTTCGGGGTGTGTGTGTGTGTGTCTCTCTCTCTCTCACACACACACACACACACACACACACCCCGAATCTGAGAGACAAAGAGCCTGAGGAATTCACCCTCTGTGGAGACTCCGCTACTGATATGGCTGCCAGTACTGTTCTACTCCATTTCAACTCTGGGTTAACTACCAAAGAATCCCACGCTGGGCAGTACAGATCTAGGAGGGAATAGATGAATCTCCCAGGAATAAGGTTCATTCTCAATTCCATCTCTCCTTTCTCTCCCCACTCACCACCTTAACCTCTCTCCAAAACCCCTGTGTCTCTCCTGAGGTGGGAAGAATTGAAAATTAAATGTGTGTGTTTGGTCAGAAAAAGGACCTGAGTAGACAAGAGACCTGGGGCTCTCTTGATACCCCCACCCCTCTTGACTTGGGGGTACATGGGGTAGTCCCATGACATAGCTGTAGAGTCAGTGGAAGCTGGAGACTCAGTGGGGAAAGAGAATTCTATAGTTCTCCGAGGCATCCTTCCACTTCTGCACACAAATCCACATGAGGGCAAATGAGCGAGTCTTCCCACATGGAGGGATCCGCCCTAAGGCCCCAGAAGGGGGCGATGGAAAAGAGAAGAAAGCTTGTGCAGGCTCACTGGGATTGCACTGGGACACCAGTGACCCAGGCAAGCACTGCGGTCCCTCTGAGTCCCTGTGAGCCCCAGTGTGCCACAGGGTGTTTAAGATGTCTCCCATGCACTGGATCAAATATGCCTGGATCAATTTTGGAGATGCCTCTTCCATAAAAGTAAGCAAGTGTGAGAAAGGAAACTCCTATAGGTGAGACAGGTGTTGTGTGAGTGTGTGTTCTGGGGAGACATACACTTCCCAGAGTTGGGAAAAAGTATGATTCTTTCCCTGATTGTGTTGGTTCCTTACCTTTCCTTCCTCTGAGAGTTGGCATTCTCATTGGGGAACTCTGTGAGACATTCCTGTGAAGGTGTGTGTGTATGTGTGTTTGTGTGTATGTGTGTGTGTGTAGAGCCTCTAGTAGCCAGTGCAGAATTTCCTCAGCCTTTTCTGCCTGTGTGTGTGCACGTGTAGCAATGTTGTCAGTCGGCACTGATCTCAGGGTGTAGAGTGTGTTTTTTTTCTTTATGCAAATCTATAAAAAGCCTTTCTTTCCAAGGCCAGTCTCCTAGTGTCTGTGTGAGAGTGAAGACGCAATAAATATGCGGGTGCAGGGGGATAGAAAATGTCTGAAGGATTGTGAGTATAGAGGCATCCCCGGGAAATGGACAGCTCTTCTCTGGGACTGAGGTTCCTGCTATCTTTCTCATAATCCGATGGCATCCCCGGCTCCTTGTGGCTCCCCGTGGCCAGGGCTGGGGGACCTGGGTGAGCTGGAGCCTCACGGGACTCTCCATCCGGAGGTCTCTCTACCAGGCTGCCAGGGAGGGCTCAGTTAGATCTTTTCCTGAACTTGGGGAGAAAACCCCTTCCCCACCCACATCTTAGTCCTCAGACCTAGGGCCAGCAGAATGGGCCTTTCGGACGGTAGTCAGTCCCACAGCCAGGAACCCACCTGAGGGAGCAAGGCCAGCAGTTCTCGGGAGATCCCTCCACGACTGTCTCCAGACCATCTGCTCCTGAGGCTTTTCGACAGGCGGCTCGGTCAGCAGGCCCGTGTGGGTATAAGGCGGGGGCAGCCCCTGGGACACTCTCCATCTCTCGGAGGATTGAAGCTGGGGACCCTGCAGCAGCCCCCTCTGTTCAGAAGAGAACTCCCCACCCTAGGATCCACCTGGGTCTGACTTGGATGGTGTCGGGAGCCCACTCCTCAAAAAACTCCAAGTGCCGGATCAGGCAGATGTGTATCTAGACCCGCGCTGGTGGAGGATTGAGGGGCCCTGGGGAGCCAGGGGCTTCTGGGAGGAGGAGGGGGCCAGAGCCTTTTCGCAACCAACCAGGCTCTTCCTCTTTTAGCCTTGACCGTGACTAGGTCTTTCTGACCTTGACATCACAGGGAGCACAGGGAAGGGGGGAGGGTGGAAAAGGCCTTGATCTTCCGGTGGCCAGAGAAGGGGAGGGCCACTCGCCCCCTTGACGCGTCATCCCCCTTCCCGCCAGAGCCCGCCGCCTCTGTTTACACACAGAGGTGTCGTCTCCAGTCTAGACAGGGGCGCTAATAACGCCCATAAAAGGCGGCCTCTCCAGAGATGCTCTGCAACTCGGCTCCCGCGCGCCTACCGCTGGCCGCAGCCTCCGCCTCCTCCGCCCCGCCCTCCTCAGATACCTCGGCTGGGCTTGCGGGCCGCCTTGGGAGGGGGGACCCAGAGGGTTTCTAGAGGCTGAGAACCCCCGCCCCGCACCCTTCTGAACCTCTTCCGTCTCCAAAGGTAAGTGGACCCCCGCTCTTCCAGCCCAGCCAGCCTCGGGGATAGCGCATCCTCCCACCCCCACCAGCCTCCCCGGGCCCGTTGCCCTTACCCCAATCCGCCCGTGCCCAGCGCCACACCCGCCCCCGCCCCGAACTGGAGGCTTGGATTTGGGTAGCAGTTGGGTAGCTGGGCAGATCAGACCCCAGGCAGAACTCAGCCCCTCCTCAGAGCTAGGCCTGGTCAGAGGCCATGGTCACAGAGAGCGGCTGGCTGTGGGGCAGAGGGCACTCTGGGTAGTTCTCACCCCATACTGAGTTTCGAGGTCCACGGAGACCAGGCCCTTGGCTCCCCATACTTTGCTGGTGACTGTAGGTGTGGCGTTTGTGGAGAAGGTGCTTTTTTTTTTTTTTAATAACTCCCCACACCTTTCCTGACACTCAGTAATTCACTAGGTGGAGGAGATCCTCTGCTGGCGAGGGGGAAAATGTCAGAACCCCGAAATTATTTAACTATTAGTGCGCCGAAAGGACAGTGAAAATGGGGGAAGATGGCTCACTTAGGGATGCTCAGGTGAGGGGTGGAGGGATGGTCTCCCAGATATTCCTGCCTGGGACCACCCCCATCCCTTCCGCATTTCCTGAGTGGCAATCGGGCTGGTATCTTGTGGTGGGAGGGGGCCAAGTGGAGCCACTGAATGTTTGGAGGAGGTTAGGACGCTGCTGACCCCAGGCTGCTTGTGTGAGCCTGAAAGCCTGACTGGGCCCCTCACCCAAGGTCCCTCTCACACCCCGCTCCTCCAGGCTGCAGAGCCCTGGAAGGCAGCACAGGGGAAGGGGCCTCCTAATTTTCTCCTTAAGTCCTAGGCGCCCGTAAGGGGGCCTGGGAGCCAGGTGGGCTCGGACCCCTGGATGAGCTGGTGAAGCGAAAAAGAGGAGTCTGAGCCCCCTACCTCCACCCGGCAGCCTTCGCTGAACCCGACAAAATCCTGCCCCAAGCCTAAAATGCCCTAAAGGGGCGACATAGAGAGCCGAGGGATCGGGCTGGATCCCAGACCTTCCCCACCCGCCGCTTTTCATCTCCCCGCTCCCGCCCAGCCCAGCTCCTGCTCACCTCCCTTCAGAGACCCAGACCCTGCCTCATGTGCATACGCGGCAGAACCGTTTTGTGCAAACTAGGCAGTGACCTTGAACTGGGCCGCCTTGTCCTCTCGACTGATCCGGGAGAAGGCAGCACCGCGCGGTATAATTTCGACCTCGGTTTGTCTGGGGAGCCCGAACCCTGCGGCTCACAGCCACTCCGCGGTGGCCTAAGCCTCCCGCAGCTGCTCTGCCCCTGCCACCAGAGCCGGCGTAGATTTTATAATAACTCCTTTCACCTGGCTCGGCGGTGGTGGGGACTTGAGGACCAGCGCAGAGCCCGCGAAGATGCAGGAGGGACAGAGGCTTAAACAGAGTCGGTGCGGGAGAGGCGGCGACGCATCCAGCTGGTGGATGCGAGGAAGCAAGAGGGCTGCCGCGGGTCTTCAAGGAAAGCCTTGGACCACATCCTGGCCTTCAGTTGTAGTTAACCCCTGAGTTAATGAGCGGGGCATGGTTGAGCCAGGCCAGCTGTAGCAGGAACCTGTGGTCCAGGGGCCAGCAGGCAGTCCACCTCTTCTAATCTCGTAATTTGATGAATGTGCGGAAGAGTGGGCGCAGAGATCGCTCCGCGGGTCCAGAGCCTTGCCAGGCCATTACAGTTTTCCATGTGAGCTGCGAAGTGCCGGCGGATTAAACCCAGCTAGAAGCCGCTGCCCAGCGCCTTGGGCTGCTGCGAGTCCTAAGCATTCTCCTCACCAAGTCCCCCGTCGGCTCCTGGAGAGCAGCTCTCGCCGAGGCTGGATTTAGATCTGAAGCTTTGCACCCGAGCCTCCCGCCGGTCCCGGGGACCCAGGCTGGGAGCGGAGCTCTGCAGCCTGTTAGTCCAAGTAGGGTTAAGAAAGGGGCGCCTGAGCTGCGTGTGCGGCGGGGAGCCTTAAAGGCACACAGAACCGCGGTGGTGCACGAGGAGGCTGGGCGCCTAGATTGCCTGGGTCGTCGCCGGGGTCCTGATAACCCCTAGGTTCCTAGTGAGCCTCGAGTAGCAGGGCACTGGGGATGTGAATTTTGCTGATGGTCCTCGGCAGCTCTCCCCTAGAGGAATCAGGTCGGCTGCACGGAAGGAAGAGGGGGAAGGAAGAGGGGTTTGTGCGTGTGCCAGTGCCCAGGGTCCGAAACCTGGGGGAAATGGTCTTTTTTGATGGGGCCAAATCGGACTGGGAGAAACTGCGTGTCTGGAAGAAGGAAGTCCTCACTCCATCTTCATTTCCCCGGCATTGCATCTGCCGCCCTGCGGCCGCCGCTCTGCGTGCTCAGCGGCCTGGCCGGGAGGGCAGCGAGCACAGCTCCGGGCCTGAGATTTTCGAGCTGGCGAGGGATGCGAAGAGGCTAAGACCTTCCTCCTGGAGTCCCCCTTCTAGGAGATTGGAGTCATCTGGGAGGGAAAAAGAGAATGGGGAGAAACCTCCACCGCACAAGGACTAGTGATTATCTCGCAAAGCTCAACTCGGCCTCCCCCACACCAACAATAGCGGCTGAGCGCGAGGCCTGGAGGCCTGGAGACCTCGCCGCCGGCGCAATGTTCTGATTGAAAACAGCAACGATATTAAAGTCACACCCTGTTTATCTTTATGACCAAAAATAACCCCCAAATAAATTTTTTTAAATTAAATATTCAGTAGCGCTCATTAATGCATCTTGAAAAGAGGGCATAAATAAGACGTTGGAGATGCTGTGACGTGCATTTTGCAGCCGAAGGATGCTCCTCTGTGCAGCCGCGCAGCCCCTTAATCAATTAGGCACGAAAAGGCCAATTCAGGCTGTCTGTCTCCTGCCCGCTCCTCGGCGCCCCGGCTCTCGTGGTTCTGACCGAAGGTGACTGCGCGGGGCTGGCATCCCACCGCTTGGCTTCGGTTCTGGCAAGTGGGCCCGGCGCGGGGCGGGCTCCTGGGGGGGGCGGGAGGGACCTTGGCCGGCCAGGGCAGGGAAGGGGAAGCAGGGCGAGGGGCGGGTGCTGAGCTGCGAGCTGTGCCGGGCAGGGCGACGCCCGCGCGGACACATTTCTGTCCCAGCTTTGGTTTGGGATATGAAATCGCCCGGGGAGCTGTGGAATTCGAAGAATCTGCGTTTCTCTCTGCCATGTCCTGCAGAAGAGAGAAAAAGAGGGAGATGAGAATCTTCTGCTTCGGTCTGCTTTTGTAGCTTCCGCTCATTCTCAGATATTTAACTTTCACCCACATGGGTTTCTTTCTCCCATATTCTCTCAGACTCACGTCTCTCTAATTTTCTCTAAATCTTCTGGTGTTCTCTCATATTTAGACTTTTGCTGAACTATTGATCTCACCTGGTATTACTTAAAGCCACACTTTTGCTAGGAGCCCGAAGTAATCACATAGAAATCTGAGTATTTTGTCTACTAGACCCCAATAGAATACACCTAGTTTTGAGGGGTTTGTTTCCTTTTTCATTTTAATCTGTTTGGCTGTGTCTGTGGACTTGGTTGAGATCGGATTGTGGTTTCCAGATGTCGATTAATTTCGCCTGTGGCCAGCGTTGGGTTCTCAGCCTTCTGCGGAAGGAGCTGCTGAGGTTAGCACCATAAAAATAATTTTAACCCCCCAACAAGATAATTCTCTGGCATTCTTTCCCTTACTCCCAGCACACCTATTGGGCTGGGCACTGTTATCTGATGGTCCCAGTGGTATGCTAGGCTGGTTCTGGGGTGTGAGTGTCTCCTCCACAGTGGGAATCAGTAGCCTCTTGGGCCAGCCAAGCCCTGCTGGGAGCCCAGAGCCTCTTGCTGCAAAGTCTCCAAGAGACGCCCCCAGAAGCCCCCCTGACCCACAGAAGTCATGGGGAAGAGTAGTTCAGCCCCCAGATTTTCAGGAGCAGGCAGGCAAGTCCTCATGGAGCTGGGCGCTTCCTTTTTCTGCTGCTTCTGCCTCTCTTCTGCATCCATCCTCTGACGGTGAGTGAAGGTGTGTGGCTGGGTGGCTCCCAGCTGGAGAATGGGGAAGACCCAGCGTTAGTAACCCTCCCTGAGCCCTTCCTGGAGGAGAGGACCCCAGGTGTCTCCCTAAATTCCTGGGGAGAAAGAGCTGAGGAAAAGGAGCGCAGCAGCGGCAGGGCTGGGAGAGACAGCGGCAGGGAAACCTGTCTTTACCCCCACTTCGCCTCTACTGTAAATAAACCCCGAGCCAAAGGGCTCATCCGTCTCCTTAAACAGCCAGTAAACTTTATATGACACAATATCTAATAGTAATTTATTGGGGAGATATTGTAAATTCCAACGGTTTTAGTTAATAAAGGAGCTAATTAAAGAGGGACGGGCTGTGCTCGGCCAGCTGTTGGTGAGAAGATAATACATCTGGGGGGGGTGCAGGGTGCAGAAGCGTGTATGTGCGGGTATTTTTGGTGTGGCTTTTTTCCTCTTGCCCCGTGTCGGGCGATTGCCTCGATCTCTGCGTTAGGTTTTATATGATTTTTTAAAAACCAGAAGCCAGCGAATAAATCTGCCCCCGCGGTTCGTTCCCTCCCCCCCCCATTGGGGAAGGGGGAAGTTGGAGTTGGTGCGGGGTGGGGGGATTCTCTGTCCCCACCCATCCCCCTGGCGGCGGCGCCCACGTGAGCTGGACGGCCAATGGGTGGCCGGTGCAGGTTTAACTATGTTTAATGTCAGATAGCAATAAAGTAGAAGCTGCCGGTCGGGCCCCGCGGAAATGGGCGAGCATAATCTCCTGAATCCCGGGTTTGTGGGGCCGCTGGTGAACATCCACACGGGAGACACCTTCTACTTCCCCAACTTCCGCGCGTCCGGGGCGCAGCTGCCCGGGCTGCCTTCGCTGTCCTACCCGCGCCGCGACAACGTGTGCTCGCTGCCCTGGCCGTCGGCGGAGCCGTGCAATGGCTACCCGCAGCCCTATCTCGGCAGCCCGGTGTCGCTCAACCCGCCCTTCGGCCGCACGTGCGAGCTGGCGCGCGTGGAGGACAGCAAGGGTTATTACCGCGAGCCGTGCGCCGAGGGCGGCGGCGGGGGCCTGAAGCGTGAGGAGCGCGGGCGCGACCCCGGCCCAGGAGTCGGGCCCGGGGCAGCGCTGCTGCAGCTGGAGCCGTCGGGGCCGCCTGCGCTCGGTTTCAAGTACGACTACGCGGCGGGCGGCGGCGGTGGCGACGGTGGCGCGGGACCCCCGCACGACCCGCCCTCGTGCCAGTCGCTGGAATCCGACTCCAGTTCGTCCCTGCTTAACGAGGGCAACAAGGGCGCCGGCGCGGGCGACCCCGGCAGCTTGGTATCGCCTTTAAACCCCGGCGGCGGCCTCGCGGCCAGCGGTAAGGACCCCGGCCCATTCGCGAGGCTACTCTGGACGGGACGTCTGACCCGGGGGGCGGGCAGTGTAGGACTGAGCTAGGGCTTCCTGGGGTGACAGACTGTGAGGAAGCGCTTCTTTTAAAAAAAGGAGTTGGGGGGGAAAGCCCTATAAACATGTAAATATCCCCGCAAAAGAACTAGAGATTCCCTTTTTCCTCAGCCTGCAGCTGGAGGGGGCAGGGAGCTCCGGAGAAAGGGGATTCTGACAGACTTCCCCAGGCCTGGGGGGGTGGGGACCCAGAGCCTGGTCCCCGCCCTCCCAGGGCCTCTCTTTCCACCTTCCCACAGGCCCCCATTACCTACTTTTTTTTTTTTTTTAAGAAAGACCAGTGGTTGACTCTTGTCACTCGCTCATGTCTGTTCTAACTAATCAGGACCCCATCCTGGAGGATGTGAGAGGAAGGGGCCAGGATATCCTGGAGAAGAAGAGGTTTGGGGAGAAGTGAGAGGATAGGAATTTAGAAGGTTCTGGGATACTGCAGTGAGAAGTAGGGGAGGCAAGGAGAAAGAGTGAAAGGGGAAAAAGAGATTGATGAAGGCAGAGGAGTTGTAGGGATGGGAGTCTTCCTAAGAGAGGAGAGGAAGAGCCTGGGGTCGGGTGTTAGGCCGAGGTGAAAGGGGCTGGGGAAGGACCGACGGTACTGGGCTTGTCACCTCTTGGTCCCCTGGCCAACCCTGCTGGTTCGTCTCCACCCAGGCGCGCCCTGGTACCCGATCCACAGCCGCTCACGGAAGAAGCGCAAACCCTATTCGAAGTTGCAGCTGGCGGAGCTGGAGGGCGAGTTTCTGGTGAACGAGTTCATCACAAGGCAGCGCCGGAGGGAACTCTCAGACCGCTTGAATCTTAGTGACCAGCAGGTCAAGATCTGGTTTCAGAACCGCAGAATGAAAAAGAAAAGACTTCTGTTGAGGGAGCAAGCTCTCTCCTTCTTTTAGGGGGCAAGACACGGGCACCAGCCCCAGACTGAGCCTGTCTCTGGCAGAGAGCAAGAGGGGGCACTGCCTGGGACACAGTCCCCGCTTAGAACGCCAGGAGTCTCTGGCAGGTCTTCCTGGGACGTCCTCTTGTCTGTTTTGTTCGTGGTTCCCTCCCACACACCCCCAGCAGACCCTGCCAGGTCCCAGAGAGAAGGGAAGAACCCAGCCAGGGAGAGAGGAAGCCCACAGCTGCACGTAGGGGGTAGGGGCAGGGAAGGCTGAGGCGCTGGGGAGGGGCTAGTCTGACGTGGGACTGGGGCGTTGGGCCTCCGTCTGAAGATCTGGAGGAAAGGTGACTCAGGCGTCCCCTCCCACCACTTCCATGGTCTTAGGTCTGTCTGCCTGCAGGAGTAGGCGAGGGTGGGGACAGTGGGACCAAGGCTCTCAGAACTTGCAGTTATTGGGGTTAGGAGAGGCTGAGAGGAGGGAGCAAGAGTGGAGGATGGGCAGAGAGCAGGGAAGGGGTCAGGGTAGCTCTGGGAGGGCAGAAGGAAGTGGGGGAACCTAGGAGGAAGTGTGGTTTGGGAGAACAGAATGATCAGCAATGTCCAAGTCCGCTGGGGTCTGGGTCCTCCAGGCCTGGCTGCAGAGCAGGCCGAGGCATAAGCATTTGGCAGACTCGGCTGTGGACAAGGTGATGATCAGGCTTTTGTCCCCTCTAGGGCAGGCTACCCGAACCGTCTCCTGGTCCCCAGCCCTCTCCCGAGCCCCCTGCGCCCATTCGCTCACAGGTGTGCTGCCATCCACTCTTCCTGCCGCTGAGGCGGCTGCGGACCGGAAGCCGCAAGCGGGGAATTGAGAGCTGAGCGGACGCAGCCTCAGGTTCAGTAGCCACCCCAGGGACCCCCACCTGGCCCTCCGGGAAGCCCAGGAAGCTGTAAAAGGAGCTGCGAAGCGCGGCATTGATTGGCCGAGAGAGTTTCTGGCAGCCGCTGCAGATTCTCCCTTCGCCGCTGGCGTTCACGGTCACGGCCGGCCGGAGGCTGGCCCGGCGTAATTTACGAGGCGGGAGGAGAATCCGCCCCTAAAAGGGGCTACCGGCCGCGGAGGCCCCCGCTCAGCCCGGGTTTCCCAGGCTGGTGACAATGAAGGAGGGGGCGCTGCAGCCCCCCACCCAACTCCTTTCTCTCTTTTACCCACCCCTACTCCACCTGCTCCCCAACGGCGCCCTTTGTCTCAGGATCCGCTGTCTCCGCCCCCAGGCCAAGGAACCGCAGATTAGGAGGACCAGAGCAGAGGGAAGGGCACATCCCAAAAACCCATTGGAGGCCAGAAAGTGGCTTCTCCAGCCGAGGGCCTTTTATTCATAGCCCCCTTCAGGCCTCAGCCCCAGCCCAGTAGATCCCAGGCTGGCTTCCGAAAGAGAAGCTGTGAAGGAGCCCCCCTGCCTTCTTGCACTCTGTTTTTATTCCCCTTGGTGAGAGTCCCCCAACCTCCCATCTGCTGACCCACCCTTGCCAGGAGCAAGAGGGCGAGAAGCAGGGGAATGATGGGAGTTAAGCCCAGCCTGGACAGTGTGAAACTGGCCTGCCAGCTTGGAGTTCTTCCCACCTGGGGAGAGTCTCTCCTTCCACACCCTGGAAAGGCAATCCACTCTCCCACCAGCTTCAAGTTCCTGTGAAAGATTGTGCAGAGGCATGGGCAAACATATAGGCACAGCTGCCCAGTACAGCACTCGGCCCACACCACTCTCCTGACTCTACTTGCAAACAGGCAGCCTCATATCCCCAAATACAGCCCTGCAGAGTAGCCGTACAATCACATACCCTCATCCCCCACTGGGCACCTGACACACTTCCCCACCCACATTAACCTATGTACAAGTTTGCAGAAATCACCACCGTTCCAGCTGTCTGCACACTCCCCTGTGGGCTGGCGCTGGGTATGAGGCACTCCCCTCTTTGCCTGGTCACCCATGTACCCCTTCATACAGCCCCTCCTGTGACCTCTTGGTCTCTGGGGTGCTGGACTTGAGTTTCACCACTCCAGCCTGACTCTCCCAGCTTAATAAAGGAGACCAAAACACGCCAAAAGGGGTGGGGGGACAAAGATATGCAATATTCTCTTCCTGTCGCTTTAAACTTGATTTCTGTGAGCTTCTCTGTCAATCTGTGTCCTGTTCTCTGTGTCTGTTGCTAGTACCTAGTGTGATCCCTGTGGGTAGATGCCCTCCTTTCCTCCCTCCCCGGCTCTCTGTAGTGTGCCCTCCTATGCAAATGTCTGTCTCTAGCACGTTTTCCCTTTATATAGTCCTTGTACAGAGTTGCTTCATCATATTAATATTAATAATAATAATTAAAACATGATGGTATGATGATGTGATTTTTTTGAGAGAAAAATTTTAAACTGGCTCCATACACATGGTCTCCTATGCCCAGAAAGAATGGGATCCCCAACCTCCTAGCTGTTCCCCAACTTTATTTTTTCCAGCCCAGGTGAATAATAAAAATAATAAACATATAATAATAAAGGAAGAGCGGTTGCAGGGGCAACAAAAATATACAAGCAACCAAGATCTGTTGATGAGCTACCATCTCTAGTCCCAAGCAATTACTAGCAGAGAGAAAATTGGGGGATGGTAGATTAGGGGGGAGGAGAGGGATATCTGAGGAGTCGTGGGGTTGTAAAAATAATGTGGACAGCCCGGAGGAGGCTGAAACTACCTTCAGGACCACAAAAAGGAAGTCTGAGCTGCAAGATCTCCAAGAAGTGAAGCCAGGGTAGGGGCAAGAGCTGGTTGGAGCTGGGATGGTGAGAGTGCCACGGGGTAGGGGCAGGGGTTGGTGGGTCCACACTTCACCCTGATGGTTCTAACCCTGTGGCTTCACTCTGAGAGCACATTTTGTGCACTGCAAGATGACTGGAGAGGGTACTAAAGACCCCTTGAAGCTGGTGAAATAGGCTCCGCCTCTGTCAGCTGAGGCCCCTCCAGGCCATGACAGAGAGAGGCCCAGGTCCAGGCCAGAGTCTAGTCCCAGCTGAGCCCATGAGTCCTCTGCACCTCCACCTCACTCCTTCCTTATGGATGGGATGCCCTCCCTCTGCCTCCACCCGTGAGCCTCTGATCCCCCAGTTTCCCTTTCTCACAGCCAGCCTCCAATCACGGAGTCTCCTCCAAATTCCCCCTCCACCCTCCTGGGCCTGCTCCAGAATAACAAGAGCCCCCCACAGAGCCCAGCCTCCCGAGCCACGCCTCCTGCCCTGAAATCTTTCTTTCTCTTTCTCCCCTCCTTTCTTTACTCCTGCAACTAGGAAAAGTAGCAGATTTAGACCAAATCCCATCCTCCCTTTGCCCCAATCCCCTGCTGAGTGTGCATCTGAAGGATTCAGGCAGGAAGGAGATCTCAAGCTTTGGGAGTCCTCCTATAAAGGGCCCACAGAGTTCAGGGGAGGCTGGGGACTGGATAGCTTCTGGCAGCCTTGAGCTGGTGGTGTAGGGGAGGGACTGAGTGGCTGCCCTTGAGTCTGAATAAAGGTGGGGGGAGGTCTGAATCCCAGTGAATCCAGGCAAGAGACTACCCTCTCCTTAAGCCACATCTATACAGGAAGAGTTAACAGTGAAGGCATTTCTGGCTAAATAGGAAAGAGGGAATTTAGAGAGGTCAGGAATAACTGGCCTTTAATTTATTCCCTTGATTTATTCCCAGAGACACTGCAGATCTGAGAGAGAAGGTTCCTTGTTGGGTTTTGTCTATGCAGGCCCTGAGACTCAATAACTGGGGAAGCTGTCAGAGAAGGAAAAACACTATAACCTCCTCCCAATGGCTGAATAACAAGTCCTTGGGTCTCCTGGCCAAAGAGAAGGTCATGGCTGGAGCCACAACCCAAATACCCAGGACGTGGCTGAGCTCTGGATCTGGGCAAAGATTGCATCTATTTTGCAAGTATTTGGCTTAAGCCCTCGAACTACAATTTACTCCACTGATTTAAGACAAAGCACCCTGTGTCTCTAACTGGGTCGTGAGGAACAAGAAAAGGAGAGAGTTATCTGGATAATTCAGGTAGAAAAATAATTTCACTGTTGTGTATGTGTAAGCTTATGCCGTTCAAATGAGTTGTGTATTTGGCCCTGATTAGCACCCAGTTCTACTCCACTCTGAGCTGCGTAGACGCAGCTAGGGTATTTAAAGCCACTGTCGAGCGGGCGGGAGATGGGCCCGGCAGCCCGGGTTCTGTGGATGCTAATGCAGCCGGAAACCGGGCGCGATCGATGGCTCAGACCCAGAGCAGAGCAGGGACCGCCGGCCCCGATCTTCGAAAAATCAAACCCCCGGGACCTTGGGTTCCGGACCGGCCGGAGCTCCCGCCCATCCTCCCCGCCATTACCAGGAAAGTAGGAGCGTTTTTTAGGCCCCCGATCCGTGCGGGAAACGCACCCCGGAGCCCCCAACCCTCTCTGCGCGGCGGGCACAGGGAGGCGCCAAAGGTCCCGGTGTAATTCAGCGCGAGGTGGGCTGCAGGCCTGGGATCCCGCAGCCGCGTATAAGCCGAGCATCAGGCCCGAGCGGCCGCCCTTCGGTATCTGCCTCCGTCGTGACGGAGCTGCCGGTTTTCCGCGGAGAAGCGTGCGTCCCGGACGCCCAGCACCGCGGCAGCCGGGGGCCGAGCTCGCGATCGCCGCTCAGGGGAGGCCCCGAGACAAAGGCCCGCCGGTCGCTGGTGGCCGACGCGGGCGCCTGGCCGCTCGCTCCCCGCCCCGCGCCCGGAGCGCTCCGTGCCCCGGCCCGGCGGACAGGGTTCCGGGACCTCAGTCCAGTTCCCCGCCCGCCTGGCCCGGCCTCGGCTCCGGTGTGCCCGGGGTCCCGGGGAGAGGAAACCCGGCGCGCCTGCCAGCCCCGGCCCCGCCGCCCGAACAGCGCCGGCAGCTCCGGTCGCTGCGCGAGGGCCGCCGGCTCCCGCGAAGGACCGGATGACCCCTGCTGGCCAGATCCGCGGAGGCCGCGAAGACCCGGACCCGCCCAGCCGCTCGGCCCTGAGCCCCAGCCCGGGGGCGGGGGGACGGTCCGTGGGTTTGTGGGTGACCTCGAAGAACAGCCCGAGTCCGAGGCGCTGCCGGGCTGCGGGAACCAGGCCTTTCTCCCAAGTGCCCTCCCTCTGCTGGGCACGCGGCGTCCCCACAGCGGCGGCCCGCCCTCCCGCCGGGTTCGTCACCGCCGGCGGCTCTGCCCCAGGCTCCGAAAGCCTGTGCCGCCCGAGAGAGCCTGGCACCGGAGCCGAGGAACTGGACTTGGATGAGACCAAACGCAGCGGACCTTTAGCCAGTGTGACCCAGCCGGTTGCCTGGGGGTGATTTCTCCTCTCTGAGCCGGAGCCGCTTCCTGGGGACTCCGAGATAAGCCTTCCGTTTGTCAGTTTCCCTGACCCGGAGTGGAGAACTTCCTTCAAGGACCGGTCTGTGCGGAACTCACCGGCAGTTGTTGCTAGAAAAGCTCCCTGTGAAAGACGCATAGTCCACATTCGGAGCGTGGAAAAGATGTTCCACAAAATGCACGCTTGGCCATACTGCCGACATAACCGATATACTGAAACAGTCTAAAATGCACAGAGATCTATATTACATGTACATTCTGGGCATGGAAAATATATTTCTCTAGAAAATATACATATGGAGGCACTCTTTTCTATTTTATAGGAAAACAACCTCCTGGGAAAAGATTACATATAGCATGTATACCCATCACATGTAAAAATTCATTTACATAGATTAAACAGTACACTTGCACATATCCTGCGCAGGGAAGGTACAGTCCTACATCTATTTAGCTACATGGATGTAGGCATATAAAGGGCATATAAAATCAGTACATGGACAATGCATCCAGATATTAATATATCCACATTAAAAAACTGCATGGAAAATATACATCATATTATTATATATACACAAAGTGCCTATCAACCCAGTGTATGAAAAATATATTCTGTGAATTATGTTTGCATACATGGTGTATGTGTACCAAATACATTGAAGTACATACTTTGATTTCACATATTACCGTATTTATAATACACATTTCTCTGGCAATCTTAAAAACAGTAGCAGGAGGAAGCTCAGGCATTGGCAATGACATTCTCTATCAGCTGAACCTCTTTTCTGTCCTGTATTTCTATTATTTCTGTCTTTTACAAACCCCCTTCTGTGTCTACATGGATTATTTATATGAGTGGTCTTCTATCTCTCTTTAACTGTTGCTTCTCTTGTCTGAGGTCAGGGTCTATATTTAGAGCCCTAGGTCCTGTTTGCGGCAGAGTCTGACTGCATAATCACTCCTGTATGAAATTAGCATTGTATAATTACGTTACCCCTTCTGTCTCAGGATGTGTTCTTCTAGATCTAATATAAATATAGTTACTCTGAGCTGCCAGTTAGGAAAGGGGGAAAGAAGGCAGCCCAGCAACCAGGTGAAGTGTGTGGCAGGCAGGCTCTGGCTGTGTGCTGGACATGCAAGGGCTTCTTGAAAGCTAAGGTTTGTTTAACTTTTACAAAATTTACTTTAAAAACTCAAGTCCAGGGAGCAGTATGAAGCAAAGGCTGGACCTTGTCTTCTATGCTCCTCTCAAATCTGAGAGCAGCCCCACTCCGTCCCAGACGACCGGGAAGAGGACTCCGGCCTGCCCAACTCCTCGACTCCAGTTCCCATCCTTAACCTTGGCCGGGTCTACACAAGCAACTGGGAAAGGTTATCCAATAACCCAAGTTTTTCTCAACAAAACCCATTCCCAACGCCTTTTCAGAGGCAGTCATAACCTAAAGTATTTTCTGGAGCTGAGCTAACTCCGATCTGGCCCCCTAAAAATGAGTCCCACTTGGGTCTCTCTTTAGCAGCTAAAAATCCTGGGCTACATGACACACGCCTATGGAAAAATTCTTTGAGAGACAATACACTCACACCCAACAGAGATATTGTTTATGAGTCGATAGGTTCCATGTAGATGCGGCCATACTTTACTGTCCAAAGAAATCAATTAATTAGTGCCTCACCAGTCCCCCCCCCGCCACCGCCCCCACCGGCCGCTGCTTGGCTGAGCTCGAGCGGCAGAGATAGATGTGCGTGGCCAGCTCGCTGGTCTTGTTAACAAGCCTCGTCATAAAGATGGAATGATAAGGACAGCAAGGAAGCCCTGGTGGCCGCGAGGGGGGGCTTCAATGGCCCAGCCCAACGGGCTGTGGGACGGCGGCAAATCGGAACCAGAGCGAGCCCAGTGCAGCTCCTGCTCCAGCACCAGCACCGAGGATCACCAAGGATCTGGTGTATCCAGTGTTCTCCCCTTCTGGGGTGGTCACGCTGTGACTCGAATAATTCCCTCTCCCCTCCCCTTTCCTGAGTTGTCCCTTTTCTTCATGGAGCCCCAAATTTTAAAAAAAATTTAATAAAAATACATAAACCTCTGTCCATGAGTGCCTGTCTTGCCCTCTGCCACGTTTGTTCCGGAACCTGCCGCCTCCTTCTTTCCCTGCATTTCTCCGCGTGGTTCCTTTTCATCTCCATCTGGCGCTCTCTTCCCTCCTTTGGCTCTCTCTCTGGCTTCATGGTTGCTTTTTCTACCAGGTTGGTACTGGCTCAGGCCCCAATGAGCTTGTAAAAATAATACAAATACCCCCTGGTTATCTCTCGGCAGAGTAAACACACCCAGATAAGCCCAATGGAAAACAAAAAAACAAATAACAACAACGAAACACTCCCCCCCCAAAAACCCTTGGATATAATCGCTGGTTTGGGTTGCAGCACTTAATTCTGTTTATTCTCACCAATGTGCATACTTAACAGAGAGATATTGATATTAAAAGGCAGGGGGGAATTAATTTTACTTTTATAGTCATCTATTAAGAGCAGAGGATGATCTGGGTCTCCTTTAAAGGGACCGGAAAAAGGGAGGAGGGAGAGAGAGAGAGAGAAAGGGAGGGGGAAGGGAGAAATATGACTGAAAGGGAACAAAGATCTTTGCCTGAAGAAACAATGTAACACTAGACAGAACTATAAAGTATGGGAATGTAAGAACACAGGACTCTCTCAGCTTCCCCCATTTGGAATCCTGTCCCTTGCACTTCCTGCTGAAATCTCAACCCTGACTACACAGCAATATTCAAGGAAGAATTCATGCAATTATCTGGATAATTGTAGGGGGAGAGAGAAAGAATTTCCCTTTGATTGTCTGATCCTCTCTGGTGTCTGTGCAAAGGAGGAGGAGAAGTGAGATGTAAGGGGGAAAAGGAAGTGGTAGGGTCTCCCAATATGACCCTATCCCCTACAAGATGGCTACTCCTAAATCAAGGAGGTCCTAGGCAGGCTTACAGATTCTGGAACATACTCAAGAATGGACACAGATTCACTTTCATTTTCCAGGATATTTGCTTGGCTTTACATTGTCTGCATAGATCTGCCTCATCCAGTATTGTAATTATCACAAGTAAGTGAATAATAGATAATTATAGGGGTGTCCATAATATCATTTATTTTATAGCCACACAAGATATGATTAGAGTTAATGTCGGAGGCTTTGTTGGAGCCTGGGAGGCAACAAGAGGCAAAGCAGAGAGGCCTGCATAATCTGACTGTTTCCTATTTTCATGTGTGTGGGAATCTCCAGAAATCCCTAATTCTCTAAATTCCTGCCCCAAATGTCTTAAGTGAAATCTCTAGGATTTTAGGGGCTGGAAGCTGAGAGAAGGGCAAACAACAATTTGGTCCTAAGTCTCCCCCTTAGTCTCAAGAGCAGTGGTCTCTGCTCTCCCCATACCGCCACGAACAAGGGCTGCGTCCTCCATTCAAGACCACTAGGGTCACAGAGACTTGGCGGGTGAGGCCAGTGAGAGGAAGACAGAGTCTTACCAAAACCAAATTCACTGCCATCCTCAAGTGGGCACTGGGCCCAGAGTGAAGCCCCTATAATCCCAAATTGGCCTTCTTTCCTGGACCCTCTTCCCCAGGGATACCTGGATGGGGGCAGAGGCCAGGCTAGGGCTGTGAAGGTCACTTGGGGTGGGGATGGGAGAGTATTGAAAATATTTATTCTTGTTTCCGGGATTCAAAAGATCAGGAGAGAGAGAGAGAGATTGCAATAGAGAGCCGGGCAAGAGAGAATCAAGGGAAACCATGAAACCAGCAGCCAAGAATAAAAGGAATGAGTGAAGGGAAAGGGGCAGGAAGAAGAAAAGCAGGAGAAAAAGAGAAGGAAGGGAATAAAAAAGAAAAGGTAGGAAAAAGGGAAGAAAAGGACAAAAGAGAAAAAGAGGAAGTGGAAAAAAAGGAAAGAAGAGAGAGATTTGACAGAGAAAAAGAAGTAGGGAGGCAGAGGCCAGGGTCGCCTGGGCTCTGCCTGGCTGCCTGCAGCGGTCTGGGTGGGCGGGGGGCGCCCTGACAAAGTGAAGGTCAAGTTAGCATCGTACCTTATAAGGAAGGCGTCAGTCCTCCATTTCAGCCTTTCTTTCTGGCAGGACGTGGCCGTGGCATTTCTGGTCTTGTAAACACTGGACTCTTTGGGGCCTTAAAAAAAAAAAAATAAAGACCCCCCTCCTTCCTTTATTGGGGGTGAGCTCGGCCGGCTGGGGGAAGCAGTGGACAGAGAAGTCAACTAATGAAGACTCCGGGAAACTTTTCTCTCCTTTTCTCTCTCTCTGGCTCCGCTCCCGCCAGCTGGGGCCCCCTCCCTCCCTCTCTCCCTCCCTCCCACTCCCTCCCTCCTCTCCCCACCCCAATGCCTCTTTTTCTCTCCGTATCTCTCCGTCTTCCGTATCTCTCGCCACCGTCTGTAACTCTGGGCTCCATCTCTCCACTCCCCCCCTCCCATACGCAGACTTCTAAATCCATTCCATTCCACCGCGAAGCGGAGCAGGACGTAAGAACTGGAGAGAAAATTAGCCGTCACAAAGAAAAAAAATGTTAATTTACAACTTAGATGTCTGACTATTAAGATTTTCTTCGAAAACAAGGCGGTACACTCGGTAAGGAGGAGGGGAAGTGAGGCAGCAGGAGTGGGGAGGGCTGATGAGGCAGGAGCCTTGGATTTATTTATTTCTCATATCCAGAGGCGGAAAGAATGGGGGAAGAAGCGGCAAAGCGAGAGAGAGAAGCTGTTGAACCCGGCAACTAGCAAAGTAGGAGGCTGCAGCCGAGGGACGGGGAGCGAAGCGCGCCGTGCTAGGACCCTGTAACGCGGCTGCGATCCCCTAGCGTTGAGCCGGCTCAGCCTAGGCCTTGGGTGCGGAGAGACAAGTATATTAGATATCTGTTGGTCTGAGAAGTGGGGGAAAGGCAAGGATGGAGGGAGGCAGGGAGAGAGGCGGAGTAAGGCGACGCCACAGCCTGCCCGCTGGAGGGAAGGCGAGTTCCGGAGTGGAGGCGGCGGCGGGCTGGGCTGCGGGCAGCGGGCAGCGGGCAGCGGGCAGCGGGCAGCGGGCAGCCGGCGGGCTCAGGCGAAGGAAGGCAGCCGAAGAAAGGAGCCTGAAGTGGAATCATTGGCCCTCTCCCTCCAGGGTACCAGGGTAGCACTACGGGAGAGAGAGGGAGAGAGAGGGAATGAATATGACGTGGAGGTGTCTGTGAAGGGCTCACCTCTTTCCAGGACCTCACAGCTTGTTTTCGCCTGCTCTGCGCCCACTCAGCCCTTTTTAGGCCTAATCATTGCTTTTGAAATGGGAATTCTAATGGCAAGGGAAGGGAGGGATGCACTGATGGGGGGCTTCTGGTTAAATCTGATGCCCTACAAACCCCTGCTGGTTGTCACCTACACCCTTCTCAACTGGAAAACCAACCGGAGTCTGGAATCAGTCCCCTCTCACTTGACCTACCTGGTTGAGGGTGCCTAAGAGCTATCTGGGACCTGAAGTGGGGTCTGGGGCCCAGGTGGGAGCTGCCAGGAGCGGTGGGGGCTGTCAGGGAGCTCCCAGGCCTGTATGCCTGGAGCCCTGCCACCCTGTGTTCTGATCATGAAAAACAAAGTGGGAGGATTTGATTATCTCTGCTGGTGTTAAAGGAGCCTGGCTTTCAAAAACAGCCTCTGACCCTGAGATCTAAGGTGATAAGTGTCTCTCCCACTGACGTTTAATCTGGGCAAACGTCCTACTGCCTGGGCTCAAGTGGCTGAGGGGGTGGCCGGGGTGAGGACAGTTGCTGCCAGGAAGCCCCAGGGAGGGAGTGGCAGGCCCTCTCTGGCATTATCTGGAGTTCTCTGGAGAGTATCTTTAAAGGTCAGAGTGGACTGGGGAAGCCCTTTCTGATGTCCCCCTCAGCCCAGAGAAGGGGAGCCCCAAGAAGGGAGGGAGTTTACTACGAGCTGGGACATTTTCCCCTAGTGAGGGAAAGGCAAAGATAGCCAGACCTCATCCTGCAAAAATGTATTTTGTGTCTGTGACAGAAAATTGGTAGTCACTTGGGAGATGTAGGGACTTGCAGTGAGTGGAGCAAGGCAAGATGTTGTGGCGAAGGCAGAGGCTGAGGTGTGATTTAGGGTGGTGCAGGAATCTGAGGGAACGAGACTGGAAAGGTATCACCCAAACCCATTTTCTCAGAGAAGCCAAACACACACACACAATGGGCCCAATACTGAAAAACACCAGATGATCTGCTTCCAAGGGACATAACAGGCCAAGCGGATACAGGTTAATAAAACCCGCAAAAGCCCAGACAGGAACACTTAAAATGCCCGAGAAACAAAGCATACCGTGACAAATTCTCACCCAACACACAAGTACATGCACCAGAATGTTCCTTCTGGGGAAGGCACAGACAGACCTTCCCCATTTTGAGCCCTCACCCTTGGACACTCAGGTATACCTGCCCAGCTCCAAGGGCACACACACACACACTTGCGAACCTTCCTAAACCTACCCACAGAAACCCCTGGGGGCAAGGGGGCAAGCACTCAGCTGCACACACACCCCACAGAGCCAGGCCCGTGTCTCCTGAGCCTCAGTAATGCACGATCCATACCCGGAGATAAAAGTCTAGACAATAGACGGTTGTTTATGACAACGAGGCTCTCCAAGTTTGGGGCCAGGCGATAAATCTCTGGCGAATCTTCTTGGAACTCAACTTCTGGCTGTAGTGACGGGAGAACCACGGAGACCGCAGAGAGGAGAGCAGCAAAATGGGAGAGATTTTTGAATCGTGAGCAGAAGACGACTTCCCCGCTGGGGCAAGGGAGTGCAGGCGGCCACATTCTGCCCCACGTGGCAGGTCCACACTGTGGAAGCTTTCGGATCAGGCTTCAGAACCAGGCGAGTCAGGCTTCCTGGCTCCCGAAACTGGGGAGAAATGGCAGGGCCTGGAGGCTGGGACTGACCCACAGACAATTCTTGCTGCAGGCAAAGGGTCTCTTTTGTGGGTGACTGGAATCTTCTTGCTATGTGTCACCTGAATTTTTTCACCCCACGCCTGCGCCCTCTCTCTCTCTCTCTCCTTTTCCTTTTTGGGTTGTTGGGCTGTTCCCTTTTGCATTTTCGACCCAGGCATCTGATCACAAGTAAAGAGCCACTGAAGTTGATCTCATAAAAATGCCGCCAGCTCACTTTGATCTGTGCGGACTGGGTCCGAGCCTAAGTAGGCGCTGAAGCCGGGGAATGGCGGCTCCGGCCAACCCGGCCTCCACTGGGCCAAGAGTTCGGAGATCCGCGTGGCTCAGCACTGCAGTTCTGCCCAGAAAAGGCATTTTTTGTGTGTGTGCTGTTGCAGCTGAGTTTGGAGAACAAGGTCCAATGGTAGTGGCTCCATTTCCAGACTGCTTTTAAGACATTTCCTTGATTTTAGAGCATTTGGTGAGGGGCCAGTGAAACTGGCTCGTAAAATGGGACTTTTATTGGGAGAAATGGGGTCGCGTTGCTAGCCTCCTGGGACAATCCCTCCGCCGAGGAGGAAAGGGGGTGGGGCTGCGGGGGCAGAGGGGCTGCCCTTCTCCCTCCTCCTATCCTGTCCAGGGGCCGGAGGAACCTTGGAGCAGCGTCCTCTTAGGTGACCTGACTTGGGGCCTTGGGCTTGGGGCAATGGCCAGGGCTGAGGAGAGATGGGAGTCTGAGAACTGGCGGT
This sequence comes from Balaenoptera ricei, assembly GCF_028023285.1. Taxonomy (NCBI): domain Eukaryota; kingdom Metazoa; phylum Chordata; class Mammalia; order Artiodactyla; family Balaenopteridae; genus Balaenoptera; species Balaenoptera ricei. Next base: position 45,590,895 of record NC_082648.1, read on the forward strand.
CCCTTTCCCTTCTAGTTCCCTGGCTGGGGGTGGGAGGTGTCACGGGGTGCAGGATAAACCGCTGGCCTGAAAACCCCCAAGCACATTAAAGGGATTATTAAACTCAGTGGCACTGCAAGGGAGAGAGATTTGTGCAAAAGGATTCAATCCTCGCTGGCCCAGCCTCGGATCCACTGAGGGTGTCCATGCGCTGATTGCCTATCTCTTTATTGACCCCACAGAGACTGAACTTACAGACCAGAGAGCTCTAAGGGCCCCCTTTCTCCGAACTGGGGTTTCCTCCCAGTTCTTGGTCTGTGGGGTGGGCCCCTTTCTCTACCGCAGTCTGCTCTCTCCAGAGCAGCAGCAGGAGGTGGACAAGCTCCGAGGGGGCCCAGTACTGTGTGTGGGGTGCTGGGCTGGGACCTGGAGATACTGCCCCCTTCTGAAGCCACCTCTGGTGTCTGTGTGTGAAAAGGAAGTGTACTAGAGTCTGTCGTGGCCCTGGCCAGAGTACCGAGGCAGCTGCCCAGACCGCAGCTGCCTGCTAGCCGCCGGGCAGGCAGGCGGTGCTGAATGAGGCCACCCAGAGCCAGTGGGGCGGGCAGGATGGCCCTGCTGAGGAGGATTTCAGGTGAAAGCTGGGACTCCAGTAGGTGGAGAGGCCGCAGGCACCCATGAGATGAGGGGGGGAAAGCCGCCTCCTCTCCGCGGCGTGGGGCTTGCCAGGGCTCCTGGGAATCAATTTGGGAACCGATTTTGGATTTTGGGTCTCACGTCGGGGGAGGCAGTGATGCCCAGGGATGCCGGCTGAGGCAGGCAGCTCAGCCTATGCTTCAGGGTGGCCTGGACCTAGGACTGGGCAGGGAGGCCACTCACCCACACCGTAGGCACTTTTGCCAATCAATGTCTCCCTGACTTCAGCAGCCAAGGCCTTCTCTCCTTGACCCCAGCAGCAACCTCCAGTTGTTGGGATTTTTTTAAGTTGTTAAAAAATTAAAAGTCAGACCAAAACTAGAAAAAAATTTTTTTGAAATTTGTGCCTTAATTTTAGGGGGAAAAATATTAATGTTCAGAAGCCTCTATTGGGAGACCCTAGAATTTCCTGAACATCGACTCCTTTGACATTCTTTCTTGCCTTTCTTTTTTGTTTCAAGGAAATAGAGCCGCCAGCAGCTCCTTGTAGCAGCCTGGCTCACTTTTATGGTGGCCCTGGAATAAACTTTGGTGGTCAAATTCAAGTGCTCAGGCCCACAGCTGTCTCCTCACAGGAAGCGAACCCCCTCCCCACTGTCGGCCCTGGCGGTGCAGAATTTGCCTTGGGGGCTTGGGCCCCACAAGGCCCAGGAGGCCAGGACTGAGGGGGAAGCAGGGCCCTGGGGGGAAGTGGGGAAAGCCAGAGCGGAGACTCTGAACGCTCATCCACACCTCTGCAAGGGATAGGGGTACCTCTCAGCTCCCTCTTACCAGTTCCTATCACTGTTTGGGGAGCATTTTGCCTCCAATAAACTCGAGTTTAATGAGGAGAGCACGAACCCCATAAAAGCCATAGTCCATAGTTCCCCATCATTATAATTAAAAATGCCGGCCCCAGTACACCCTATAAAAAGAGGTAGGGGAAAGAGGAAAAGCAACAGATTTTTTTTTCTTGCAACCTTCTCATTAGCAAAGCCCTAATCTAGTTCCTTTTTGCCCTTAGTTAAGATCTGGCCCTTAGTTAAGATCTGGCCAGGGCTAAAGGAGAGCTCGGGAAGCAGTGCCCAGCAATGAATGTGTAGAGGGATGCCAGAGACCTATCCCTGGGTATGCCAGAGCCTCCCCGAGAATGGGACCCATGGCCAAGGCTGTTCCAACCCAGGTGTTGCTCTAAAGCAAATTTGAGGAGACAGGAGGGTTGGGAAAGAATGATTTGGGGAGGGGTTGTATTTGGGGTCAAGGTACCATTTTTTGTGTCTTCCCCATCTAGTATTGGGGCCTCAGTACCTTGTCAAGTTCAACAAGGAAAATCAAATACAAATAATATTTTTAAAGTGGAAACCAATTTTAAACAAGAGTTAGGGGTTAAAAGAGGGTTTGGGCCATTTCTGGCTTTTCCTAAGGGTGCGGTGGACTGTGTCCCTGGGGGCTTCAGTTCCTCCTGCTGATCTGAACAGAACAGATCATGCCCTGCTGGCTCCTCCTTGGATGCAAGGTTGCTTTCTGCTTGTGGGAAGTTGCTGTAGTACCCAGTCTAGAACCTTTCAATAAACTGATTTTCAGCTGCCCAGATGTGTCCTGTGGGAAGGAAGGCAAGGGAGTTCAGAACCACTGAGCCCACCTCTGGGGTCACAGCCATCCAGGAGGCTGGCAGGGAAGGGCAGGACTGAGAAACAGGAAAGTGGCACCCACCAGGGCCTGGCTGCAGCCCCCGGGGAGCGGGGAGCGGGGCTGGGGGTTTCCACTAGAGAGTGAGCCCTGGCCCTGCCCAGCCCACCCAGGGTCCTCAGTTCCCTTCCACTGCCCTGCTGGTCTATTCCAGAGACCTGTACCTGGCCCCACCGTCCACCTCACAGCCCCCAAATCATCCAAGGATAGGAGCCCTAAACCCAGTCCCCCCACCATATCCTTCCTAGAGCCGACACTGGGCTTCTTTTCAGTGAAGAAGCTGAGACTGAGCCCCCAACCCAAAGGGCCCCTGACAGAGAAGACACAGGACTCTCATTCCAACCTTTTTCTTGCGGGTTTGAGACTTAAAAATCCACAGTGGATGTAGCTTTCTGTGCATTGATTGACAATAAAGTCAGGCATGAAATATTCACCCAGGGCCACTCTGTCGTACTAAATATTTAACACAACATTAGAGAAGGTTTTTCCCAGACTTCGCCAGGCACCGGCTGGGCGGCTGGCTCACTGCTTACCACTGTTTATGACTAATCTGAGTCCCTAGCCGCCAGCAGCACAGCAAGCCAGACAAAGTTGGGACACTGGCTTGCTGCTGGGCCGCCTCACCTTTGGGAAACTTCAGATACACTTCCGGGGAGTCTCTCCAAAGGGGAAAGGGAGCCTTGATACCCAGCCCCAGCCAGGAAAAGAATCGACTTCTTCAAACTCTTGTAAACAGGCGCTGTGACCCTCTTCAGGTTGGTGGGGTAAGAGTCCCTGAGACTTGGCGGAAAAGAGTCACATCTCTGGCAGAATCAGGCAGTAGGGAATGAGGTCCTCATCCCTAGCCCTGTCTTGGGCTGATCACGGGGAGGAGGCAAGACCCCCCCCCCATACGTGAGAACCCTCCTCCTTCTCCCAATCCTGGGGGGGGGAAGAGCAGCAGCTAGAAAAAAATACAATTACCCCCTCCTAGCCCCCGCCCCCGTCCATCCCACCGCCCACCCCACCCCACCCCACCCCAACCCCAACCCTCTCTCTCTCCTCCTTTGCTCGCTCTGTGGAATGGAGAGGAGGGGAGTGTCAAGAGAAAAACGAATACAAATCTGCAATTGATTTTCATAATGTTTCTGCGGTGTTTGCAAACCAATCGCCTGAACGTCCCCATCTTACCTAAGAGAGAACCCCTCCTACGACTGCGAAGTGCTCCGAACTGATATATGACAATATCTACTTTGGATCACGTGCTCGGGGAGAGAGACTAAGACGGATAACGCGTCATCTCGCCTTCCCAAATTTCCCCCCCTCGCTAGATCAGGTCCAAAACCTTCATCTGGAGCCGGCAGGAGAAGAGAACGATGTTTAACTCGGTCAACCTGGGCAACTTCTGCTCGCCGTCGCGCAAGGAGAGGGGCGCTGATTTCGGCGAGCGAGGGAGCTGCGCCTCCAACCTCTATCTGCCCAGTTGCACTTACTACGTGCCCGAGTTCTCCACGGTCTCCTCCTTCCTGCCCCAGGCCCCCTCTCGTCAGATCTCCTATCCCTACCCGGCCCAAGTGCCCCCGGTCCGGGAGGTCTCCTACGGCCTGGAGCCCTCCGGCAAGTGGCACCACCGGAACAGCTATTCCTCTTGCTATGCGGCGGCCGACGAGCTCATGCACCGGGAGTGCCTGCCTCCTTCCACCGTCACCGAGATCCTCATGAAAAACGAAGGCTCCTACGGCGGCCACCACCACCCCAGCGCCCCGCACGCCGCCCCCGCCGGCTTCTACTCCTCAGTCAACAAGAACAGCGTCCTGCCCCAAGCCTTCGACCGTTTCTTCGACAACGCCTACTGCGGTGGCGGCGACGCGTCCGCCGAGCCCCCCTGCCCGGGCAAGGGTGAGGCCAAGGGGGAGCCCGAGGCGCCCCCGGCCTCGGGACTGGCGTCCCGGGCTGAGGCGGGGCCCGAGGCCGAGGCCGAGGAGGAAAACACGAATCCCAGCTCGTCCGGTTCAGCCCACTCGGCGGCCAAGGAGCCGGCCAAGGGAGCCGCCCCCAGTAGGTAGCAGCGGCCGGGAAACAGGCGGGCAGGAGGGAGGGAGCCAGAGAGGGAGGGCGAGAGTAGGGGGGAGGCGAGGGGAGCGGGGACGGCCTCGTGTTTTGGGTCAGTCCGATTTTATGTGGAGTTTTATAAGCATTCAAAGGATTTTATTATAACCTACAAAGCCCTCTCTCCCAACGACTCGACTTTTTACGATGGAGAAGGGGTGGGGCGGGAGGGAAAAGGGCTCTTTGGAAAAGCCGGGTGAACCCCCTCCCCGTTATCTCCCTCGGTCTGTGAAATTTTTAAAAGCGCCACCATCGCGGGCTATATTAACTTTGATCGTGAACTTAGAGGAGCATTTAAGGAAGGATGGGGAGCCCGGCTGCCGGGGGGCGGGAGGGAGGGGAGGGGTGGAGGGGGAGAAAGGGGAGGGCAAGGGAAAGACAGGGAGAAACTCAGAGAGGGGGAGTGGAGGGGGAGAGAGGCAATGGAGCAGAACCTGAGACCGGGGAGGCCAGCCAGGGCCGCTCTGCTTCTTTCAAAAACTATTTTCCAAATGTTCAAACTGTGTTCGCGTGTCCCTGAGCAGAACCCGGAGCAAGCTGGGGGTCAGCGACGACAGGGGGGTGGGGACGAGGCGGCTCAGGGCTCCACTCTGCTCCAGGCCTGGGGCTCAGCGTTTCTCTGCGGCCCGCGGCCTCTGCGCTGGCCTAGCCTGGCCGCAGGGAAGGCGCGGCCCGCCGGGCGTCCCGGGGCGCCAGGGCCCCCGGAAGCAACTCTCGGGTGTCTTTGGTGCCTGCTCGCTCGCTTCTTCCCCGCCTCCCCACGACTCTCGCCCGGTCTAACTTCTTCGCGCCTGTTCTCCGCGGTTCCCCCAGATTTCTGGGGGAGGGGGGGCGGTGGGTTTTCAGAGTCACTAGGAGGGCAGCGCAGGAAGGGGCAGAGGAGCCCGGCTGAGCAGAAGTCGGGGGGGGGGGGGGCGGGTTCCACGGGGACGCACTTGGCCCCGGCTGGCTTCCTTCTCCCCCAGACTCCGCCAGCCCCGGCCGTCGTCCGAGGGGAGGGGACGCGGGTCCCATGGTGGCCCGGGATGGGGGAAGAGCTCGCCCTGCCAGGGGTCTCGGCTCGGCCCAGCGCTGCGCCCGCGGGAGGGCTGCCCGGCGGTGGGGCTGGGGTCGCCCGGGTCTCACGTGTCTCTCTCCCCCTCTCCTCGCACTTGCCCCCTCCCCTCCCCTCCAGACGCCCCCCGCACCCGCAAGAAGCGCTGCCCTTATTCGAAATTCCAGATCCGGGAACTGGAGCGAGAGTTTTTCTTCAACGTGTATATCAACAAAGAGAAGCGGCTGCAGCTGTCCCGGATGCTGAACCTGACGGACCGACAAGTGAAAATTTGGTTTCAGAACAGAAGGATGAAAGAAAAAAAACTAAGCAGAGACCGGCTGCAGTATTTCTCGGGAAATCCTCTGCTGTAACCGCAGACTGGGCCCTTTGGGGGGAGGGGGGAAAGGGGGAGATTATTTTATTTTATTTTTATTTTTTATTTTCTAACTCGCCTTCTTTCCGCGGGTGGAAAACTGGACTGTGGCCAGGGCTGGCCCCCACTGCCGTTGCCCGCACTTCTTTCCGGAACCTCCTTCACCTTGGTCTGACTCAGTGTGGGACAGGGACCGGGCCTGGAAAGGGAGGTGAAGGAAAGTGTCTGATCCACGGCGAGTGGACACCGTTGGCGCCGAGGCCAAGAATCTTTATTTAAAAGAAAACACACCTCGCGACAATGTCTTGCTGCTCGGATTGGGTGGGGGGAGGGGCGTGAGTAGTGGGCGCTCGAGCCGAACAATCCTTGAACTGAAAGCCTTCCCTTGCCCATGTGAGAAGATCTGCTAGGACACCGTGTCTGGGAGGGGAGACCTCCCGGGCGGGCTCCCCGTCCCTACCCCACCACGCCCCACTGCTGGGGGGCAGCTAAATGTGATCCCGCCTTGCTGTGAAATTTCTGTTCCTTTGATCTGGTGTTAGGTGTGCAAAGTCGTGTCCTACCTCTGTCTGTGCCCAGGCCCTGCCCAAGCCTAGTTGTTCTCCCCCTTGAACGTGTAGAGCCCTCCTTTGAAATTTCTTAACTGGTGCGTTGAGGTTTCCTAACCTTTTTCCAAGCTGTGCCCCACTCCGCAAATTTATAGCTATAGTCTATGCATTTGTTACCTTCTTTTTTTAAAAAAAAAAGATCGGGGTGGAAGAAGCAGTAGGGAGATGGGATTGGACGCCTCCCCCATGCTGAGGCCTGAATTTTTGTAAATAAATTTCACAAGCATTTCTTTCTACCCGGAGGGGATATGGGGAGGACTCGCCTGGAATGAGATTTGAATCACCCATCTCCTTGTGCGTGAGTGCGTGTGTACGTGTGCAATCCCCACCCGGCTCCTGTCCCAGAGGGATTGCTGTGAATTTTTTTTTTTTGGTGGCAAATAAAGATATTTCATTCTGTTCAATATTATGATTTTATTTGACCCTTTTATTAGCCCCTCTCCTCTTAAAACCCTCAATGCTCCCAAGGCAGAGGAGGTGGAAGCAGGCAGGCAGAGCCCAGCAGAGGAGGACAGGCGTGCGAAGGTGAGGTAGGCTGGAGCTGGCGGGCCTGCACCCGTCTCTCCACGGGCAGGGGCAAGAGTATGGCGGTAGCTTCCTCCTGCTCTCAAGTTGAGGACTTTCCACTGCGACTCCTAAAGCTCTCATTTCTCACGTGCAGCTCGAGCTGCGTCCAAACGCCCAGCAACGCTTTCCGTTTAAGCACACGTTTGTTGTGGAGTTAATTGTAACCATCATCGAATTTAAATTTATAGGAATTTTCTTGGCTCCACCGCCCTCCCACCAGATGTCTCCGTCTGTGGCAGTTAAATGTGTAGGGCTGAGGGTAGGGCTTTCGTTTTTTCTTTTCTTCTTTTTCCCTCTATGAGAAGACTGTATTGGAATTTTTATATACAGTTTTGAGGGAGGGAAGGGAGAGGGGGAGAAACCAGCCCCCTCCCTTTCCTCACCGCGCCAGCCCCTGAGGGTGGGAGGGTAGGGCTGGGCCCCTTCCCCTCAAGCACAAATGGCCAGGCTCCTCCAGACACAACAAGACCCTAGGCTGGGGCCACCCTGATGTTTATACATAGGTCTCCCAGCATAGAAAGCCCCAGAGATTTGTTTTGTAAGAGGTTGGCTTGGGGTGGGGCGCTGGGGAAGGAGGTGACCCATGAGGATGGTCACCACACCCATATATATATTTGGTGCATGTTTCTTCTGCATAAAGATAACCATAGTCCTTTCAGCGCATTCGTTGAGGGCACTCTGGCGGTCTCTGTTCCAAATTCGTTATTTGGGGGCAGAGGTTTAGGACCAATTCTCTCATCTTTCCCTTTTCTTTGGAACTGCTCTTCTGTAATTCGAAGAAAATGTTTTCGTCAATATAATTCTGTTGAGTGAAAGAAAAAAGCACCATGACTATGGACTATTGCATCTAGGTTCCGTCGTTTTTGATGACAGGGGTATCTGAATCTCCAATTTGTAAATGTAGGTCTTGAGACAAAATTTGCAAGCTGGGGTGTATGTACAACCCCACAATTGCCTCATGTGCCCACACACAAATATTTGTCGGATGCCTATGGGTGCACATGAAAAGGAATATTAATGTGTACGCTTTTGCCTATAGTATGGAGTAAAACTGACCACATGCACATCTAGGGCTTGTGTCCTCTGAGGTGTGTAACCACTGTCAGTGTGTAGTGAGTGTCAGAAGGAATGCAGCTGAGGATCGCCTGTGTGTGTGTGTGCATGCACATTTGCATGCGTGTGCACTTGTGCACGAGAGATATCTCTAGGTGTGATGTTTATCCATTAGTCATAACAAGGGATATTGGCCTGCCAGCCTTGTTTCCAATAAAATAGGATGGAGATAACTATATAGAATGAACCTGTTTATAAAGCAAAATACTGATCTCTAAATGGCTCTTGATTTTGGAGAAAAATATTTAAAATCCAAAGCTACCACTTTCCCTGCAATATGCAGCCCAGAAAAGATCCCCAGCTCTAGAAGGGATTTCTGAAGGAAGGCGGGGTGTCATGGTGAAAGAAAAACAAAAGCTTTCTATGATCCAAGCCCAGGAAGCTGCCAGTCCTCGGTGACCTTCTAAAAATTAGAAAAAAGAGGTCTCTGTCCCCCCCAACAAACCCACCTTCGGGCCCCCGGGATGTCCGACCCCCCTTGGCGGTCAGGGGCACTCTGGGCTCAACCTCTTCGGGTAATCCCCTCCAGCCGTGCTCTGCCCGGGAACAAAAGAGCCTCGTCTAGACGCCGCCATAAAGTGCCCCCACCCCACCCCGCGCCTCTAAACCTAGTTTCATTTCGCCCTTAACGACCCAATCTGGCCTGTGTTAGAAAACGCTTCCGCCCTAAATAGTAAACAAATCTGCAGTGGACAGTCTTGGCTCCCCCAGCACACCCCATACCCCCACTCCATTACCCCCTTGCCCGCAACCTCCTTCCCCCCCTCTTCTCCTCCAGCCTTTCTCAGCTCCCAGTCCCCCAATCCCCCCCCCCACCAGTAAATAAACCCGAGGCCGAGTTCAAAGTTTCCCGGAGCTAAGGAGGAATGTTGGTTGTAAAAATCCAAGTTTATAGCGCACGTGGGAGTTTACAAGGGTATTAAGTGGTGTGGGCTGAGAGAGCACTCTGGGCCCCTCCCCCTCCCACTATGGGCTTTGGGGGTGCAGGGGGAACCTGGGGGACTTGAAAGGAGAAGTGGGTTTGGTGTTTCTTTGTCACGCAGACCCCCAGGTTGCTGGGGGATGGCGATGCGAGGGCGCCTTGAAAGACGGTTCACAGAGCCCAGCCAAGCGCCTCTGAGAGAAAGCCCACAGGTTCTAGGTGTCCCAGATGGGGAAGATGGGGAGCTCTGCTTTAGGCAAGCAAGAAAGTTACAGACTAGGTGTCTGAAAGGTGAATGGAGTTGGAGATACCTGGAGCCGTTTCTCAATCGGAGGAGGAGAAACTACCTGGGGAATAATTTCTCGAGTGGATTGAAGGCAGAGAGGGTTTTTCTCACCAGGACAAAGAACTTTGAACTTCAAGGGAGTCAAGGGCGCCACCCCTTCCCTCTCCCCGCCCCTCTCCGGAATCTGTAGGGCAATTCGTTTCTGGGCCAATATTCCCTCAAGGGGGCAGCCCCTGGGGTTTCCTGTTGCCCTAAGGCTGGATAATGCTGTTTGTTGAACCCTCCCAGCTCAGAGCCCGCCAGAACTGTGTGCACGCGACTGCACTCTTTATTATTCATATAAACCTTTGGAAAAGGCAACGCCCGGGAAGTTTTTATAACTTTGTTTGGCATAAAAGTTTTACAAGATTCCTCCTCTCTTTTTAAAAAACTTAAAGTTTTGGTCTTGCCATGGAACGAAGTCTCAGGGTCTCTGGGAGGTTGGGGAGAGAGAGGTTCTGGGGTCCTGGTGGGAGGCGGGTGTCTGGAGCTGTATCTCTAACTAAGGCAAAACAAGGCTTAAAGGTTGGGATTAATCCTTCCTGAGGCCCACCTTGGATCCAGCTTTGGGGGCTGCTAGGAAAGTCTCAGCCACTCTGCTGTTGAGACACACCCTTACAGAACCCCAAAGTTCGGACAATGTCAATTAGACCAGGTCTTCCCCATCACATCCTCTTGTTCTCCTGTAGGCATCTCTCTTTCTCTCTCTCTCTCTCTCTCTCTCTCTCTCTCTCTCTCTCTCACACACACACACACACACACACACACACAGCCCTGCACACACCCTCAACCCACTGCACAAAGTGGAGACCCATAACCTTGACTCAGACCGTTAAGTTTGGGAGAGTCTCTGCACACACAGCCCTGCAACCCTGCCTCCTGCAAAGTCCACAAAAGGTTTGATGGAAGACAGAATTCAAAACGACAAGAAATGCCTGCCCAGAGGTTGCAGTGATTCTAGGACCGACCGAGAGAGAAGGAAGGCCAGCGGGCTGCAGTCCAGAAGCTCGAAGAACAAAGTTGCCTGTATAGGGACGTGGCCTTGGACTGCTAAGCCTGCGAGTGACCCCTTGGATCTGCCCCTCACCTGGGACTGACAGACCCCACTCCTTCATTTCCCCTAGCTCCAGCCTTGGGGTATCAAATGGGCTCAAACAGGGACTATTTTAATGTTCATCTCTGGAAGTCAGGACAAAGATGGAGCAACTTCTCCAAAGACAGGCCTGGTGGATGAGGCTTCTTCAGGGTGATGGACTTGAGGATACCTAAGCCCTGGAGCTGAGCACTTCAGTGAGCCAGCGGAGTTGGTCAGGATGTGCCCCAGCGCCTGCTTTTCCTTCCCTCTAATAGTGACTGCTGAGGCCTGGCGGCCAGCGGCTGCCAGCCCTACACTTCGCCTTGTGAGGAGCCGAGTTAAGGCTGAAGGCGGCGGGCGAAGGTCAACTCCAAGCTTGAGCAGTGGGGCTGGGAAGGGTTGCTACTAAGCCTGGCGCGCTCCCCCTCACGGTGCCCAACGCAACAGAGAAAAACAAGAAGAGCTAGGGGAGAAAGTCAAGGGGAAGGAAAGCATTTAGGAGGAAAGAAAAGAGTAAAGAATAAATTGTATAACAAAGAAAGAAAGAAGGGAGAACTAAGGAAGACAAGAAAGAGAAAGAATCAGAAAAAGAGAGGGAAACAAATGAATTGCAGAGAAAAAGAGAAAGAAGCAAATAAAGAGAAAGGAGGAAGATGGAAAAAGAAAGAAAGAGGGGGGAAAAAGATGGAAAACAAAGATCTTCGAAAAGGAAGTTAGCTGGTAAGGGAGGAGTGCGATTTTCTCCGAAGTAAGCCGGCAGACCACAGCCCTGACTCCGGCTGGAAACACGACCCACTGGGCAACTTGGGCGCAAACCATAAAGTGGGGAGCAAGGCTTCCCCCCTCCCGCCCGCCAAAGACATCATCCCATCCGTCCTCCTCCCAAAGCTTCTACTGGATGTGTTTGCTGTCTGGTTTCAATTCAGGAGGCAAAGTTAAATAACTGGTTGGCTTCGGCAGGGCAAGAAAGCAGTTGTGCTGGCTATCAGACTTCGGGATGCGGGGATCGTAGGGAGTACATTTTTTGGGTAAAAGTGAATATTTGTGGCCGTGTACATACAATCAAGCTCCAAGGCAATTACGTGTCTAGGCGGTAACCTCCATAGCATCTGGGTGCAAACGTGTACAACGTCCAGATGTGAGAGCGACTCTGATGGCCAGGCTGCCGCCAGGGTGGCACTGAAATCCGGAGTAGACCAGAGGCCCCTCCAAGCGTCCTCAGCCTCCCACTTTCCTCTTGTACCTGTTCGAAATTCCGTTTGGGGGGCTTCGGTGCATTCTGTCTTTTGCCTGGGATTTTTCTGCTCCCAATTCAGCCGGAGCAGAGCCCGGTGTTAGTGAAGAAAAAGAAAGCAAATCTTTCCTTCAAGTTTTGAGAAGAGAATGATTTATTTGGGCCTCCAAAACAAGAGGGAAAAACCCTGCAATTTTAACCACTGGTGTGATTTTGTTTTCCATTTCACTTGAGATTTCAACACACACACACACACACACACACACACACACTGTATAATTATTTTATTTTATTATTTTATCCCAAAGGGAAAGACACTCTTTCTTCTTTTCACCTCACCTTTGGAATTTCCTAGATGACGTCCTTAGCCTTGTGGGGAAGCTCCACTAATTTTCCTTGGAGAAATCAGGGTGCCTCTGGGGTGCTTTGAGGGCTAGAGCCTGGAAAGCAGCCGAGGTTCCTTTCTGTTCATCGAGCACTAGATTCTCCTTCTGTTTTCACATGGGGACCCCTAGCGCCCCAGTCCTCAGCCTGCCGTCTGGAACCCGCTAACCACCCTGAAGTCTGCGAGGCGCACCCTCCACCTCTCCCTTGGTCACAGTCCCACTGGCGGCAGGAGGCCCAGCTGCTCATCCCTGCTGCACTTCCAGGGTCTAGGTACCGGGAAGAAGGGCACAGGGGCCCAGAGCTCTCGGGGTAGGGGGTGTTGGTCAAAAGGTAGGTGCAGCCTGAGCCCGCTCTGGCCTGAAGCCCCTGGATTTTCACATCCCCCAAGTTGAGGCAAGAAGAGGGAGCCTCGGAGTCAGGCATAGATGCAGCACTCCTGGAAAGTTGGGGAAATGGCTTAACAGGGTGATTTTAGCAACATAGAGTTCTTCTGGACCCCAATCCAGTTCCCTTGGGGTGCAGGCCTGAGGGTCTTGGCCCGGTGGGGCTTGGCCGGTAGGCGCCCAGCAGTGGCGGCAGGCGGCAAGTGGGATGGCCGTGGCAGCCTGAATGCCTTTGAACACCAGGCCCGGACAATAGGATGGAAACAGCCTTTGCTCGTGCCTCGGGAAAGACAGAGCCCAAGGGGGCAGGGCTGGGACCCACACCTGACTGTACTTTCCCAGACCCGCACAAATGCTCCCCTCTCCCCGTCCTCACCCTCACGTCTTCCTTCCTTTCGTCTCCACTGGTGCAGAATCCCAAGTCTGCAAAAACCCAACAAGTTATTCAAGTCGGCGTCTTCGGGTTCTTGTTTAACAGCTCCGGGTTTGCGTTTATCCTGCGTAATTAAAGGCAAACATTTGTCCCACCGGGGGTCCCACTTAGGCTGATGAATTTGATTTCTTTTTTCATTAATGGGCCATGTTTATCATACTTCTAATTATTTCAACTTTAAACACTATTCGTTCTTGTGAGGAGATGGGAGTGGAGGCGCGAGGCTCCTTCTCCCAGGGGGATTATTTCCATTAATAATAGCAAGGATTCTGAAAGCGACTCCATCCCCACCCAGGGCTGAGGTAAGGAGTGAGTTTGGGATGGGGGTCGGGCTGGTAGGGGAGACAGGTCTCAAAGCCGAGTGACTCTGCTTCTCTCCCGCTGGTTCCCCAGGTTAAGCTGTGGGGCATGATGTTTTTGAGAGGTTATCTGGAGTTTGTCTCCTTCACTCTGCCGCCTCCCTCACCCGCTCCCGGGCTGGGCTCAGACCCTTCCCCTTCGAGGCTCTTGGAAACCTTCCACAGCCCCAGCCGATCCCAGCCTGGCCTGGGCAGAGAGGCTCAGGGAGTGCTGTCCCGGCCCCCAGCTACTAACACCGAGAGAAAGACGAGGAAAAGCTGAGGTGGTCAAGCGGCACCTGGGTCTGGGGGAGAGGGCCCAGCAGACCCCAAGATAGGGGGCAAGGGCAGGAGACTGGGATGCCAAACTCCAGGGACAGGGACACCAGGCAGGAAAATAAAGGAGATGTGAAAGTGGGGGGAGGGAACCCCCCCCAAAGCCATATAATTCTCAATTGCTTTGGTCTTTAATTTCATCGCCCCATAAATGAGGAAATATCAGTTCCCATACTAAATTTTTATCCTCGGCTGATAAATATGACGGGGAATTTTCGTTGGGTCCTCGTAAAAGCGAACAGTTTCGATCAAACTGGCGGGGAAAGACTTACGCAGATAATACAAACAGAGTGGCCATAAAGTCTGCGCGTTTCCCGCGGGGTGGGACAAATGGCTCCCTGGATTGACTGCCACGGGGCCGTCCCAAGTCTCATCTGGGGCCTAAACAGGCTAACCTTGCCGGGGCCAACCCCTTGTGCCGAGCCCATGACGACCTCTGTAAATGAAAACACGAAAGCATTTCAAATCTCCCCTGGCTGGCCCTGCCAGCAAGTCACACATTACACATTTTCTTCCAGTTTTCCCGGGGTTCGGGGACCCCTGCGCCTTGTCTCTCACTCTCTGGATGACAGATTTCGGCGGATTTCTTTCCGAAGTCGTCTTCTAGCAGCCGCGGGCTTGGGCCTCCCTAGAAGCGATCCAGCCTCCTCACTCCTCCGCGCCAGGGTGTCTGGAGCGCTGGTCTTTTCCTGGCCAGCCCTTCGGAAAGTCGAAACCCATGGCTCGGTCCAGGGGAAAATGTGGGGCGACCTGAAAGACAAGTTATACTCCAGATTCCGTTTCCTGAGGAAAGGGTGGAGAGTTTAGTTCGCTTTGTGAGAAAGGAGATGAAGAAACGGAAATAACTATTTGAAACATACCTTGTCCCTTATTTCTCGCTTCCCTTTATTAAAAAAAATAACCACAAAAATAGACTGGTCCGTCTTCTCCTCTCAAAAACGCCCCCAGCTCATTCGCTCTGTTAAAGGACACTTCTCTGGGTCGGATTTTGTCGCGTCCGTTGCCCTGGTTTCCCGGTTGATACGTGACTCCCCCAAACCGCCTGAGGCCCCGCGGGTTCCCTCTTTCTCTCTGGGAATGCTCCCTGTTTTCGTGGGGGCAAGGTCAACTGGAAAGCGAGGGCCGCCAGGGCCTGGAGCAAAGCAGCCGAACCGGCTCCAAGGCCAAAGCCTTCCTGCCCCTGAGTTGATAACCCAGGAGCCACCCACCCAGCCAGGCCCAGGCCGCACACCCTGGTGGGGGAGCCGGTGCCTTTGGTTGCCGGCTTCCTCCTCCCGCGACCCCTAAATCCCCTCGGAATCCCCCTCTCCCAAGCAGCCCTTAAGTCATCTTGACCTCCTCCCTGGCCTGCCCCAGACACTGGAGATTCCCCGTCAATCCCCACGGGGAACTTGCAACTCAACCAACTTCCGTGACGGGAGGTCCCGAGCTGAGCTCCCAGCCCCAAGGGCCGAGCGCGACGAAGGAGGACGCAGGAGAGGAGAAACTTTAGTTCCGTTTGGGATTCCTTAACTTTTTCTCTCCCTTTCTCGGCCCGCAGGATCCCTCCCCCAAACCTCACCCCACTCCCATCCCAGGGGAAGAAGTGGGGGCGGGGGCCAAGGCGAGGAAAAGAGGAGGTGAGGAGGGGAAGAAGTACCTGAATCGTGTCTTGACCTTTTAGTTTGAATGTGACTGTTTTGAGCCCCGAGTTGCCTCGCTCTCTCATTCTGTCCCGCATTTCCCCCCTCTCCGCTCCCCTCTCCCCAAGAGTTACAGGCTGCTTCCCGGATAAACAAACCCCATTCTCCCTAGAACCCCTTCATCCCCCCTCCACCCCACTCCTGCCCCAGTCGCCCCGGGGTCCCTTCCTTTGTTCGCGGGGAAGGGCTCCGGCGCCCCTACCTCGAGGCGGCTGCTAGGTGGCGCTGTTACTCCACGCTGCGCGCTCCGCCTGCAGACAACTTGACCCCGCTGACGTCACGGCCGTCTGAATCATCAAGGCCATTTTCAAATCCCATTGGTCTAGCCGTCACATGGTGAGGGCCGAATGCGCGGATAATTATGGAGCTGATATTTCCCCCCCTCCCCTTCTTTTCCCTCCCGCCCCTCCAACCGCCCCCCCTCCCGGATGGGGAAAAAAAAGATGTCAGCTCCTCCGCAGTAGTATTGCTCCTTAAAAACCCCTGTCTCTGAAAATGACATGCCCTCGCAATGTAACTCCGAACTCGTACGCGGAGCCCTTGGTTGCGCCGGGCGGAGGAGAGCGCTATAGCCGGAGCGCAGGCATGTATATGCAATCTGGGAGTGACTTCAACTGCGGGGTGATGAGGGGCTGCGGGCTCGCGCCCTCGCTCTCCAAGAGGGACGAGGGCAGCAGCCCCAACCTCGCCCTCAACACCTACCCGTCCTACCTCTCGCAGCTGGACTCCTGGGGCGACCCCAAAGCCGCCTACCGCCTGGAACAACCTGTTGGCAGGCCGCTATCCTCCTGCTCCTACCCACCTAGTGTCAAGGAGGAGAGTGTCTGCTGCATGTACAGCGCAGAGAAGCGGGCGAAAAGTGGCCCCGAGGCAGCTCTCTACTCCCACCCCCTGCAGGAGTCCTGCCTCGGGGAGCACGAGGTGCCGGTGCCCAGCTACTACCGCGCCAGCCCGAGCTACTCCGCTCTGGACAAGCCGCCCCACTGTGCCGGGGCCAACGACTTCGAAGCCCCTTTCGAGCAGCGGGCTAGTCTCAACCCGCGCGCCGAACATCTGGAGTCTCCCCAGCTCCGGGGTAAAGTGAGTTTCCCTGAGACCCCCAAGTCCGACAGCCAGACCCCCAGCCCCAATGAGATCAAGACCGAGCAGAGCCTGGCGGGCCCAAAAGGCAGCCCCTTGGAGAGCGAAAAGGATCGGGCCAAAACCGCCGACTCCAGCCCAGACACCTCGGATAACGAAGCGAAAGGTAAGGCCGCCTGGGCCGTGGCCCGGGTGGGACGCTCGGGCACTTGGTCTTCGTGGCCGGGGCGGGGGCAGAGAGAGGGTTGGGCCGAGGAGGCCCTGGACGGTCTTGGGAATGCGACCCCGGCTTGAGACTCGTGCCTGCTGAGCGCCAAGCTGGTGGCGCCTCATTTGGCTAGGGAAGGTAAGCGGCGAAGTGGAGGTGCCGGCCGGCAGCGGCCGTGGGCGCCGAGACCGGGGTGGTGCGCACGGCGGGCAGCCTGCAGCGTCTTGTGTTGCCCAGGGCGGGGGACCGATCCCGGGCGCGTGCTGGCTTTGGTTTGCTTGCTCTGCGTTGGTGTCCTGGGAGGCTGATGCCCCCCTCCCCACCCCTCCACCCCCACCCCCGCTCAGGTCAGAAGCATGCAAAAAGCTTAAAATGGCGATCTTGGGCCAGGGACTAGGAAAGGCTTGGGAGAAGGGGCATTTCGCTTCACTGCGTTTTCCCAGTTGAAAATTGTTTCCTTCGAGGCGCAATTTGTTGTTTGTGGGTCTGATTTGTGCGTGTGGCTTGGGCTCCTGCGGTTTTTGGCTCGGCCGGGGGCCTCTGGCAGCCGCGCTGGGGCCGGAAGAGGTGGAGGTGAAGGGCTGCCCGCCACGTCCCTCCCTCCCCCAGACGCCCAGGCTGCGTATGGCGTTGGAACAGGGCATTTGGAATGTTGTAAGTTTTTTGTCTCCCCTTTGAAAATTTTTTTCCTTTTTTTTTTATAGTTACGTTAAAAAATTTTTTTCCCCGTTGGTTTCCAAAAGCAGCTTACAAATGAGTGGTCGGGAAATTTCTGTGTGCATGGTAAGCGGTTTTCTTCTGAAAGGGAGTGAGGCTTTAGTTGGATTTTATTGTAATTTTGGTGGCGAGGGAAAGCCTAGCCAGAGTTCAAGCTCGGGGTTCAAGATTCATTTCTGCTGCAGGTACTGGGGGCCTTCAGGACCATTCTCTGACACCTGGAGAAAATGTGGAGGAAACGGGAGCAGTGGAGGGAGGCTGAGGGGACTCTCCCTGAAAAGTTGGAGCAAAAAGCATCAGAAAAGGCCCAACTGGCGGGACGGGGGTGGGGGGTGCGGGCAGGGGATAAACCTGCTCCCCACAGCACTGGCTACTGGAGGCTGTGTGTAAGAAGGGCTCTTTGGGTGCAGAGGCAGATGAAACAGTGAAAACTGAGCAGACTGGGGGCAGCCTGGGTCTTATGGTGTTTTGTATATGGATGCGGTCCACACGTATGCCCGGAGGCGACCTGTGTCACACTCACACACACTCACGCATGCCCTCTCATACATGCACACGCACTCTTTTGGCGGGTGAGGGCAGACCCTCGCCCTCTTGGGTCTCCTCTGCAAATCAAAGGTGGCCTTGGCAAATCAGCCCATGGAGACCCTAGCCAGAAGGTGGGCACGGGTGTGTCCATGAAGGGGAGGGGGAGAGAGGCACGCATACCCACGAAGCCTTGGTGGTGGCACATGTGCAGCACAAAAGTTTAATTTTATACCATCTCCCCACACCCCGAGCTTGGTTGGGATGCAGATTTAGGGTTAGGAAAAGCTGCGTTCTAGCCCCACCAAAAGAAAAGTCAAGGTTAACAAGCCTACCTCCTAGCTCAAACTGCCCCCATTCCGGTAGGCTCCCCTTTCTCTCCTGCCATCCCCATACCATCTAAACCCTCCCACCCCAACTAATCCCTCTGACTCTGCCTGCTCCCTTCTTGCCTGCCCCCTTCATTGTGGTGCCTCCACCAGGCCAGAGGCAAGAGGGCTTTGGGCCAGACTCCCCATTTGTAATTTCTCCCCTTCCCCCAGACCCCAGCAACCCCAATAAAAAATAAATGGCACAGAGTTAGATGTGGAGAGCCTTTAAACAATTTGGCAGGAGGCTGCAGGTGCAGAGGTGGGAACAGAATTAAGGACATTCAAGTGTTTTAAACTGCAGCCTCAAGTTTGCATTTTCTGATGCCTCCTGGTTCCCCTAGGACCCCCACCCCACTCCCCATCAAGCTAAGATCCAGGAACCTGGCAGTTTCATTTGGCATAGAAGGGGAGATAGAGCACAGAGCCAACAGCAGAGTCCTTTGCTGGGTGCCCCTCTCGGGTCTCTGGACTCTGGGTTTTTCCCTAGAAAAGATGGCCAAGGTCTCTTCTGCTGCTTGAGGAGCAAGGCTGGTTCATTTCAGCAAGAATTTGTGCTGGGGGGAGAAGCTGTAGATAAGGGAAAGGGAAATACGCACCACACTTATAGCATCTCCTGATATAAATAGACACATGTGTACATATCCCTGTGTGTATGTACATATGTGTAGGAGTGTGTATCTCTGCAGAAATACACATGAACATGCACGCATACATATCTACATAGACTAGGCAGGAGATTTCCAGGAGGCTGCATTTCCTCAGGATCTCTCTCTCCCTTGACCTTAGGTCTCTGGCCAGGGCAGTTGTCTGAGGACTCCTCAGCATGCCCCAGAGCTGTTGCCCCTGACCTCTGCTGCCTGCACAAGCTCCCTGCCTCAGTTACTCCTGGGGGAAATGGCCGGGATAGGAAAAGCTGGCAATGGGAGATCCAATGGGGTAGAGTCGCTCTGTGACACTTCAGGTGGGAGCCAGGGCTGGGGATCTGGTGCAGAGACGGCTGCAATGGCCTCTGGCTGCAGAGTCTGGGGCGACATCCCTCCACTGCGTTGAAAGGGGTCAAAGCTCTCTGGAAATTGCTCTGGGCAGCGAGGTGGCCTCTGCCACCCGGTCTGAGGCCTGGAAAACACTTTTCCTTCTGGTTGGATTTTTACAGAGCTGGAAAGGAACAGAGAGGAGGCGGGGACTGGTGAGGCTTAGAGTGCACACCAGGGTCAGCAAGCCAAGGGAGAGCAGGAGTACTCAGAACATGCTAGGTCAAGGTGGATTGGGTGATTAAATTTAATAGACGCGTTGGAGGCAGTACTTTCTGTCTTTCTCCCGTGTAAGTCTAGACCCCAAAGAAATTCTAAGAGCCTTGAGGCCAAGAGGACCCCACCAGCCAGGCCTGTGGGGCGAGAACAGCTCCCCTGTGCTCCCTCAGCTGCCCCCACTGCAAGCTGGCCAAGGCTGCAGTGCTGCGAGGGTTGCCTCTTCGAGGGATACTTATGTAAATAATGTTATTTTTAACAGAGGAGATAAAGGCAGAAAACACCACAGGAAATTGGCTGACAGCAAAGAGCGGAAGGAAGAAGAGGTGTCCCTATACTAAACACCAGACGCTGGAATTGGAGAAAGAATTTCTGTTCAATATGTATTTGACGCGAGAGCGCCGCCTGGAGATTAGCAAGACCATTAACCTTACAGACAGACAAGTCAAAATCTGGTTTCAAAATCGCAGAATGAAACTCAAGAAAATGAACCGAGAGAATCGAATCCGGGAACTGACCTCCAATTTTAATTTCACCTGAGCGAGGGGCCTCCCCTCCCACTCCCCCTCTTCCCCCCCCCTCCTTCCTTTCCCCGCCCCTCCTCCCTTTGTGCCTGGTGGTATATATATTTTTTCCTCCCTGAGTATAAATGCAACACGCCTGCAAAAAAGGCAAAGACCTCAGACACTCCTTTCAAGGGACCCATGGTTCGTGCTGCGAAGATGTGTCCACCTAAAGCATGAGAAATGGGGTGCTGGGTTGTGGGGTGTGGTGTGCCTGCATAGACGAGGGTGGGAGTGTGGCTGGTGTGTGTGTCAACCCCTCACTCACCCACGCACTCACACATAGCACCCCGTTCTCCAGGCAAAGTTAAGGTCGAATCCACCCAATTATAGGGGAAAAAAGGAAAAAAAAATCAACCAGAGAAGGTCTGTAATCTCGAAGAGCACAGTCAGAATCACTCCTTCCTTGCTGCATTTCCTCCTTAGAATAATAGACGTTTTGGAAAGTTCGGCTAGTGTTTGTGTGTTTGTCGTAGCGTCCAGCGCCTGCACCAAACCCTCTCTGTGTCTTCACCTCCCAATCGCTCTGAGAATCTGCTTGAAGTCTCGTATTTGTACTGCTTTCTGCTTTTCTCCCATTCTCCCAGCACCCCTACATCCCCCATGCACTGCCATCTCAGAAATTCCATCCAGAGGAGCAAAAAAAATTTTTTTAATTTAAAATAGAACATAGTGAAGCAAAGACAGAGTGCCCCTCCCCCAAATATCGCCCTGTCCCTGTCTGGGAGTTGTGTTATTTAAAGATATTCTGTATGTTGTATCTTTTGCATGTAGCTTCCTTAATGGAGAAAAAAATCCTAATAAATTTCCAGAATCATAATCCTCAAATGGGTGGTTTTTTGTTTTTAGCGTTTTTTTAGCGACACCCTCCCCCCAAAGAGGCTGAGTGTGTGGATGTGTGTTTTGTGTTTGAGTCATCTCCTAGAGCCTTTCTAGAACGTCTCTTGGCGGGTTTAATGTAAGTGAGAGACCATAACGTTGATTTAAATATTATCCAGGTGACCACAATAAGTCAAGGTCATAAAACAGTAATGTCAGGACGGTCTTGGTGCGCGCGAGAGGTGGATTTTATGATCTGCAAATATAATGTGGTGCTGCAGTAAAAGATGCATTTAAAGGTGACTGGAGGAGGGAAAGAGGCAGAGAGCAAACTGCAATCTTGAGGAGCAGACGGATCTGATTGCCTGGGGTGCTGGGCCAGGCGCACCCCACCGCTGCTCGGGGGAACCCCAAGAGCCCCCCACCTATCCAAGGAAAGGAATAAACTTAACCGCCGGAGGGGGACAAGGAGCTCAGCCACCCCCCCTCGACAGCAGCAGCAGAAGCACGGGCAGCGGCAAGAGGAGGAGGAGGAGGACGAGGCAGCGACAAGGTAAGAGAAGCGGTTTCTTGTTCTTCTCTTGGCGGTGGCGTGGGGACTAGCGGTGTCCCCAGGTGCCCAGCGCGCAGTGGGCAGAGCAGGGTGGAAGGTGTTTCGCGCATCCGCGCTTGCTGAGAGCCCAGGCTTGCCTTGTGGCGGCTCGCAGTGGAGGGCAGTGGCCGTGAGCTCCCCGTCCCCAGCCCGTTGCCGTGGGGTTCGGCGGTCAAAGGGGTAAATTGGTGGTTTTTGGCTTCTTTCTTTACTCGGTCACTTAGGGTCGCCTTGAGTTCAACACATGGGTCTAGATGTCTCTCATTCTGGTCGTCTGCTGGGGGAAGCAGAGGGAGGATGGGCTAGAGAGTGTTGGAGCTTGAAGCTTAGGTTTTCCTGCTTTCTGCTGGTTTGGACGTGAGCCTTAGCCAGGCTCTCGTCCCCCACTCTGCCTGGCCGTGGGGCTTTGCCAGGCAAGTGGCCTGATTGGAAGAGGCTCTGGAGTGGTTCAGCCACACATAGACGAAGGGAAGCCAGAGCCCAGCTGAGAGACGGAGAAGATCAGAGGGAATCTAGGAGGAGAGCACAGGAGAGCCAGAAGGGCAAGACAGGGGACCCAGCTGGAGAGTGGAAGGACACTCCAGCTTCCCCCAGGGCCAGGGCCAGAGGCAGGGGGGTAGCTCCACTGCGGTGCTGGGGGCGGGGCGGGGGTTTGGCAGCTGGAGGTCCCATTTCACCAGTCTCTCTGAGCGATTTGTTTAGACTAGCAGCTGATGAGGCAGTCAGATCCCCTACCCACCCAGCCACCCAAAGTCTACTCTCTAGTCCTTAGGGAGGTCGTGAGGGCGGAAAGGGGGACGGGGCTGAATTTCTTCCTTCCCCAACCCCCTTCCCTTCTCCTCCTGATAGATGCAAAGCTGAATCTCCCGCCCTGTTCGCTCAGCTGATCTGTGGCTTAGGTAGTTTCATGTTGTTGGGATTGAGTTTTGAACTCGGCAACAAGAAACTGCCTGAGTTACATCAGTCGGTTATCGTCGAGGGCCCCCAACCCACCTATCCTGCTCCTACCCTCCCCAGTGGGACTGCCCCCAGCCCCCCTCCTAGATAGGGCAAAGTGGGTACAGACTGAGGCGGGCTAGCTGTGAGTGGGGCTACACCACAAGTCTGGAGAACCCCGCTTTATCCTGTCCATTCCTCAGCCTGTCCCCATCCCCGTGATTGAGGGAGAGGAGTTTTTCCTG
Organism: Balaenoptera ricei; assembly: GCF_028023285.1. Lineage (NCBI taxonomy): Eukaryota > Metazoa > Chordata > Mammalia > Artiodactyla > Balaenopteridae > Balaenoptera > Balaenoptera ricei. Next base: position 45,613,441 of record NC_082648.1, read on the forward strand.
CAGCTATTGTTTCCTGGGCCCACCTGATAGAGACAGACAAAGAAGGTCTAACCAATTCCAAGGAAATTCAGGAATTTGAGTAAGAGGTGGCCTGGCGGGCCAGCTCAGTTGGGTAGCAGGGTGGGGCAGGATGATTAGGAGAGAGAAGACCACAGAAAGAGAAAGGAGTCTCTGGAAGGGTTAGCTTCTCCTACCTTCCACCTCCAAGGAAAAAAATCTGCCTCCAGTCGGCTGGGGCTGGAGCTTCTCCTTAGAAGAGTGGGGTGCCTGGGGTCCTAAGAGTTGGGAAACTCTGAGCACCAGCTCAGCCACCTCGCCTTCCCCTTCTATATCTCCATCGCCAGGAGACGGGCATATTTAGGGTGTTAGTAGGCTGGAGGAAAGCCATCCAGTCCAAGTAGAAACCCCCCACACCTACCCTACTGGGAAACATCAGGGCAAGAATCTGGCTCTGGTCTCTTTTTAGCTGTCTGTTGCCCGTAGGCCTTGGTGTGTTGTGTCTGTGCCTGTCAGGCAGCTGCTTGTCTTCGCGCTGTGTGGAAATGTCTGGGTGAAAGGAGGCTACCAGCGCCCACCATTACCATATTGCTGGGGAAGTTGTTGGCTGATGCCAGGGGGAGGAGGGGAGGGTCTGGGTTAGGGAGAATCCAAGCAATGTGCAACTTTGCAAAGCTTCTTCCCCTCCTTGGCCCCTCTGGTTGCTCAATTCTGGTCCTGGTTACTAGAGAGAGGGCTCTCCAGCGAGGTTTCTCTGCCTGCAGAGAAAACTGAGGAGGCCCAGGGAGAATGGAGAGATACACCCCCGTTCTCAGAGAGACTGGGAAAGAGAAAGCCAGGTTCTTGGTTCTCTTACTTTGGAATTATTATGATTATTAAAACATTATAAACTTTCAGACAAGGGAACAAAATCACGTCCCCAGAACACAATATGTACATGGAGTTCTGTATTCACGCAGTTTTCTGCTGGGGGCTTATATGTAACCTTGGATGAGTGTGGTTCTCTGTTTCTATATCTCTTGTCTCCTCCAGGCTCTCTCAGATCCCCTGTATATATTTTTGTGCACACTCGCGTATTTTTCCCTGTCTCCTGTACGAAGAGACCCCATGGAGACTAGAGGGGAAAATGGGAATAGGGCCTTCCTTCTCCCCAGCTGAAATTGTCAGTCTGTCTTTCTGTCTGTCCCCCAGCCCTTGGTAGGGGAAAAAAATCTCTTCCCTTGGAAGGAAGTGCTCAAATCGCCCTATGGATCCTGGGGAAATGGGGAGGTTTTCAGAGAGGAAGGCCAGCTGGTGCGAGGCAGGCAAGGGCTTCCCCAGTTTGGGAGCCCCTAGCAGTCTCTGAGTTTTCAGGCTGTCAGAAGCCCGGGGCCAGCTGGAGTGAAGGGAGTCCCAGGCAGGGGCTGGGTGCTCAGGAGTGCCTGGCTTGGAGACAACATCCCTGATGGGCCGAAATTCACCAGTGAACGACTTCTGTGCTTTGGGTCTCTCTGCCCCAATATCTGTTTCAGAGCTGGTGGGCTTATGGGGTGGGTGGCCACAGAGCTGTGGGTCTGGGTGCCCCCCCATATCCTGGGGAATGGGGTACATTCTCACAGGGCCAAGGTGAGGGCCAGTCTGGTGGCCAGAGTCCACCAAGGGGCCCTGGGGCCGTGGATCATGGCTAAGGCAATGGTGATTATTTATTCGCTTCGCTGGAAGGGAGTCTTCAAAAGAAACAGCGTGAAGAGGAGGGAAAAAATTATCTCTCGTCTGCGGATATTAAGATGGATTTTTATTTCTTAAAGGACCCTCCCCACCGAGAGTGCATAAGCGTAAACTTAATATATGCTCCGCAGCCCAACTCCAGAAATCGCAATAAAAGTTAAAACCTCCCCTACTGGTTTTTTTAAATTATGATATGGGAAAGAGGAGCAGGATTTATAGAGCTGAACTCTCGGCGTGTGAGTGTTTAAGACTTGCAGGAGAAGGAGGAAAAGGCAAGAGCTCGACAAGGAGAGCCTTGGTCTCTGAGATCTCTCGCCCGCCTGCGGGGGCTCCGGCTTAGCCGGCCGAGCCTCTGTGGCCTCCCTGGGACCTCGGCTCCCCAGCACCCTCCGCCCGGGCCCACCGGCCTGCCTCGGCTCGCCCCGAGATGCAGCCCTTCTCAGGAACAGGTGCAGGGCATGGGGCCAGGGACAGGGGGCTGCGGGTGGGAGCGTCAGGACACTGGGCTTTGTGTGGGTCCCGTGCAGGGGAGGAGGTTTGCAGCCCCGGGCAAGGCCGCGGCCCGAGGGTGGCCGGTGGGCGCCTTGGCTAGGAAGGGTGTCCGGCCGGGCGCGAGAGCACGAACAAGGTGGATTGTGTGTGGACTTTGGCCGCAGACGGAGCGGAGCGGGCTCCCGGGGAGAGGCCAGCGGCGAGGCGGGCAACCGGAGGTTGAGTCTGTAGTAAGGACCTTGAGGTCTGTTTGGTGTTTGGGCCTCGGGGGCGGCGGCCCAGAGTGTGCAGCGCACAGTGCGCGGAGCGCGGCGGCCAGCGTGGGCGAGGCGGCAGGCACCGCACACCTCTGCAGCTGCAGGGCCGGGCCCAGGACGTCTGAACTGAGGCCCACCAAGGGTCAGAGCGTGAAAAATAAATGCAGTTAAAGGTCTTTCTTTCTTTCTTTTCCACGTAAGAGGTCCTTTCTTTTTTGTCTCTTTCGGAGATACCTGGATTTGGTCCAGAACAGGTTGCCCGCGGGAGGGCCCCGCGAGCGGCAGCGCGCGAGGGAGGGAGAGAGGGAGGGAGGGCGAGGAAGAGGGAGGGAGGGAAGGAGGGCGGGCAGCGGCGGCTGCGGTGGCCGGGGCTTCCCTCCCCCGGCGGAGGCGGCTTCCCTGCATCTGTGGCCGTGGGGAGCCGAGGAGCAGGTAACGAAGGCGCTTCCCGAGGCGGGATTGGACCAAGCCAGAGGGACCGAGTCTTCCGGGTCTCTGCCCAACGCCCTGGAGGGGAGAGAAGGTAGGGAGATCGGCGCTCATCCGGCCCGGCACAGAGGCCTGGGGAATGTTGAACCTGTATTTGATTTCAGGCTCACACTCATGTTGTGAGTCTGTCTGCCTCCGGAGATGCGGTTTGCCTGCCTGTCTGTCTGTCCGTCCGTCTGAGACGTTCCAAACCCTAGGCAGTCCTTCCAAAGGCTGGAAAAAATCGGGCAAATTCGTCGGAACGTACACTTTCATTCACTGGATTCTCTGCAACTCAGCGGACCTGGTTGGTGCGCGCCCAAGTTGGAGGGAGCTTTCCTCCTGCTTTCTGGCTGCCGGATCCTCTGGTTCCCTCCACCATGGGCTGAGTTTCCGGCTCCAGGTTCGCGGCTTGCCCTGAGGTTTGAGGCCAGACAGCTCCTAGTCTGGCAGGGAAGGCGGGGGAGAGCCTAGCGGCTCTGGCCCCTTAATTGTACTTCGGACCCTTATTGTCTCTCCTTTCGCCACCTCGGCTTCCTCAGTCTGGGCTCCAAAGTCACTGCAAATTTCCTTGCGACACACACATCACACAAAGATCGGGTAACCAGGCGCCCTAGGCCATGGGGGCTCCAAGCGCAGAGCACCCCTAGCTCTGGGGCCGCTCCCCCTCCAGCCACTCCACAGGCGGGGAAACCGGACCGGGTTGGGGGAGCCGGAAATAGCCCCGTTCGCTGTGGGGCGGCTGGGCAGGGGCCGGTGGGAATGTAGGCCGTGGCGTTGAGAGGGCCACGTTCACAGCCCCTGGGGGTTGCACTCCTGCTGGGTTTAGCGGCTGGACTCCTAGTGTGTAGGGATCGCGGGTACCCACCTGGGGTGGGTGCAGGACGCTGGTCTCCTCGCGGCAGGCCAGGAGATTTCAGTTTCTGCTTCCAGCGCAGGCCTGAGCTAGGAGGAGTTGTGTGTGTGGGTGTGTTTTTCCCAACAAAGAGGGATCAGGAGAGAAAAGGGGGGAAAGTAGAGGGGAACCAAGGAGGGGGCGGGGAGGAGGAGAGGGCAGCGGAGAGGTGAACTGAGCCCATTTCAGGGGGAGAAGGAAAATGAAAGCAAATGGAGTACACACAGCCTCCTCCGCGCTGAAGAGCCGGGAGCGGGCGCCCTGCCTGCGGGCGTGGGGATGACCCGCTGGGGGACTGGGAAAAGCCTGTTTTAAATTTAATCCGAACTTGGCGGTGTGGATTGAACCGGAGGGAATTTAAATCACTAAAAGGGAGATGCAGGGCAAGGGGAGGGGATGAGTATAAACTGCCTGTCTTTCTGTCTGTCTGTGCTTCCCACGGTGGTGCTAGCTTGATTGTGGTCCCAGCTGTCCAGGTCTGAGGTGATGCAGTAAGGGTGCTCCTCCCCCTGCGGGGCCTCTCCTGTGCCCAGTGCCGTCTTTTGGGGTCAGAAGAGAGCTCTAAGAACTAGAGTGGATGCACAGCTGCTAGCTAAAGCTGGGGTCCCCCCGCCCGTCCCCAACAGGGACTCCCAGTGGCCTCCAGTCCCTTGGGTTCCCCATCGGTGATGAGGAGAATTGAAGGGAGTGGTGGGGGTGAGAGGGAGGCTGGGAACCGGGCAGGAGATTCAGCAGGCATAACTGAACCTGGGAAGACAAACCCCTCCTTCTTGGTTCCCCCACATCCTTTGTGCCCGGACACCTACAGGCCTGGATTTGGGGGGAGCCTGAAGGTCTGCTTCAGAGCCCTGACCTGCCACCCCATCTCCAAATGCAGAGAAGAGGGGTACTACCCACATGCAGTTGTGGAACCTGAGGGACCTCGGCCTGGTGGCCTGGTGAACTCAGGGAATCCCAGCCTCTTCCAGCCCCCCTCCACCTGGCTGCCTCTCTCAGCAAGGCCTAGGCAAAATGGGGCGTTGGTGGGGAGGGGGCTGTGGTCGAGGCCTGCTTCCTGATCCACAGCTGTGTCTGTGCCTGAGTGAGGAGGGTCTGAGTTCACTCTCCGAAATGAAGGCGCGACAATCTCCCCTCAGTCTGACAGGGAACTTGACGGCAGCGGAGAGCGTGGGCCTGGTGATCCAGGCTGCCCCACTGCTGCTGCCTCTGCTGGGTGGGCAGGCTGCTCAAGAGTTGAAAAGAAAGCGGTGACCGAAGTGGGTAGCAGAGAAAGGGACATCTGTTTACAGCCAGTATGTCTGGGGGGCTCTCCCAAATAGTAGAGGCTCACAGGAGAGGGGCTGTAGGGGCATCTTTCTTCTAAGAAGACTGAGGTTGGGACAGATGGGCTCTGTTCCCTGGCGAAGATGCAAAGAAGGAGCGGGTGTGAAACCTTCTCCTTCCTCATGTCTTCTTTGCTCCTTGACGAGACCGTGGCTCAGCTCCCAGCTGCCTGGGCGGCTGCCTGGGCCGAGTTAGGGTTCTATATCCCAGAGGCCTGGTGTACCCACCTCAGCAGGTCGCCCGGGAGAGGCAGGAGAGGAGGCCTCTTCCTCCTTTGTGTCCAGACAGAAGTGGCCGCAGCGCCCGGAGCTGGTCCCGCGGCAAAGGCCCGGCCAGCCAGCGGGCTGCACAATGCCACGGCTGCTCGGCCAGCCCGCGCCCTGCCCGGTCCTGCCTTCCTGTCACCGCCCTTCCTCCGGCTCGCTCTCTGCATGCCTTCCTTTCCCTGCTCTCCCCCTCTTTTCATCCTGCCTCCCCTCTTTTCTGTAATTCTCCCCTCTTTCTTTCTTTTATCCTAATCCGTTTTCTTTTTTCCTTCCCTCCTTCCTTTCTCCCTTCCTCTCCATGGGCCTGGTGCCGTGCTTCAGTCTTGTTGTCTCAGGCCGTCTCGGGCTCAGTCTGTCTCAGGCTCTGTCCTCTGATGTCCTCTTGGTCGCAGTCTGGCCCCAGGCCCTCTGAAGGCTACACAGCTCTGCTCAGCATTGCCAGCAGTCACCCAAGAGCCAGGCAGGGTCCCCAGCCGCCTGGGCTGGGGGAGGTGCTGATGGCGCTGGGGATTTGGAGGAAGCCTAGGCAGGGGAACGGGAATCTCCTGTCTTTTCCTTGAACTAGTGAGGGAGAATTTTTGATTGACAGCTAACCCAACTCCATCAAGGCCAAAGAGGTATGCTGTTTCTTGGTGTAATTTGGATTTCCCAGACCAGTCCAGTCCGGGGCAGGAGAAGATAATCAGAGCCGAGGGTAAAGAGGCTGAGGTCCCGGGTCGTCTCTCCCCAGCCCAGTACTTCTCACGTCACGCCCCCACCATGCGTCAAAATCCCAGCCCTGCTGGACCGAAAAGGACAGAACCGGGGTTGGGGGTGTGTGGGGGGGGAGTAGGGACTGGGGAGGGGGCCTGGCAGGCTGGGGTCAGTGCTTCGGGCTGCAGATCTATCCTTCCCCCTCAACTTCCCCCCACCCCAAACACACATATTACACTCTCTGGGACACCTATCTCTAGCCCTTCTCCTCCCCAGAGGAGACAGGTCGACAGAGATGTGGGGTGGGGGGGAAGCAGCCTCTGCCCCCAACCCCTGGCATTTGGTCCCTTCCTGGGAACGCGAGGGGAAAGAAGGGCAGGCGTCTCAGATCTGGGAAAACTCGTCCTTCCCTGCTGCCTCAGAGCCTGTGTCTTAGCCTCAGCTCCTGCCTATTTCCCCTAGCGCAAACTGGACTCTTTCCTGCTGACCCTGAAATTGTACCCCTCCTTCAAACTCACTCTGCCCTGCATAGGGTGCATCTGTCTCTGGGGACATCACCTGCTCTTCTCCCCCGCCCCCAGCCAACTTCCCTGCCCCCTCTCTTGCACCCACATTGAGAATTTCCTGCTTGCCTAAAGCCCACTTTTGCTAAACCACCATGGGACAGTGTGATGGAAAGCAGAGGGCTGGGCAATGAACCCCAGATTCAAGGAGGAGGGTAGCGACCAACTTATTTCGGGGGGGGGGAATCCAAGTTGTGTGATCTTCCCTACAATCACACTACCCCTCCAGAATTCCTGTGTCTGACTCCAAAGAAATTGCTTTCTCCCATTCCTCTGTAGCTTTTTTCCCGTTCCAAAAACAGCCTACAATTTTATTTAATGAAAGACACATTTATGAACAATCAAATGATCCTCATAAAATTTTTATTGAAGGACGTAAAAACAAGCTACTTGCCCACGACCGAGGTCGCTCTCTTGCCTTGCCCGCTCTCACCCTGGCTCTCTGCAGACAGAGCCCTGGAGTGACTTCTTTTTGGGGGGCGGGGGAGGGCAGGATGTCTCAGAGATGGAGTTGGGGGCAAAGGAGGGCGAGCAGGAAGACGGGATGGGGACACCCCACTGAAGTTGTGTAGGTCTCTCCTCCACTTCTTCAGGCTGGCAAAGAAAGATAAATAGATACAGACAATAAATTTAAAATAAAGGCGTTTGCATATCTGTGCCAAAGCCAAGAGAGGACTTCTGGTGACAAAGGTGTACGAGGTCCCGAGGTCCTACCCCTCCCACCCGCAGACCACCTTCCCCAAGCTTCCCTTGCCCCAAATTTGGGGGGCTGAGTTGGCCAGTGGCAGAAGGACGCTCCCCTTCCCCTCCTTCCCTCCCTCCACCCCAGCTTCCCCAGTCCCCTCCCACTCTCCCTCCCTCGCTGCTGCTGCTCCTGAAAGAAATACATACATACACACTGTTTAAAAACGTATTTTTAAAAGCCACGTTCGGAACTGACAATCGCTGATCTAGGCTCGCGCAGAGACTGCGGGAGCGTCGGGGTCGACAGAGACGGATTACGTCAAGAAATAGTTCCTCCACCTACCTCGGCCGGCCTCTCCGCCCCTGCGGGGCTCCCGCGCCCAGCTCGGCCCCGGGGGTCCGGAAACCCTGGCTTCGGGGAGTGGCACTTGCACACCATTAAGAAATCCTCCCGGGGGTGGGGGCGGAGGCCATCTGCTTAGGAGTGGACACGAGCCAGGGGCTTCTCTGCTGAGATGCGAGTTGTCCTGAGGGGGTGGCCGGGTCCTTGGGTCCAGAGTTGCGAACCCCCAGGAAAACGCAGGTCGCGGGGATCAGCAGAGAGAAGGGGGTGGGAGAAGGTTAAAAAAAAAAAAAAAAAAAGCCAGGAAAAAAAGCCCCTGCGCATTGATCCGCGCCGTATTTTTGGGTAAATACGATCACGTGGGGGCCGGGGAGCCAATGAGCTGCGGGGAAAAGGCTGGAAAAATAATTACCTGCCTTGATTGTTCTGTGAGCAGATAAAAAGTACATATACAGTTCATACAATAATCTTATGTATGTAAAACCCTGTTACGATGTCGGCGACGGGGCCCATCAGTAACTATTACGTGGACTCGCTCATCTCTCACGACAATGAAGACCTCCTAGCGTCCAGGTTTCCGGCCACGGGGGCTCACCCCGCCGCCGCCAGACCCAGCGGTTTGGTGCCGGACTGTAGCGATTTTCCGTCCTGTAGCTTCGCGCCCAAGCCGGCCGTGTTCAGCACGTCGTGGGCGCCCGTGCCCTCGCAGTCGTCCGTGGTCTACCACCCGTACGGCCCCCAGCCCCACCTCGGCGCCGACACGCGCTACATGCGGACTTGGCTCGAGCCGCTGTCCGGCGCCGTCTCCTTTCCCAGCTTCCCGGCCGGGGGCCGTCACTACGCCCTCAAGCCGGACGCCTACCCCGGGCGCCGCGCCGACTGCGGCCCGGGCGACGGCCGCAGCTACCCGGACTACATGTACGGCTCGCCCGGGGAACTGCGCGACCGCGCCCCGCAGACCCTGCCCTCGCCCGAGGCGGACGCCCTCGCCGGCAGCAAGCACAAAGAGGAGAAGGCCGACCTGGACCCCAGTAAGTTGGGAGCAATTTTCCTTTACAACCCGAGCGGGAGGGGAGGGGAGGCCGGGCGGGGGGAGCCGGATTACAGCCCCTCCGAGCGGCGCAGGGAGCGCGGGAGAGGGGGTGAGGACTCAATAAAAGCGAATTACCTTGGGGAGCTTTCAGGGGCAGGAAGGTCTGAGAAGGGGGCCCAGGGAGCCAGGTTGGGAGAAGGCTGATGGGGGCTCCTCTCCCAGGAGCTGGCTTTGATGAGACCCCCGCCCTCACACCCCCGGCCCAGGCTTTTTGGCTCAGTCGCTACTTTCAAAGAAATGCAGACAGGGCCAGGGGATGGGGTGGGGGCAAGGTTCATTTTATGGTTTGGGGTGGGATGGGGGAGAGATGGGGAGGACACTGGGGGCAGAGAGGAAATAACCCCAAGGAGAAAAGCCACCCCCTACCTCCCAGGCAGTGTAGGGGTCCTCATCCCACTAGAGATTCATAAAACAGAGGGTCCATGGGCTTCTCCCCCAGGAACCCTGGGTGAGGGGTCTGGGGGCTTTCCCAGCCTGGGAACTTGGAGAGATCAGGACTTCCAGAGTTGGGGGAGAGAAGTGGGGTCCCAGTCTCCTTAAACTTGAGAGCCCTCTTCTGAGCGTCTGCAGGAGAGAGGGGTGGGAATGGGGGTCAGGGATGAGGAGTGGGGAGCGGGAAGCGGTATCTCCCCAGATTAGAGAATTGTACACACACACAACACACACACACACACACACACACACTCCAATCAGGGAAACAGGAGCCTTCTAAGTATTGCAAAGAAAGGCAGGGGTAGGTGAGGTGAGGTGGGGTGAGGTGGGGTGGGGGGACAGGTGAGAGCTGCAGGTCCAGAGAAAGAGGAAAGAAGGGGAAACAGCAGGGTAAGGGGTGCAGCCCCTGGGTGTGAGGGAGTGTCTGGGGGAGTCCCAGGAGGGGGTTGCAGGAAATCCTTTCCTGAAGCCCCATAAGGGGCCAGGGCCTAATTATACCCCTCTGAAGGCTTCCCTCCTTGCCCTCAGCTACTCCCATAAACCTGAAATTGGAGGCTTGGCTCCTGCAGAGCCTGTCCTGGGGCTGGCAGGAGGAGGGGGCACTGGAAGCCAAACAGGGAAGCTGAGATATAGGGGAGCCTGTCCCCAAGGCCAGCAGCTCCCTGGGGAGAGGAGAAAGGCTTTTCCCATCCCAGCATCACTCTGAGAATTCGCCTCATCAGGGTTGAATTCTGAGAGAGCGGAGATGGGGCGCTGGAGAGGGTAGTGAGGGGCTTGGGGACTCTCAGGGTCAGGAAGCAGAACTGCTGAAATTTCAGGACTTGGTCGTGGGCTGGGAGGATGGGAGGGGGCAGAGGAGGAGGGAAGTGGGGAGGAGAGAGACCTCGCTATAAAAATAAAAAACAAGAGAGAGAAGTGTTTATGGGCCTATGAAACGGTTGGGAATTTGGACTTTTTATGGAGATATTCTCGAATTACTACTCTTGAAGCTGAGGACCAGACTGTAGAGGCTTTGATAGCTTCGATTTCCTATCGTTTTAGGTGCTGGAAACCGAAGAGGGGGAAGATGAGGAGGGGGGAGAACGCAAAAGGAGTAAGGGGGGAAATTCCTCAAGCAAAACGTGGCCAAATTCAGGTTCAATTATTGGGTTTGGGGAGCCTGGCTGAGGCTGGGGGTGGGGTGGCAGGCGTCCTGAACTGGAAGGGGGCTCCACTGACCCCTGCCTGTGTTTGGCCCTCCAGGCAACCCCGTGGCCAACTGGATTCACGCCCGCTCCACAAGGAAGAAGCGCTGCCCCTATACCAAGTACCAGACGCTGGAACTGGAGAAGGAGTTTCTCTTCAATATGTATTTAACCAGGGACCGTCGGTACGAGGTGGCCCGGGTTCTCAACCTCACCGAGCGGCAGGTCAAAATCTGGTTTCAGAACCGGAGAATGAAGATGAAAAAGATGAATAAAGAGAAAACCGACAAGGAGCAATCCTAAACCCTGCCCCAGCCTGCTGCCTCGGCACAGCCAAGGGAAAAACAAAAAACCCACAAAAATACCCCAACCCAGGCGGGAGACAGCACGAAAAAGAAAAGGAAAGAGCAAGATAGAGAAAAGCCAATCGGCTTAAAAAGAAAAAAAAGGGAAGGGGAGAAGGAAAACTCTTGCGATTTGGGAGGGTTCAGTGTTGAGAAATTGGTGTTTTAGTTAGTTCTACCCAGCAAGGAGGAGGAGGCCGGGAGAGAAACCGCGTTCTCTTCTCCCAGCGCAACTGAAATAAATGACACACACAAATGTGATTTTTTTTCTCCTTTCTTCAGAGAAGCCAGTACTTGAATCGCTATATTTCTATTTTTTTTTTCTCCTGTGTTGTATTTGGTCCGGGCCATCCTTCCCCAGGCCTGGGGTGCTCTGCGTGCAGATTTTGTACAAAAAAAAAGACACATACGTATAGACAAGAATGCTTCCCAGCCCAGGAGCTGAGGGGCGACGGCCAGGGACCATGCCGCAGGCTGGGTCCAGCGGCTCAGGCCAGCGCCTCTGGCGTGTACATAGCAGTGTCTCCTCATCCCCAGAGTCCGTCCTGTAATGTGCTTCTGTTTGTTATGGTAGAACAGCTCTGTGTTAATATATCGAAGTCACTTAAAAAACCAGAAACCCAACCGTATCCAGTTCTCGTTATTTCTCCTCCCTGTGGCTCCCAGGCTTCTGGCGTGGAGGAAGCAAGTGCTTAGATCCTTTGGGGGAGGCGGGAGCCAGGCAAGGGGCTCCCTCTGCTTCGGAAGGGCAAGTCCCCGCCGCTTCTCCAGGCAGGGTGCGATGGGGCTGAGGGCTGCCGGGGTGCAGTGGAGGCTGCCGAGGCCCGGGTCCAGCTTGTGCCTGCCCAGGCTGGCTGCCTGTGAGTCTCCTGGTAGCTCGATGGAGTCCCTGGGGGTGGGGGCACGGCATGAATGGTTTTCCCTGGCTGTAATTAATTGTAATAATTTATGAGTACATGAGATCGGAGGGAAGAGATAGGTAAAGATGAAAGTTGGGTGCTGGGTGAGGGCCCGGGCTGGATTCTTGCCCGGCTGCATCGGTGCTTCGAGGGATGGCTTGGGGGGGTGGTGCGGGCAGTGCTAGGGAGGGTGTGTGGTGAATGGTGAGGAGGAAGGCCCAGCAGACCTCAGGGAGCTGGACAGGCACTGGGCATTGAGAGTAAAAGAAGGAAGATGCAGAGAGAGAGTAGGGAGAGAAGAAAAGGAGGAAGGAAGGAAAGAAGGAAGGGGGGGGCAAGGGAGGGAGGAAAGAGAAAAAGAGGGAACGAAAGAAAAGGAAGGAAGGGAGAGAGGGAGGAAGGAGAAGGATGGCAAAACCAGAATCAGAATTAGATTTAGTTTCTACTTCTCAATGTATTCTCAGCTCCTCTCTCTCTCTCCTCTCTCTCTCTCCACCTCCTAGTTCTCTCTTTTCTAATCAATCTCTCTCTCTGGTGCTTAGTTTGAATGTTGATCTGGGGGTGACGGGGTTATGCTGAGCGGCTGCAGCATTCCTGGGAGATGGCGCAGCTAGGGCCCAAGGAAGCTGGTCAGGGATTAGCCAGGAGTGGAGGGTTCTCTGGTGGCTGTGGGACCCAAGGGGCAAGGATGTGGGGATGTGTGTGTAACAGCCCAATGGGGCTGGTTGCCTGCATAGCACCCCAGAGCGCCTTCCCCAGAACCGGCAGTTTTCATCTGCTAATCAGAAGCAGACTCAAGCTGCCGGGTATGACTCGGCCCGGCGCCCCCATTCTCGGAAATCCCCCAATCTGGAAACTATTAAACTCAGACTGCTTGAAATATAGCCCTTTAATATCTCGGGCTGCCCATTCTGGGGAGGGCGCAGAGTGTTGCTCTGAATACTTGGGGAATACCACCGTAGAAGAAAATAATTGGGGACCCCAGTCCCTGTGCAGCTCCCTCCATGGCATCACCTTACAGGACTGGTGAGGCACTTGTAGGGACCAGCCCCTTCCCCATCATTTGAATCTCCTACCCCCTCCTTCTACTAAATTCTCCAATTTCGGGGGCTGGAAGAAGGTGGGAAGAGGTGAACATTTTGTTTTGATAATATTTCCTCTCGTCTTCCCCGCTTAAGAAGAGACCTCCCCAAATTCCAGAAGCGATTGTTTTCTCAGTCCTTTTGAAAGGTGCTTTGCCTGTAGTTTTCTCTCTTTTCTCGCCTCCTCGCTCCTCCCTTGGGCCATTTTGGTGTTCCGGGACCCTGGCCTCAGTTCCGCACCGGGCGGAGGACAAGGCACCCGTCTCCCTCGGTCCTGACCGCCGGGACTCAGGCTTCTCTCCGGCCCGAGCTCGGCGGCGTTTCCGGGCCTCCACCCCGCCCCTGCTCCAAGGCCCTGTCGCCTCCCCTCGTCCGTCCGTCAGCGCGGCCTGCTTCCTGCGGCCCGCCTGAGCCGGCCTTGCTCCGGGCAGGAAGGAGGGCCCTGACCAGAGCGTGGGATCCAGAGCAGGCCCACCCGGTCCAGCCCACTGTTCAGTACCAGCTCAGCCTCCAGCCTGCAGGTCAGGATTGGATTCTATTTTTATTTATTGTCATTTGTGAGCTCAAACCACAACAACACAACACACATCTGGGGAAAGAAACGAAAGCTGGGGAGGAAAGAGGGGCTTGCAAACGCCCCCCCGCCCTAATCTTCTCCTCCCACCTCTCCTCTGCTCCTTTGTCAGAATCACAAAACCCTAAAGGTTGTTCCACTTGGGAAGGCAGAGGATAGGTACATTTCCGCGGCTCCGAAATGCCTCTTTTATGGCGCTGTTTGTCTCCCTGCGCTGGATTCTGAATGGGGCCGAACAAAACAGCAGCGCGGAGCTGGCTAGACGTCTGGGCTTGTTTTATGGTTTAAATAAGGTGGACACTCTTTCCTTTGAAATCGGATTATAGGAATGTTTTGTCTATGGTCCACGGAGAACAGGACCTCACTGGCTGGGAGGGAGAGGTGGAGAGAGCGCGCGCGTGAGAGAGAGGGATGGGCTACAAACCAGGGGGCAAAGAGCCGGGAGAAGTCAGAATCCCACCCCAAAGTCCTGCAGGCGGCAGCGGGATAGGCGGTGCGGAGCCAGCGGCAGGGTAAGAGGAGCGAGGAGTTTAGGGTGCGCGCCGCGGGCAGGCGGTCGCGGGAGCTTCGGGGCGTACATCTGCGTGCGCGGAGGTGTTCCGAGGCCAGAAATGAGCCTGAACGCGGGTGACATCGCGGCAGTTCCATTGCACAGTGTCTCTTAATGCGGGAAGGGAGGGTGACAGAAAGAGAAAATAGTGTGAAACCTTTGACAAGGTTTATTTCGAGAATTTAGAAAACAAAAGAGCAGCGGTCCGGAGGGAAATCCCTTCCGGGGACCCCTCTCACGCGCACCCATTTGGAAACTCCTTCCTCCCTCCTCCCACCTCCCACCTTTGGGTCAAGCCTGGGGACCTGCTTGCTCTAGCTGTTGGCTTTTTCCCGGCCGGACTGCATTGGAGCAAGTGGACGCGAGGTGGCGCTGTTGCTCAATGTTAGAGGCGGCGGCGGTGCCCCCGGCCGGCCTGGCCGCACTGACGTTTGAGGCCCGGCCCCGAGGAGCAGCAACGAGAAGGCCCGGCGCCCCGGCCCAGCCCGGCCCCTCTGGCTCTGAGCAAATCAGTCCTCTCACCTGTGAGGTGTAAATAAATCGCGAGTGGCGGCGGGAGATGGGCCCTCGCTCTGGCAGCAGACTTGGGAATCTCAGGAGGGCGGGCGCCGAAAATAATCGCTTTGCGGAGGAGATAAGCACGAAGCAGGCAGCGCGTAATGATCACGAAAAGGCAGAATGACCCGGACAAACGAACATAAATCCGTGGTACCTAGTAGGGCGGTGCAGGCCTCGGGGCGAGGGACAGAGACGCCCCAGCAAGGATGGCTGCTTGCGGTTTCTTTATTTCCAGGCTCCCGGAGCGAAATCAACCAGATACGTGTAAAAGAAAAAAAACAATCAAATGAACGAAAGAAAGAAAAGGCGAGGGACGCCCCCCCCCTCCACCCCGAAAGGGGAAACCAAGTCCAACCCGGGATTTCGGGACTGGTGGGCTCTCGGAGCAGACGGTGCTGGCAGCACACTCGGGACAGTCGCATTCCAAGACACAAAGGCCCGGAAGAATAGCTCTGTGGCAGGGTTTTCGCTGGACCATAAAGTGTCGAGATATCCCCCCAGCCCCTAAAAGATAAGGCGCAGGCCCCAGAGCGGATCCGGCCTGCCCAGCCTCCTCTTTCCAGGAGGGGAAGAGAAAGTATTTATGACAGTCCCCAGTGACCTAGAAGCTGGGAGCCCAGAGTCTGTCTCGTTCAGCTCAGTAGCCACAGAACAGGCTCAGAAAAGGCAGGGCCAGAACCAAGGCTGCAGCGTGCTCTGGTAGTGGAGGACACCTCTGTCATGCCCTCTACTGCCCTGGACCCTGGGGAGGCCTGCAGCCCTGGCACGGCCCTCCGCTGACCCTCCCCTCCTGCTGCTCCAGGGCCAGAGTTCTGGGTGTCACAGAGTTTGGGCGGTCCCTAAGTCAGATGGGGGTAGGTTCTTCCAAATTCAGGGGATCCTGGAAGCGTCTCTTGCTGGGCCACCAGTGACTCTCCTTTGGGAATTTGGCTGAGAGTGGCCATTTCCTCAGCAATTATTTAGATACAAAAGGGGGAAGCTCATTCTCTCTACACCATCCTCCCCTGCACTTTCATTTCTTCCTCCATCCCCAGAGCTGGGCTCTGGATGGGGAAGAAAAAGATCTGGTTTTCTAACCGCCTCCTTCCTCATCCAACCCTGAAACCCCAGGATGTGGAAGGAAAATAGGTAGCAATTTTTTTCATGATGCAAAGAGCTAAAGATGCATGTGTGTTTATAAGGTCTTATTTTCATATGTGCCTGGATGTGCATGTGTGTGCACAGTGTCTGTGAGGTGACAGGGGTGCTTCCCGGCATGCGTGATAGCTGAGTGAGCATGCATTTGATGTTTTTCAGAATGGAAGGTAGCACATACAGTATGTGTGGATCCCGAGTATGGCCCCGCGTTGCCCTGTGTATGACAACCTCACACACTGTGGAGGGGGAGGACCGGAAAAATCATTCTTATTGCTCGTCTTCATTCGCCTGCACACAGCACACATATCCACAGCTCTCTGACTTTCTCCCTTTTCTCTCTGTCTGGGTTAAGTCCACATAATTGTACATGTTTATGGCCAGGAAAGGGTGCTGATGGAATAAGGTTCCTTTATCCATTAGAATTAACTTGAATTTACCCAGTCTTGGGGATGGGGGAAGCCCCCCAGAGAAAGTGTGGGTAAATATTTAAAGAGTGTCTGTTGACAGTTCCCATCCACATCCTGGCCTGGGCAGCCTGCCTGGGGAAGCGTGGGGGGGGGGGTGCGGTGAGGCCAGGGGGCCCCTCCTAGCCGAACTGGCATTTCCTATGGGGTTAGGGTATGTGGGGACAGCTAAGAGGCCTGCTTTAGTCTCCTCCAACCCAGATACAAGGGGTCTCCTGAGAAGAAACCTCCTGGATCAGCCCAGCCAGAAGCCAGGGACCCACCAGCTGCCCTCTCCTTCTCTGTCCCCACCAGCAGCTTTGCTCTCCAGCAAGCTCGTGGCTATTGCCCGGGCTTCCTGCCTCAGGCAGGAGCTGGTGTCTGAAGGGTCAGTGCAGCCCTGACTGGGTATATGGAGTGCCCCCTGCCTCTGGCCCTCTCCACTACCCACAGCAGGCAGGCAGGCAAGAGAATCTTAAGGATCTAGGGAAGACAGGGCAGCTTCCCACCCTGGGGAGGGGCAAGAGTCCTGGAGGGTTCTGAGGCCTGAAGTGTTTGGGGATATGATGCGCTTGTTCCTCCTCAGAGTCCCCAGACTTAAGGACCCCCCTGGGGAGCCCATCTTTGGGGGTTAGGGGAGCAACTGTTTCTTGTTGGCATTCAACCCCTCGGGGGTCTTATACCTGTTGAGATAACCTGAGTTGACCTGCTGGCTCAGGTATCTCTCTCTGTCTCTCTCTGAGAGGAAGGAAGAGAGAAGGGGGGAGAGGCACCTTCAAATCTGAATGCGCACCTTGGAAAAGCTGGCCCTAGTCATTAGCTAGGGCTGGCTCACCCCCCCCCGACATACCACACCCCCATCCCTCCCCCTTCCTCCCCTGCCCTTCTTCCAGGTCCCCCCCCCAGCCCTGAACCCCTCTACCACCCGCCCGCCATCCCTCCCTTTCTTCTCTCTCTCTCTCTCTCTCCCTCTCTCCCTCTCGCCTGTCTTCATGTCGTGGATTGATGAACGCGAATCGCGTGTAAGCGCCGCCACCGCCGGGGAGTCTGAGGAATTCGCCTGGGCTGTTAAAGGAAAGAGCTAAGTGCGAGAGCGCGAGCTCTACCTACCGACAGTGAAGAGAGCCGCCGCCGCCGCCGCCCGCTCGCCCGCCGCCGCCCGCGCCCAGCCCGGGAGCTGCGCCGCCCCGCCGGCACCCAGGCGCCCCCCACCTGCCCAGCCCGGCCCGCCGCCCCGGGGAGCCGGCCGGCCTGGGGATCGCTCCCGGGGGGGAGGGCAGTTTCGGGGTCCCGGGCGGGGGAGTCGGGAGCCAGAGGGGAGAGGGCGGCGGGTTTTCATGTGCCCAGCATGAGCTCCTACTTCGTCAACCCCCTGTTCTCCAAGTACAAAGGCGGCGAGTCCCTGGAGCCGGCCTATTACGACTGCCGCTTCCCGCAGAGCGTGGGCCGGAGCCATGCGCTGGTGTACGGGCCCGGCGGCTCGGCGCCCGGCTTCCAGCACGCCTCGCACCACGTCCAAGACTTCTTCCACCACGGCACCTCGGGCATCTCCAACTCGGGCTACCAGCAGAACCCGTGCTCGCTGAGCTGCCACGGAGACGCCTCCAAATTCTATGGCTACGAGGCGCTCCCCAGACAGTCCCTTTATGGGGCTCAGCAAGAGGCGAGCGTGGTGCAATATCCCGACTGTAAATCCTCCGCCAACACTAACAGTAGCGAAGGACAAGGCCACTTAAATCAAAACTCGTCTCCCAGCCTCATGTTTCCATGGATGAGACCCCACGGTGAGAAGCCTTTTCTCTTTCCCCCTTGGTCTCCCGCGCTCCGGGGTCTTCCCCCCCCCCCCGCCCCTTGCCTCCTTTTTGTCTGCCCTCGCTTTACCTCCTGGCTTGGGGCTCTCTCGGGCCCCACCCCCGGGCATGAGTGGGTTTCTGGAGGTTGGGAGGTTCAGCTGGGGGTGGGGCACGGAGTTCGCCTGGGAGATTTGGGGGATTGGGGTGAAGGTGGGGGAAAAGGTGGTGTCTGGGTGCAAAGGGTTAAAAAAAACGTTTTCTCCACTTCCGTCAGTCAGTCAGTCTGTCTGTCTCTTTCTCCCCTCCACCCCTCTGTCTCTCCCTCTCACCATCTCTAGTCAAAGTTGGGGAGGTGGCTGGGAAGGGGCCGGGGACCCTGAGGTTATCAGCCTTTGGAGCAAGCCAGTTTCTCCATAAGGCAGACAGCCTCAGTCCAGGACAGTGGCCAGGCTGTCTTGGGGTGAAGGGAGACCCCTGCTTCCCTCCCCTAGCTGGGTCAGAGGGTGGCGGGACCCCAAGGACAGGTGCTCTGCCTGTCTGGGGCCCCCACCACCTCCTCTCAGAGCGCTAGCCTTAGGGCCACTACCCCAACTTTGCTTTACTTCCCTCAGTTGGAGAGAAGAGAGAGCCAGAGAGGAGAAAAAAGTGTCCCGGAAAGGATGGAGGCCATGCAGATTAGTGAGCTCTGAGGTCCGGGGGACCCTCGCCAAGTTGTCCCCAATCAAAGGCTTGCGGGGTCTCCCTGAGACCCTCAGGGCAGCTCAGGTCATGAGCCCCTCCAAGGGTGGCCCCTCAGAGCCCAGTTTCGAAGTAAAAGGGGACGCGAGAAGGCGACAAGTTCCAGCGGGGATGGCCCGTGATTTATTTGCTGGTCTCCAGTTAGCAATCAGGCCAAGCAGTGATACATTCCAGGAGATCAATTCTTTTTCTTCTGGAAAAGCATTAGGCAGAGAGATCCGAGGAAGGGCAGTGAACAGAGCCCCACTTCTTCACCCCCAGCCCTTATGCCTTCCTTTTGGAAACAGACTCTGTCCCCATCCCTGCTCACCCAATGCCCCTCTGCACTTGTGAACAAAGCTGCAAGGGCCAGTTTTCTGGGACTGCAGGCCTGGGGGGACTCTACAGTGCTCCCCTGGCCTCTGCCAGCCCCTACTTTCCAGACAGACCCCAGCCCCTGCCCCCCCCACCTCCCAGGGTGAAGCCAGACCAAAACAAACCCCCAAACTTTCCTGCCCTTGCCTGATTTCCACTCTTGCCTTTTCTGCAGGAGGGAGGGGAACTGGGGAGACCACAGGGGGGACTTCAGGGGAGGAAGAGTGACAGGGGAAAGCCAGGCCCCCACCCAAACATAACCAGACTGGGCTTCTGTTCTGTCCAGCTCCGGGGCGGCGCAGCGGAAGGCAAACTTACAGCCGGTATCAGACCTTGGAACTAGAAAAGGAGTTTCTCTTTAATCCTTATTTGACACGAAAGCGCCGGATTGAAGTCTCTCACGCCCTGGGACTGACTGAGAGACAAGTGAAGATCTGGTTCCAGAACCGAAGGATGAAGTGGAAAAAGGAGAACAACAAGGATAAACTGCCCGGAGCCCGAGACGAGGAGAAGGTGGAGGAAGAAGGAAATGAGGAAGAGGAGAAAGAAGAGGAGGAAAAGGAAGAAAACAAGGACTGAGCAAAAAAGAGAGACATTCCCCCCCCCTTTAGCAACTCCCTTGAAGTTTCGTTTTATGGTAGCGGATAAATTGAGAAGTTTACGACTGTCATTTGCTTTTATAGAGAATAGAATGACACTCAAAACCCCAACTACCTGTCAGATACTTGCAGCTCGGGTTTTATTACCTTTGGACTTCCCCCAATCTTTATTTGTTTGGAGACTGGAGGGGGGAGACTGAGACACAGCGAAAAGTTCCGAGTCTCTGTCTCAGTCGTTGCCCCAACACACACACTTGTCCGTCCCCCCACCCTTCTTAGTCCTGCCTGGATTTTAAGGTCTGAGACCTGGCGTCTTTGCCCCTTCTCCCGGCCCTGTCTTGCCACCCTGCCACCTCCCTGCTTCTCTGGTATTTATTTTAGAGGGGAACCCCCTCAAACTGCAGAAGAAGACTCGTGGCTTTGTTTTCAAGCTAGGATTAGTGTATTAGATTGACTTTTTTTTCCCCGAAGGACAGAAGATTGAAGGAAGGAAGGAAAAGAAAGGGAAGATGTTCAAAGACATTTTTTAAATGATAGCGAGGAATATCCCCTCTCCCTCCCTGGGGCTCCCCGCTTAGAAAGACTCCCTTGACTTTCTCTAGGAACCTGATGGAAACCTGAAGCAGATGGGGGTCTCCCCCTCCCTCCTCCCTTTCCACGGGGTAGATAAGAGCCTGCAGTCACCCGCTAAGATCCTACCTAGCCATCCCATGGTCACTCGGGCCCATGCCTTCCTCCCCTTTCCTGTCTAATTTCTGTTGTTGGGCCCAGCTTCCTCTGAGCTGCGTTGGTGTGAGCGCTCAGAAATCACCATAATCATGAAAATAATAATAATAATGATAATAATAATAATACTAATGATAATAAATCTTTAACATACTACCTAAAGGGAACCTGCAATAATCTTGAAAAAAATAAAAAAGAGAAATTTTTTAAAATCCTAATATGGGAGAAAAAAAGAGAAAAAATTTAAAATAAAAAAAAGAAAGAAACCTCCAACGTATTTTATCACTACCTATAGGAAGAAATCCCGCTTTGAGAGTATTTGTAATGCGGATTTGTTGTCGTTTGTTGCTGCTTATTTCAATAAGAAAAACCCAACAACTGAGACTGCCTAGCCCGACGGTCCTGTGCGCTATTATTGTGCTTCTAACCCCAGTAGAGTAGAACTAAATTGCACTGAATGTATAGTTAACTCTGTCTTGAATTCTCTGTTTATGCAATGTGCTTGAAAGAAAAAAAAACGTTTAAAATTATCTATAATAATAATTTTTCGTCATTTGTCTTTATGTCCAGCTATGAATGTAGATTTTGTGTCCCAGCAGCCCTGTTTCTGGTCCAAGTACTTTGTATTGTATACGTGAGTCATAATAAAAAAAAAAAGAGGAGAAAAATAGTTGAAGCTGCAATGACTGACTTGTTTTTTCCCAGCACACACCCCCCCCCCATTCTCTACCCCCCTCCCCTCCTTATCCTTCTTTTTCAACACTCTGGTAAAGGTTTCCTCCACTGATTTGACTTGGGGTTGGGAGCACTCACGTGGAAAAGGGCAGGAGAGTTGAGAGGGCAGGCTGGACTGGGAGGGCAGGTGAAAGGGGGGAGGTGAAGAAGAGGAGGAGGAGGAGGAGGAAGAGGAAGATGCTCTTGGGAGAACCTTGGCTCCAAACAAAGTGGGTTTCTGGATGCCAGGATCCCAATGGGAAGAAAGCATCTTCTCCGCACTTATCCCTCTTCTTCCTCCTCGTCCTGGGCTGGGCCCAGACCAAAAATCTGCCCCTGTGCCCCTCTGGCAACTAGGCCTTTTTCTTCCAGGGGCTGAGGATGAGGATGAGGCAATGGGGTGCTTTCTGATCTCCACATGCTCCTCATGGCCAACCCTTGGTACTCAGCACCCAGCACTAGACCATGAACAGGGTGGGAAGGATGTGAGGCTCAAGGCAGTCTGGAGGGCTTGGCTGGAAGAAGCCTGAGTGTGGGGGGGCTAGGAAGCTTAAGCCCAGGGGAGAGGAGAGGAGAAGGTGAGTGGACTGGCATGCCAAGCAGCATGGGCCCACAGTCTGAACTGCGAATGCGGCCAGCACAGGGCCATCGCTGTCACCTAGCCTGCTTGCACTTACTCCAGCCTCTGTTCTGGCTGTTTCAAGCCCGCTCCTGGCTTCACCTTGGCAGTTGGGCAGCCTGCCCTGGCCTTACATTGTGGGTCAATTGGCCTGGGTTGGGGGGTGCTACTGAGTGTACAGTCCCCCACCCCAGCCACAGCAGGGTAAGGACAGTCTTCATGGGACTCCTCATTCCCCAAAATAAAGGGTCAAAGGCTAAGGGACTCAGGGGGCAAGGTGTCTCTCACTCCTCCCTGGAGGGTCCTAGACAGAGAAATCTGTTTATGCCAGTAAGATCCTGGTCAAATAATACCAAATTCCAGAGATACAAGTCGTCTGATTCAGTCATGAGAGGGGGAGAGGGGAGGGGAAGGGATCTTCTGGTCTTAAAAACCAGACCCCCAAAGACTGAAATATTTTTGAGGCCAGATCCCTCTCTCTGTCTCTGTCTCTCTCTCTCTCTGTTCCCTGGTCAATGATTTTCCCGGACTTAGGCCCAGGTCGACTCTAGTTTTGTGTAATTTCACCCGCATCTGGGTGCCTGGCTCCCACTCAAAGTGGTCCTGAACACAGGATTGGATCAGGCGTCATTAATGGGGGACTCCTGCGGCCCCAGCGAGGCTGCCGATTGGAAGCGCAGGCTGCCGGCAGCCGGGAACAGCTCTGAGCAGCTCTGGGGGAAATGTTTCGGAACCTGGGGTCCCTGCTGCCAGCCGCGGGGCATCCAGGTAACCCCGTCTGCTGCGGGAAACACCGGCAACCAGCCGGGGAGGCGTTTCGCTCCGACGTCAGGCCTTCCCACAGGCATCCAGACTCCGAGGGCCGGCGAGGGCCGTTTCATTTTTAAATGTGGACTTCTGATTGCTATTAATACAAATCGCTGGCCCGGTAGCCGAGTGGGTTGACCCTACACTAAGTGGCTTCGAAGAACCTCGCCGAATTTTCCCCACACCCAATGCCCCATTCAACCCCGGCCGTGCAGTGCCGGTGGCCCCAAGCCCGGCGTCGGAGGGCTGGGTGCGTCTGGCACCCGGCATCGCTTGAGATGCGAAGCATCGGGTGGGCAAGACCAAGAGAGCTCCAGCCGCCCCCTCTTGCAGCACCCGACCCCCCACCCCTGGTGCCCACAGCCTCTGTTTTCTCGTTTGGAGAGAAAAAGAGGCAAAACCCGTTTTATGGGGGAACTTAATTGCGAGCGGCTTGTACTCTCTTTAGAAACGCGTCCTCCCAAATGCTCCCGCCGTCCCATTACCGGAATGGGGACCATTCGGCTGCAGCAGATAGGACTTTCTCCCATTCTTTACTTGTTTATTAGCCAATCAAAGTGGCTTCCGAAAGCTATTTGTGATTTGTGAAAAATAGTATCTTTCAAACTGCTGAGTTGAAGCATCTCGCTCATTTCGCCTTGCATTTATTATTCTAATCCCAACCGTAGAGAAGGGATAACGCAGCTATTAAGTTGGGGGGCAAATTCGTTTCTCTGGCATTTTTGAAAATTCTCGGCATTTTCTCTCCCTCCCCACTTCACTGCAGAGGCCAAGGGAGTAGCGGGCCTGCAGGGGATCTGGGGGGTGAGGGAGGCAGTGAGTGCCCTAAAGGGTTCCTTGGGAGAGATGGGAGAGTGGATTGGCCTCCCCAGCCTCAGCTTCCCTAAATGAGATGCCCCAGCGGCCGCGTGTTGGATAGAGAGAGTCACCCCGCCCCAGTTAAAGCGAACTCAGGACAGGTTATGCCACAGACTAGAAGTAAAATTTCCGGTGAACTGCCCGCAGTGCTGCCCCATTCTCCCCTCGGCCCATTGTGAAAAGCTGGGCCAGCGCTTCCTTGTCGTAATTTTTAACTACCTGTTATAAAATTTATGGGTGGGTTTGTAAAAGGAACGAGGTCTCTGCATCCGGCTGAGGGAACTGCTTCTCTTACTGTGGAGGAAGTTTGGGGAGGGGATGAGGGACCCCCTGTTGGTTGGGGTGGGGGCACCCAGCCACAGAAGTCCCCATGCCAGCTTAATTTGGGACCAAGGGAAGAACTTTGCGCCTTCAGATCTCCAGCTGGTGGGGAAAGTGGCTGGGTTGCGACTGGTTGGCAAATAGTCTCTATGGGGGAATTTATTCTGGGCTCCCCCACGCTGGATTCATTGCCAAAATCAGGGGTCTGGAGTCTCGGGTGCTCAGTGTTTAGCATGGAAGGTGGAATTTAGGGAAGAATTGGTTCTTTTTTCAGAGCCTCCAAGGTGTGTCCCAGCTGCCCAGATACTAGAATTTTTCCGAAAAAGGCAGGCGGCTGTGGGCCACCTGATAAGACAGAAAAGGCTTCACACGACCATGCACTCAAAGGAAAAAGAAGTGGGAGCCAAGATTGTGGGCCTTTATTTTTAATTCTAGAAAGATTAGGAGGAAGCTGCCGTCTGAACCTAGGAACTGAGGAGACCTGACACTAGGGATGGTCTTGGGGGAAAATGTCATTCATTTTCTCTGAGAAAGGAACCTGGGGATGACGGGCGCTTTGGGGGTTCTAGAGGCTTCCCCCCCTTCCCATCCCTCCTGCTGCCTCCTCAAGACTGCCCAGGACCGGTCTCAACCCTCTCTGCTCTTCAGACCGTGGCCAGGTCAGGCTTGGTTATTAGGCCTCCAGCCGCCTGCCCCTCCCGTTCCCAGCTGGGGTGAAGTGGGGGGGGGGGGGCTTCCCGGACGCCCCATTGGGAAGGATGTTGTTCTCTTCCTAGAAAAAACAGGGGTAGGGAGGGAGCAGGGGTAGGGAGTGAATCCCTTCTCAGTCCCTTCACGCCGCCACCGGCACTGCCCCAATGCCACAAACCTTTGCAAAGCTTTGGTTCCGCCAGAGCCAGCCTTAATACCCCATTTATTAAGGAAAATATGTAAAATTCGGTATGGCAAAGGGAGGCAGCTGACTGAGCAGCCAGAATCCTTCCTTCTCTCCTGTCACGTCCTCCCGTTGCCCTTTCCGCGCTACCCAGGAGCAGCCCGGCCCGTGGGGAGTGGGCGGTGGGTGGGGGTGGGGTGGGGGTCTGGGGATGCTCCCTCTGCGAGAGAATTGGGTAAACATGGCGACCGTGGCGCCCATTTGCACACGCTACACAAATGCATCGCATTCCCGGTTGTTTGCAGAAAATTTACAGCTGAGTAATAAAAGTTTACGATCGACTCACAAGTTGGATTGGCCACAAGAAGTCATGTGGATTCCATCCATGAACGTGAACTTTTTATTGTGGTTTGTCCGTTCGGAGCGCTCCGCAGAACAGTCCTCCCTGTAAGAGCCTAACCATTGCCAGGGAAACCTGCGCTGGGCGCTCCCTTCATTACCAGTATTTTTTTTTAATTAATCTGATTAATAATTATTTTCTCCCCTCATTTAATTTCTTTCCTCCCAGATGGAGTTGCTGGAAGCTGGAAGCACCTGGGGAGCGGGGTGGGGGGAGAGGCAGGAGTAGAGGGCACCCCTCTCTCCCTTCCCGACCCTCTAGCCCCCCAAGGGGCAGGAGGAATGCGGGAGCAGGAGTTGAGATAGGGAGCTGCAGATGCCTCCGCCCCTCCCCTCTCCCAGGCTCTCCCTCCTGCCTCCTTCTCGCAACTCTGCTTAAAATTTATTTGGCTTTTTGATTATTGGGACTACTCTTTTTTATTTTTAAATTTATATAAAGTATATATATGCATGTGGAGCTGAAACAGTCTCGGCAGCGGCACAGAATGAGGGAAGACGAGAAAGAGAGAGTGGGAGAGAGAGAGGCAGAGAGAGAGAGAGGGAGAGGGAGAGTGACAGCAGCGCCCGGTAAGTGTTTCCTTATTGGTTCAAATATGTAACTAATGGTCCGTAACTGGGTGGCGGTTTCAAGATAAGGACAGCAGCGGCTTGTCTTGGTTAGAGAGGAGAGGGGGCTGGCGAGAGGGTGAGAGGGTGGGCGCGTGGGCAGTTATGGGGGGGGAGGGGAGGGAGGAGAAGAAATTGGGTTAAATTGGAATATGGTAGTGGGGGAAGTGTGTTGTCCTTATGTCACTGTGCGCTGAAATTGGGGGTCGGGGGGGCAGAGGACTGCACCGGTGGGGCTCAAGGCCTGGGTCTAGTGCGCGGACCATGTCCCTACGTTTTATAGATCTGCGGCCTCTTGGCTAATGGGACTGGGACAGAGGGGGCCCGGAGCTCAAACTCCAGGGCAGGTGAGAAAACCTGTAGGCTGTAACCATTGCTCCCTGAGCAGAGTCAGCCCCCCAACCCCCAAACAAACTTTCCAGCGCCCCCTCCCTGCTCCGCAGCCCCCTCCCTGTCTCCGGGAGACCGCGACCGCTAGAGCTCACACATGCGCAGTGCGAGCCCAGGGCCGGGCAGCTGAGCAGGAAGAGAGCGCAGCTAGGCGGGCGGCTGGGCCTGTTAATTGGCAATTAGGGTGGAGGCTGGTGGCTGGTGCGCGTCGGCGGAGGGGAGAGCGTCTGCCCACCCCTGCTCCCACCCCCACTCGAGCGGATGGAAAGATGGGAGGTGCTCTGCGCTGCGGGTGGACGGGTGGGGGTGGGGCTGGGGGACTCGGTACTCGGTACTCAAAAGCCATCTTGTGCTTGGAGAAAGGGGGCTAATCTGCCTTCTCTCCCCGCGGCCCGGAGTCCCCCACCCCCAGCCGCCGCCACCCCACCCAGGATACCCACTGGGCTGCTTCACCCGCGTCGCCTGGCTGCTCTGGGCTGGGATCTGCCCTGTCTGGGGCGGAGGTGGGAATTGGGGAGGCCCCTGGATGGGTGGGGACAGGACCAGGCCTCGCTGGCGGGGCCTCCTGGGTGAGCGGAGACAGTGAGGACTCAAGGCACGGCTGGCTCATGGGGTAGGGACGTCAGAATTGGGCGGCCTGGAGGGTCCCGGGCGCTCGGGAGCTTCTTAATAATTGGTGCTAATGGCGTGTGGTATAGTCTTAACCCAACACACATGGTTGCATAACACAGTGGCTTAATTTCTTCCAAATGTACGTAGCCCTGAATGTGTTGCAGCTTGATATATGACCCCGCCCTGCTCCCTGGCCTGGGTCCGAGGCGGCACCTATATGTGTGAGCTTCTGTTTATAAAGGGCGGTGATGCACACACAATCGCTTACACAGCCAGGCAGACACACCCCAGAGCTGGGGGAGGGGGGTGCATATTCCTGGAGAGATCCAAGAGTCTGGGGGCCAGAGTCCCCTCCAGTCCGAGCCAAGAGCACCCCCCCCCCATCTTCTTCCAACCATGCGACTGGGCTTCTCCGCCAAGCCCGAGTGGGGGAGGGGATCACTCCTCGATTTCCTGTTTAAACCCCGACCGGTCGCCTGGGGGGGGGGGAATGGAGGGGGTGGATAACCTGTTTTTATCAAATTCTTAAAAATATAATTCGACTGCATTCAAATCAAACCCCTTGGGCCCGAGTTGACGGTGAATCTTCCCTCCCCTACCCCCACAATCCCCTTCCCTTCCTCTCCTGCCCCCCCAAAATTCCCCTTTCGCAGCCCACATAAAGGCCTCGGAGGTATTCTCCCGGGGAAAGAAATGGCATTTTCTCTACCCCTTCCACCCCCCCACCCCCAGTAGGACTTGTGTGTGTCGGCCGAGGCGTCTGCCGAGGGGCTAATTTCGCGTTCCTTGTTTACGATCGAGAAAAGCACTTGGCTCTTCCCAAATGGGCCCAGCCCGCCGCCTGCTCGGGCGGCCGCGCGCTCTCCCGCCGCTCCGGCGCGGCCCAGGGGCTGACGCCCCGGGGAGCCCGGCTGTGGCCGCCGAGGCCCCGAGTCCGTGCAACCTGCAAGGGGCAAGGGGAGTACAGTGGGCCAGTGGAGGGGCCCCGGAAGCCTGAAAATGGGAGCCTTTCTCCTGGCGTACTGTGGGAACCGCCGATCGGTGAGGCCTCTATTTCTCTCTTTCGCTGTATTTTGTCTGCCCCCACGCCTGCAGATGGCCTTACTGATTTGCGGGGGGGACGGGGGTGGGGGTGGGGAGTACGGACAAGTCTCCTTTGTTCACCCCTGAGGACAACAGTTTCCGGAGAAGGCCTCTCAGGCCAGTAGGGCTTCACCTGGAATACTAGAGGGGGCCCCCTTCCTTTGGAGGGGTGGGCCTGTGCAAGGCTGGGGTATTCCCCTCGGCCTACAGGGATCTAACCGAACGTGGCTGGTGAGACTTAAGCGTGCTAGGGTTCGTGGTTGTCGGGTTAACAGCACCGTCCTGAAACGTCCTTATATAATATTTTTATCAGTTGATTTTCTGTCCCTTCCTGGCTAGGGTCCTGCAGGCCCTCACTCCCTTCACCCCTAGACTCCTCCTCAGGACACAGAGAGATGCAGAGACAGCATAGCAACAGTGACTGGCCCTGGTTTTCTGTGTTCTAGTCTGGCCAGGGAAAAAACCCAGCCCCAAATGCCAGCCCCTTCCTTCCCTCCTTACTTTCGATTTTCTTTCCCTTCTCTCTTTCCCTTGATGGTGCTCAAACTGAAACACAAGAGGGGCCACCCTTGGCAACCCTCAGCCTCCTTGCAGGCCAGATTCCCTGTAGACAAGGTCCTTAGAGAGGGAGAGCACTGCTGTGATTGTCTAATAATAGCCAGGGCAGTTGAGAATAGCATCAGGCTCAAGGACTCTGCACACCCAGAACTAAGGCTGGGCAGAAGCCCTGAATCCGTGGGTCAGGGTCTGGTGACACTCCCTGGAGCCCAGGGCCCCCAGCAGTCTCCTCTGAGCCCACTCTTTTGGGCACCTCAGGCCTGCCTCTTACGGGGCTTTGTCAGTCCTGCCACGGGCTGTATTTCATGCGCCAGCTCCTAGCTAAGGAGAAGTGGGCAAAGCAAACCCTTTCTCTCCCTGGTCTGACAGTTGTGATCCCCACGAAGAAGGAGACCTTGTTTGGAGAAGGCGGCCTTGTTGGGTTGGCTGTTGTGTTCCGAAACCAGGCTTAGTAGCTTTATACATTTATTAGATAGAGGCTGAAATGTACAGGCGCAGACTTATGCATGAATATATACAGACTCATATTTCTTCAATGGTTAATTGTATATAACCATACCTATATTCGCTCAAACACCGTTTTATGTGCGTGTGAAATTTTGTTAGCCCTCACTAGATGGGCATGGGCTCAAGGAGGCACTGGGTGCCCTCTGTGCGTGCTCTGCTGAAAATGTGTTCGTGCTGGAATCGGAGTATGCGGGTGTCAGTAACCAAGGGATGCCACAAAGGCTTTCTCAGACCTTATTGCCTTCGCTGTCCAAGTAGCCGGGTTGGGGAAAGACTGACTCCCTTTTGCTTTCTCTCCACACCTCCCTGCAATCTTCCCCAGCTCAGGACTGTTTTAGCAGGGGAACCCCGTTGTGTTGAAAGTGAGTTCGGTGGGAAACTTTCATGGGTGAGGTAGGCCTGTGAGCAGTTTTGAGCAGTCGCTGGGCCCTGGTGCTTGAAGCCTTGCTGAGGTGGCGGAGGGGATTGGAGTGGTTAAGAAGGTGGCCTCTGGGCGGTGGTCTGGGGCGGCTGCCAGCTAGGGTGCCTGGAGAGGCCTCTGGGGAAAGCCAGCCAGACGGGTAGGGGTGCGGTGAACATCTCTCCCCCGCCCCTGCTCACCCTGGCCGCTCACGGGGCCCCAGCTTTGCCTGTGTCATCTGTAGGGCAGATTAGGGGCTCTCTAAGTTCCCCAAATACCCAGATCTGGTTACCGGTGGGACTTTATTTTAATCCTCTCTGCTACCTAAGCCGGGGAGATGGCTGATGGGGCAGAAGAAGCTGGGTCTGACCGCCTGCAGGCTTAAAGCACTGAGTGTGGGCCAGGGCTGGGAATTAACCAGCCTTCTTTCTCTCTTCTGGGCCCAGGGAAAGACAGAGCTGGGGGGGGCAGTATAAATGTCCATTAAAATGCCCAGGAAAGAAAGTAAGGACGGGAGAGGGGCTCGTGGGTGTTTTTCCTCCACTCCCTAGGTGATCAAGTTCCTCCCAAGAATCTCCTGTCCAGACTTGCCGTGGGTCCCAAGGCGTGCAGCTCTCTCCCACCTTCTCTCCACCGGCACCAAGGGCGGCCTTGAGCTTTTAGGCCTAGGCGGCCCCCGGGTGCCAGGGTGACATTACCCCCAAAGTGTGCTCCTCACCCGGACCCAGGCCTCTGCCACAGCGCCGCAGCCGCCCCTGTTTATTGTGTCTGTGAGTTGTTTACTTGTTTTGTCTGCTGCCACCCTGCGTCAGAAACCCGCCAAACCAGCAAACTCACCCAGGAGAACAAAGTACAGCGCTATCCTGAGCTCCCTCCCCTTTCCGGCACCCTGCTCCCGCCATTACCATCTCCCTCACTCTCCCTTTCCGAGGGGAGGAAGCAGAAATCGTCCTAAAATAAGGCAGCTGTTTATAGGGTGGGGGGAATTATGGGGACACCATAAACCTCCGGGTGTCCTGGTGGTGGAGAGACAGAGCAGCCTCCAGCTTTTCTTCCTTCCCCCTGGCAACTGCTTGGTTAAGGGGGCCACACTCATTGAGAAAGTGGAGTCCCCCTCACCCCACTCCTTTCTGCAGTTTTCCCTGAGACATAGGTTGTTGGGGTTTTAAATCAGGGTAATGTTGGCGGATTCATAAAGCTAGATAAAGCATGTCGCTCTCCCCTCACCCTCCCTTCTCCTCAGCCCCCAAAATAGCAGTGAATTTAAGCAAATCCTACAAAATTAAATTGCCCCTTCACTAAAGATCCTATAAATCTCCAATCCCACCAGGTGTAGAGTCGGAGAGGCCGCTGTTCGCCTCTAATTTTGCTCCTGGCTATCAAATCTGAAAGAGTATCATTGAAGTAAGTAATATTCTAGTTTCTGAAATTAATTTCCCCCCTGCCCATCTCTCTCCCTCTTTTCGCCAGCGCAGATTAAATGGTTCTTTCAGGTCTGCAAACAATAAAGGATAAAATTATTTATAGGGAAATGAGGATGATGTTTCATTGTTGGCTTATTGTTCTAGAACATAATATTTTATTTTCAAGTGGGAAAACTTAGACCAGGGGAAGAAGGGGAAAGCGAGGGAGAAAGTGAGGGGAGGCAGGGAACCACACACAGAACCTAGTCGTACATAACTTTTATGACATTTACAATTTCCTCATGACAACTCGCTGTGACGTCATAAATGCCTTGTTCTTGAATTTTACAATTTTCATAAACCTCCAAAAGGGGTCCAAACAGTGCTCGGTGCGGAGGGGTATAAGAGAAGCCAGGAAGTTGGGGATCCTTTGTCCTTATTCTGGGGGCCAAAAATATTCTGAATATTCTGGATTTTCATTTTCCTTCCTGGGCCAAGCATGGCTACTTGCTTTCCCTCCCTGAAATGTCACTCAGGGTCTGAGCTCCCTCCCCATTCCCAGTGGGGATGAGATACAATGTCCGAAGTCTCTCTGTACGCCCCCACCTCAGCTGATATTCAGCTGCTTGGGATAGAGGTGGGAGGCTTGGGGGCCAGGCCCCCAAAGCCAAAAATGATTTCTTCCAGAGGGAGCCAAAAGGGGCTCAGGGCTGAGTCTAATGGGACAGAGATGCTGAGGACCTATTTTACTTTTTAACCTTCAGCCAGAGAAGTGAATTGAGAAGCCAAACAAATGCCGGTGTGGGAGTTTGTGTCTGCTAATGGTAGCAGCATTGAGTGGAGTGGTGATAAGGAAAGGTCAGGCAGAAATCTGGACAGAGAGAGGGAAAAGAGAAAATATGATGTGAGTTAGCAGTGTCCCTCCAGGTACCTTTCTTCTGTGTTTAATTGCAAATAAAGCAAAAGCAGCTTGGGCAGCCTCTCAACCTCTCAGCTCAAAAGCCCAGGCCTCTGAGGTGTTTGGGGCAGTTCTCAGGCACTTGACATGCCCCCATCTGGCCTTTTCCTCCTTCCCCCCTCCCTGCTGACCCCCAACTCCATTCAGCTAGCCAGCCTGGGCCCTGTCCCCAGAATATCAGCACCCCCAAATGGGATCCATTTCCGGGTTGGGTGTGTCAAATTTCACTTCTCTCCAAGTGTCTCCACGCCTGAACTTTGAAAGACGAAAGAGCATTCTTTTTTGCAATGCAATGTGTGTATGGGGAGGTATGAGCTCAGACAATTTCCCCACTGGATCTTTGAGAAGCTGGGGGCTCCTTGCGTCAGCTATGCTTTGGTATCCCCAAGCAGACCCCGTTCCCCGTGTTCAGGTTCTCTGGCAGACTAGGAAACTCTCTCTGCAATCCTTTTACTCCGGATTCTGTGGAGATCAAAGGAGCTCGTACACAAAACACTAGGCATTTGGAGTAGGATTTATTTTTTTTAATTTTTAAATAAAAAAAAATCCAATCATAAGTCAGTCGGGCCAACTGAGCAGTCACTCTAGAACAGCAAAGCCTTAACCAAACAGTGCTATTGTGAGGTGAGCTGAACAATTATTGAAACTCAGCTTTCTCTGCAAGAGGGATTTCAGCCTTCGCCCAGTGGCACAAAAGGGACCAGTGGGGCAACCGCTCCTCTCCCACCCTGGAAGTCGAGGATTGAGGGGGTGGGTCGGCAGCTATAGTGGCTTCCAGGCAACCAGGCGCTCAGGCCGAGTGCTGAGTCCTGTGGCTCCAGTGCCCACGTCCCTGAGCAGCCTCCAGAGGCGCCGAGCTGTAGTTGGTGGCGCCGGCAGCCAGGAATGGAGTGTGTGTATCTGTGTGCGAGGCTGGGCGAGTCACAGACATCCAGACATCGGTGCAGAGTTGGGGGATCTGGGGAGAGAGAGAAGACTGGCAGAATACAAACTAAACAGGACCTCTGGAGAAGATTGTCCCCAAATCAAAATTCCAGATCTCATCCCTCTCACTTCAGATACCCTTACCCAAGAAATTAATATATTTCCCAGAGCAGAGTGGAAAGCAAAGGCAGGCAAGATGAGGCCTGCCCATGAACCCCTCCAGGGCCAGCGTCCAGTCCCAGCCACCCTTTCCCCAGTTCAGAGCTACACAGGCCCCCAGCCCCCAGCCTGGAGCGGGGTAAGGCTAGAGTAGGAGCCCTATACTTGCCCTGGGAAACCCTCAAGTGCCCAGCCTCCAATGCAACTTTGGGGACTCCAGACCAATGACTGCCCCCCACTCAGGCCCAGGGCACCTACAGTAAGTTCTCTCCTATAATTAGCACTCATGAAAAGCATGTGTTTTGGATGGGGGTGGGTGGCTGAAGCAGGGAGCCGGGCAACTTTCCGCCTTTATTCCTTTTCTGTGTTTTTGGAATTCTGTTTCTGAATCCACTAATTCCAGCTCTGAAAGCGAACCGCTCTTTCTGCCAAACCCCCTCCGATGCCTGATTCCGGAGGCCGAAGGGGGCAGACCAAGTCGGAGACCTATGGGCCTGATGGGGAGTGTTCTCTGATTTCTCTAGGCTTGTTTTATAGAAACAAAGAACAAGTTCTCACCCCTCCTTCCCAGGACTTGTGCATATTTACAGAGCTCAACTGCAGTTTTAATAAAACATCTGTTCTTGCTTCTGCTGATGAGTTTCCATAATTGTTTTCAGACAAATTTAACAGGAAAATATAAATATATTTAGAAAAACCCAAGTCCCAGCTTTCCCCCCATAGACAGTTGTTCTTTTGCCAAAAAAATAAAATTATCATGAAATGAAAAAAGGAAAATATAATCCAATGGAGGGAAGATCCGGCTCATCTGACCTGCTCTCCCCCTATGGAGCAAATCCTTCCAGCAAATTTCAGCTGCATAATTAAAGATCCAACTGAAAGAAGAAGGCTTCATTCCTCAGGAATGAAAGGTGATGGGGGAAGAGTGTGTTGGAAATTAATTTTGCCGAAAGTCTTTAAGCAGTAGGGGAATTTATTTGTATTTCTGCTTCCCCTTCTCCCCCCGTCCAGCATTTCTGCCTCTTTCCCCCAGCAGCTGGTTCCTGTTCATTATAAATCGGTGAGACCTTTCAGTCTCTGCCCTCTGTTTAGGGACGTAATAAAACACTTAACTTTCCGGGGCTGAGACTTAACATTCTGTTCCTCAGGTCGCCCACCCCCCGCGCCCACCGCTTTTAGGCCCTAAAGGAGACTCTCCCCAACTTTGGGGCCCCTTTCCCCTCCAGACTTGGTTTAGGAGGGGCTCAAGGAAACCCAGGCATCCTTGCTGGGGAGCTGCAGCACATGTTTCCCCAGAAGCCCCTTCTTTCTTTCAAGGTCCTTCCTTCCCCCACCCACCCATGAAAGAGATTTTAAAATACATAGAAAATCAACACTCATTGAAAGCGAAACCTCATTAAGACATCCTATCTTCCATCATTCAATTTGTTGTACATTGCAACAATTTAATATCTTGAAGGAAATATCACTGACATGATTTATCCCTCTAGCAATCTCTCTCTGAAAAGGAGGTGGGGGTGGGGAGGGGATTTACTCTCTCTTCCGGCCTCTTTTACGTGTTACACTGCTACCCTTAGGGCAGAATTGAGGATGGGAACTCTGAGAGCGGCTACTTGTATCCAGGGGTGCACTGACTTGCTCCTTAGTTCAGACCCCTCGGTCTTCCACCCCTTCCCCAGTTCTCTCTCCCTCTCCCTCTTGCCCTCCAGGGGGCCTGGAGCCCCAGCCAGCTGTTGGAAACCACTGCCCAGGCATGCCACGAATTCAATTCGAGGACAGCTGGATTCTAGAGCGAAAAGCAGCTTACGCTGGTGTCTGTTTGTGTACCTGCCATGGCACCCCAAAATGAGACAACTCATCTCAAAATTTCTTCCTTAATTTAAGAATCCTCCTCTACGCTTCACCTTCATCTCCTTGGGGAGAGGAAAGTATGGTCCAAGAGGGGGAACCTTAATAACTATAGGGGCCTTCCCCCTGCCCTTCTAAATACCAACACATTTCTCTCCTTTCTGAAGGACTGGGGCTGTATTTTTAAAAGCCAACACAAATTGTCTCGCAGGAAGACTCTTCCATCCCTTAACGAGGTTCATCATGTATTAAGTAACATGTTGTCTCCATCAGCTCCCACACAGTCTGCTTTTGGGTTCGAAACTTTATTTTTCCCCCCTAGTGACACTCCAGGGAAACCCTTAACGTTACAGAAGATGAATAAACGAGTTTTTTTCCCAGCGTAGTCCCGTTTATGGCTTTATTGCTACCCATTGATTACTCCGCTTTGTTACACAGAAGGAAAAGATCATAAAATCCGGAGACATCCGGGTTCTTGTTATAGCCAGTATCCCCCCACTACCAAAAAATGGTGAGGCGAAAATATGAGCTTCCACTGCTCCCTTCGCTTGCCCCACTGACCCTCGCTTTGTCAACTCAAAGCATTTTCAGCCTATGTTACGATATCAAAATAAGTTTGGATTAATCAGGGGAAAAAAAAAAAAAGAACATCTGCACACCTTCCGCTCTTTCTGTTTGCCCACTGCGGCTCCCTCAGAAGCCTCGGACACAGCCGCCTTTTCCTAACCTTCTCTTCCTTTTTCTCAGCCCCCAGGTGGGAAGAAAATGGAGGTAGGGGGCTGCTGAGAGGCACGGCCCCACTAGGTGTGGCCGGCCCTTGGGTGAGAGCACCCCGGGAAACCTTGGCTGGAATCTCCAAGCCCCAGAGCTCAGGTCCAGGGGCACCTCCCTTGGCAGGACAGAGAGTCCGAGGGGGCAGGGGCTTCTGACCTGGGCAGGGGCTTTGAGCCTGCAAGACACACACTGTCCATCAAAACCCCGCCGGCCTTCTCTTTCTGGCTGGATCCTATGTGAATTACCCCAACGGCCCTGGCTGGCTCTAAATCATAAATTCTCACCAACATAAACAGGAGTTGATGTGTCTAGAAAGACTCAGAGTTCTTTCTTCTTCCTTTCTTCCTTTTTTTCTCTCTCTCCCACCTTTTACTTTTTTCTCTTCCTTTCCTGTTTATTTTTAAAATAAATCTTCCCTTTTAGGCAAAAATGCTTCAAGAGTTTCCCCCAAAAGGGGTCCTGAGGAGGAGGTAGACGCGGGGGGGGGGGCTAGGAGGAAGAGGAAGCAGATGCATGGCTACTTTGCACACCTCAGCTCTGCCACTGCACCCTGAAGTCTCACTCTTCCCTCTTTAGACTTAGGGACTCCCCACATGCTCCCTTCACCCCAGACTCTCCTTCCTCTGAGCACCATGTTTTATGCAATTTCTTTCCACTTTTGATTTTTTTTTAAAAAATTATTGGGAAAAATATACTGGTTTAATGATGTGGACTCACTCCATGGAGTATCAAACCAGGATTTCCTGTAGGATTTCTGGGGATCCCCCTGAGCTGGGAGGGAGTTCCTCCCATGGAGAAATCAAGATGTAATTTTAGAAGGGGGCAGATATAAAAGATGAAATCAGATTGAAAATACAGGGATTTCTCCAGCCCTGGCTGTGGCTACAGCACAGCAAAGTTAGCTGGAGCTGAGAGATTTCCTGGGAGTGCAGCTCTCCTTTTCTGGGCCCCAAGGCCCTGCTCGGGGACATTCACCCTTCCTTCACCTTCAAATCAGTTCCCTTACATATATATTTTTAAAAGAAATCCAAGTCTTACTTTCAAAGCACACACTTAGTCTCAACTAGGGAATCAACAGAAGCAGAAGCGATTTTTTTCCCCCTTCTTGACATCTGGCTTGCGATTGGCTGGGAGGGGGTCAGCTGACTTTGTCATTTTGTCTGTCCTGGATTGGAGCCGTCCCTATAACCATCTAGTTCCGAGTACAAACTGGAGACAGAAATAAATATTAAAGAAATCATAGCCCGACCAGGTAAAGGCAAAGGGATGAATTCCTACTTCACTAACCCTTCCTTATCCTGCCACCTCGCCGGGGGCCAGGACGTCCTCCCCAACGTCGCCCTCAATTCCACCGCCTATGATCCAGTGAGGCATTTCTCGACCTATGGAGCGGCCGTTGCCCAGAACCGGATCTACTCGACTCCCTTTTATTCGCCACAGGAGAATGTCGTGTTCAGTTCCAGCCGAGGGCCGTATGACTATGGATCTAATTCCTTTTACCAGGAGAAAGACATGCTCTCAAACTGCAGACAAAACACCTTAGGACATAACACACAGACCTCAATCGCTCAGGATTTTAGTTCTGAGCAGGGCAGGACTGCGCCCCAGGACCAGAAAGCCAGTATCCAGATTTACCCCTGGATGCAGCGAATGAATTCGCACAGTGGTGAGTTTTACAGCTCTGAGATATAAATTAAATAAACTGAACTGGCTTTATGACCGGCTTCCCTAGAAGAACGGGCGGAGAGAGTTTTTTATGGCCCCATAAAAACAATCACGCTCGTCTCCTCGCCGACGCCGAGACAGGGCCCCCTCTTCTGCCCCCTCTGCTCGCCTCCCGCTTGCTCGCAGGGGCCTGGCCCCCTCGGCCCCTGACGGATTGGAGGGCTCCAAGGCGAGCTGAGGGGGCAGGAACAGGGCAGGGGATGAGGGGAGGGGGTGGGGGAGCCCCCCCAAAGTCGAGTCAGGCTGAGGAGAAGGGAGGGGGAGAGGAGGGGACAGAGAAGTGGGGAGAAGTTTCCAAGGAGCTAGGGCGCTTGGGGAGATGGGGGAACCCAGTCGTACAGAAATGGGGCCCCATCCCCCGTGTTTGGGATTTTTCAAAAATCAGCCTTTAGACTTGCAGCTTTCTGCCTGGTTCTGTCCCCCACCCTACCCCCACCTTTCTTTGGGACCCACCTACCAACCTGGGGGGGGGGACTGAATGAAGTTGGGATCCTGGCTGTAGTACCCCCAGTGGGGGTGGAGGCAGGGCAGAGAGGAGAAGGCTGGAGCCCGAGGGGGCCCGTGAGTTGCTGGCCAAGTTGGGAGGGTCAGGGCTGTGCTAGGCTAAATCGTCTGTGGAGGATGCCTTGCTGATTGTTCTTAGTGTGTTTTGTGCCCGGATCTCTAGGGGTCGGCTATGGAGCGGACCGGAGGCGCGGTCGCCAGATCTACTCGCGGTACCAGACCCTGGAACTGGAGAAGGAATTTCACTTCAACCGCTACCTAACGCGGCGCCGGCGCATCGAGATCGCCAACGCGCTCTGCCTGACCGAGCGACAGATCAAAATCTGGTTCCAGAACCGCCGGATGAAGTGGAAAAAAGAGTCTAATCTCACGTCCACGCTCTCAGGGGGCGGCGGAGGGGCTGCGGTCGACAGCCTGGGCGGAAAAGAGGAAAAGCGGGAAGAGACAGAAGAGGAGAAGCAGAAAGAGTGACCAGGACTGTCCCTGCCACCCCTCTCTCTCCTGCTCCCTCGCTCCCCCCAACTCCCTCCTAATCACACACTCTGTATTTATCACTGGCACAATTGATGTTTGGACTTCCTGAGACAAAATTAGGGAGTCAAATATGGACCTGAAAAGTCAACTCTGGACCCCCTCCCTCACCGCACAGACTCTTTCACAAGGCGCCTCCTCCTCCTGCTCCTCCTGCTCCCTCGCTAGCTCGTTCTCGGCTCGTCTGCAGGCCCCTTCCCTCGCCCAGGCCTTGGGGCTCGTGCCTGAACCTCGCTTCAGACTCCACAGATCTCCCTCCAAACGAGGACTTGGCCTCCCACCCTCTCGGCGCCCCCCACCCCCGCCCCCGCGCAGACAGCCGGCTCCCGGGCCCGGGGGCCTCCGCTCCCAGGCCTCAGGGCCCGGCGTGGCAGCCGGGGAGGGCGGGAGGCCCAAGTAGGGTGCGTGGTGGTCCCACAGCAACCCCCAGGGCCTGCCCGCAGCCCCCGCCCGGCCCCTCTGCCCCAGCAAATGCCCAGCCCAGGCGAATTGTATTTAAAGAATCCTGGGGATCATTATGGCATATTACAAACTGTGACCATTTCTGTGTGAATATTTTTAGCTGTATTTGTGGTCTCTGTATTTATATTTATGTTTAGCACCGTCCGTGTTCCAATCCCATCTTAAAAAGGAAAAAAAAAAAAAAAGAGGGGAAAGTACAAAAAGAAAAAATAGTGAATGACGTTTGTTTAGCCGGTAGGAGAAAAAAAATAAATTAAAAAAATCTCGTCGTGTTACCCTCCTGTATAAATCCGACCTCTGGATCCGTTCTCGAATATTTAATAAAACTGATATTATTTTTAAAAGTTTATATCGGGATTTCTGTTACTTCGCTCGCCTGCCGGCCTCGGGGTGAAACTTGGAACAGGCTCCGAGCGCTCCCGCGTCTGCCCGCCGCCTGCGAGCCCCCGGCCCCCTGCACGCGCCTCGCCCGGCCCGGCGCTGAGCCCTGCCTCCCGGTTCTCCCGGGGATCGCGCTGGTGGCTGAGAGGCCTCTCCGGGTTCCCCACATAGAGCAACGTCCTCGCCCCGCAAAAAGGGCCGCACGGGGTTTCGCTGGGGGTAGAGTGGGAGCCCGGGTTGGTCGGTGTGGTCTCCGGCCCCACACAGGCCTTTCTTCCTGCCTTTGGTAGTCTGGGGTCCTCGGCTTCTGAACCCCGGGCCCCAAAGGCCAGAAAGGACGCATTATCCAGGCCCCAGTTCACCCCCGCCCACTCCCCGGAGCGAGGAGGGAGGCGCAGCCGGAAGCCAGCAGGGCAGCCCCCGGCCCGCGCCAGGCCGACTCTTGCGAAACGTGGCGGAGGCGGAGAACCGAGGGAAAGAGGAGACCGCGGGACCCGAGCCCTTCGGCAGAGATTGAGCGATTCAAGGACATCTCGGAAAAGAAAGCCTGGAAACTGAGCTCTCGCCTGCTCTGGGACTCCTGACGTGGCCGGGACCAAATTCCTTCCTCCTTACAGCGCCAGCCCCAGTCTGGTTCCTTACTCTTTCTTCTCCCCTCAAACTAGGCCGGTGAGGAGCGCAGCCAGACCCTAGCCCTTCCCCAGCTCAGGCCTTCTCTCCTAAGCCCAGCCAGAGAAACCTGAGTGGACCT
Source organism: Balaenoptera ricei (assembly GCF_028023285.1). Classification (NCBI taxonomy): domain Eukaryota; kingdom Metazoa; phylum Chordata; class Mammalia; order Artiodactyla; family Balaenopteridae; genus Balaenoptera; species Balaenoptera ricei. Next base: position 45,652,803 of record NC_082648.1, read on the forward strand.
AGGGGGTGAGGTAGTGAGGGGGTCTCCCAGAGGGAAAAAATCCGCCAGTTTTCCAGACCTTCCAGATCCCCCGCCAGCGCCCCCTCCAGCGCCTCTGCCAGCGGGGGCGGGAGGGGGGCTTCTCCTGGCCGGGGCGGATATTTCCTGGGGAGAGGCAGGCAGGAAAGAATAAGACTTGGGGCTAGCGGAGGGGGGATGTGAAGGGGCCGAATAGCTGCGGAGCCCCTGGTCACAGGCTGTGAAGGTGGCCCAGACGCCAGCCCTGCCTACCCCCATCCCCCCACCCCCAGCTAGATCCTTTTGGACACCTCCAGAAAGCTCAGAAATTGCTCTCCTATGGACCTTTTGAACCCAGGTCCCTGGAAAGCCTGGTCCAGAGGCCTTTCCTCCAAAGGGCACAAAACAGGCCTTTTCCTCTGCCCTGCTCATATAATATTTGTGGAAGCTTGAATCTTGCTTCTCCATGCCCTCAATTAACATCTATTTTCCATCCAAAATACCTGGCATGGGTACCACACCAGGGTCATACACAGGGATGCAGAGCAGTCCTCCAGTTCATTGTGTGTGGTTCTTCACCCACCCAGCTAGCCATCCACCCACTCACACAATTGAAAATTGCCTTGTTGCTACTCTGGGGTCCCTGGCACGATGAGGAGGCCTACTCATCTTCCCCTGGCTCCTCACCTCCAGGCTCATCCCAGAGTCCCCAGCACTCTCAGTCCCATGAGCCCCCTATCTAGTTCTGCCCACCCGGGACCCCTCCTCCTGGGCATCCTGCCTACCTCTGCAGAGGCTGGGTTCACTTTCTCAGGCTGACAGGCACCTCCTCAGCAGTATCAGGGCCCTGGGGCCTCAAAGGAAAGGGACCTCGACCCTTGGTTTAGAGAACCTGAGATAAGCCCCCTCCAGCCTGGGTAGGGGCTCTCCTACCTCAATCCCCTTCCCTCCGCCATTTTTGAACATTGAAAGACCCCGGGGTTGGGGAGGATGGGGCCATCCGTTACCCAAGAAAACCCCGAAAAAACAGAAAACAAAAAACCAAAAAGCAAAACAAACCCTCTGTGCATCCTAGTGAAGCCTCATCTCCCCTTAAAATTAAATACAATTTAAAAGGCCATTTCAGTGGTTTGTTGCAGCAACACCCAGCTTCTCCTCTACAGCGTGGAAAATCCAGAGTCCTGAAGGCCAGCCAGCGAGCCAGGCTGCAATTCCTCCAAGGAGGCACCAGGTGTCGCTGTGGGCTCGTTGTCCCGCCTACCCCCCAATTCCAAGAACCTTTTTTTTTTTCTCCCCCTTCTCTCTCTTTCTCTCTCTCCCTCACTCCCTCTCCCCCTTGGTTGGGCTTTGCCAACATATCAAGATGCGTTTCGCCGGCTTCCATCACTAACCTCCCGGAGGTCATCAAGCCAAATTTATGAGTGGCCGCTCGAGTCACGTGACTCTATTTAAGGCTCCCTTATTTGGGAAGAGCGCATAGGATAAAGAAAGAGATATCTCCACCTATAAATTGTGCACTTTGGAGAACAAAAAACCCCTCAACTTCAAAGAGTCACAAATCACCCTTAATCAAAAAGGGTGCAGAAATTTTTTTTGGGCCCTCCCCGCCATGAGCTCCTACGTAGCCAATTCATTCTATAAGCAGAGCCCCAATATCCCTGCCTATAACATGCAAACTTGTGGGAACTATGGATCGGCCTCAGAGGTGCAGGCATCCAGGTATTGCTACGGCGGATTGGACTTAAGCATCACTTTCCCACCGCCTGCGCCTTCCAACTCTCTCCACGGGGTAGACATGGCTGCCAACCCCCGGGCTCACCCCGACCGCCCCGCCTGCAGCGCCGCGGCCGCTCCGGGACACGCTCTGGGCAGAGATGAAGCGGCTCCTCTGAACCCCGGGATGTACAGTCAGAAGGCGGCTCGCCCAGCGCTGGAGGAGCGAGCTAAGAGCAGTGGGGAGATCAAAGAGGAGCAGGCGCAGACAGGGCAGCCCGCCGGACTGAGCCAGCCACCGGCCCCGCCACAGATTTACCCGTGGATGACCAAACTGCACATGAGCCACGGTAAACTTTAGGACTTCATTTTGCGCGCTCGGGTCCGCCTGGGTTTTATAGGCCATGCGGGGCAAATAAAGAAAAAAAACCTGCGGCCATAAATTTTACGATCCAGGCATCAATGGCTCGTAAAACTGTCCACTAAAAGGCTTAGAGGCTGTGTGCGCCCAAATTTACGACGACATAATTGGATCATAGGAACAAAACGTGTATAAAAGGCAATATTCAATTTTGGGGGGAGAGGGAGGGAGTTAAAAAAATAGAGGAATCTGAAGGGTGAGGAGCGCGGGGCTCCAGAGCGGGGATCCCCCCGCGGTCCCTCCTCCCTCCCCTGCGGAGCCGGCTCGGCCGCCGCTTGCCGCTCCGGAAGATTTCAGCGACTTGGGAGGGGCGGAAGGGGGGTCCCCGGTGCTCGGATCTCGAGGGTGCTTATTGTTCGGTCCGAGCCTGGGTCTCCCTCTCCCCCCCACCCCCTCAGCCCCTCCGGCTGCTGAGTGAAGGCTGCGGCGGAAAGTTTCCTGCCTGGGCGGAGGCGCCTCTCCCGGGGCCAGGCTGGGCTGGGCTGCGCTGGGCTGGGCTGGGCCGGGCCCGCCTGCGGCCCGCCGGGCCTGTCCTGCCCCGCTCGCGTCTTCTCCCTCCGGCTGCGGGTGGGGACCTGGGGCTGGGATGGGGAAGCTGGGGCGCTGCACGCTATTCACCCCTTCCTGGCTTGGGGGGTTTATATTCCAGAGACTGACGGCAAGCGGTCCCGAACCAGTTACACGCGCTACCAGACTCTGGAACTGGAAAAAGAATTCCACTTTAACCGCTACCTCACTCGCCGCAGGCGCATAGAGATCGCCAACAACTTGTGTCTCAACGAGAGACAGATCAAGATCTGGTTCCAGAACCGCAGGATGAAGTGGAAGAAAGATTCCAAAATGAAAAGCAAAGAGGCTCTCTAGAGGCAGCGGGGAGGCCCGCCGAGAGCACCCCGAGCCCGCTTCGGTCCCTGCGCCTTTCCTTTTCGGTTTTCCTCTCTCGGTATAGGGCGGGGGCTTGGAGCATCGGCTCCCCGGCCTCACAGACAACAGCTCTTTCCCTTGGCATTCCGCATCCCCACCGACCCCAGGTTCCCGCGTGGCTGCCCGCGCTGCCCGGACTCCCCTCAGTTCGGCTCAGCACCGAGGTCCCAGGGCAGGCTATCCGCAGGATCCCCAGGGGGCTGTGGCATAAGGGCTGGTGCTGAGCGAGCCCGGCCTGGGCTGCCTCTCAGGATTCCTGCCCCGGCGTGGCCGCCGGGGTTCAGGTGGGCCCTGCGGGCGCCTCAGGCCCCGCGCCCGGACCCTCCGGCCTCGCCCTCTCCTTTGTTCCAGGCTGCGGGCTCGGTAAGAGGATGGTTGTGCCTGGCAGAGTCCGGCACCAGACTCGGGGTGCTTCCTTGTAGCCACTAAACTCGATGTTCATTTTTTAAATGATTTGCATATGAAAGGGGGAAGATGACTGACTGTCTGCCTAGGGCCCCCTTGGTTGCCCTATGCTCTCCCAACCTGCACCCCCCACCCCAAAGCCCGGGAACTTGTCCAGCCTGCGCTCTCTGCATGCCCTCTCAGGCCCCCAGCCTCAGACCGCTAGCTAGCTCAACTATTGGGGTTCCCTGCTACTGGACCCCAGCAAAGGTCCTAGAGGCTCCTGGCTGCCCCAGCAGTCCCTGCTACGACTTCCGGTGTCCTTCTGCTCATCGCTATTGTCCAACTATTTATTGACTCCAGGTCTTTCCTGAAACTATATTTTGTCATATCAAATAAAGACAAAGAGAGAACAGGACTAAAGATGCAGCGGCTCCTCTCTGTTTGGGGGGCATGTATTGGGGAAAATTGTCTAAATGGGCTATGGGTGTTGGGGGAGGCCCGCAGCCTTTAAGCCTCTCCTTTAAAATAATTTTTAGGAACCTCTAGGAGTATTGAGAAGAAGAAGGTCAAACTGAGCTTCTTTCTCAATCCCTGGCTCCAAGAAGGACCTCTCGGGGAAGGGGAGGGCACCCAAGCCGTCTGTACTGGCTTTTCCCATGCTGTGGCTGTCCCAGGCATTCAGGCCTCTGCACCCACTCCCACTTTGGCTGGATGGATCTGAGGCCTCTAGACTGGCAGCGGCCCGACAGCATGCCAGAGCTAATCTGCAGGGACCAAGGACCCATGGCTCCACGGTGCTCAGACTCAGGCCCTTCTGGGCCTGTGCAGAGCTCTCTCAGGGCTATGGGGTCCCCGGGCCTCGCTGGACATAGAGGAAGGGCTGAGCCCTCAGCCTAGGGGCCTATTTGGTCCCAAAAGGATGCTCAGAAAGAGTTGGTACTGCTCAGTAGAGGGGCGCTGTGGGAGGAGGTGTGTGAGCTTTCTAAGGTTGGGGGGAAGCAGTGGGGCAACTTGCAGTGTGTACCTGCCTGGCAGGAAATGTTCAGACTGTCTTCCCCACCTCCTAGGGCCTAGGGCTATGCAGGACAATTAGCTGGGAGAGGAGTTGCATAGACCAGTGCCTGAGTTGCGTCTGTTTGCCATCATTTATCTCAGTCTTTGGGATTTTGTGTGGAGGGGGAGGGGGAGCTAAAGGGAAGGGGAGAAGGCAGATAATTCAGGTGGTGCCTGAGGCTGGCCTAGGCCAAAGATCTGCTCCGCCCCAGGCTCCTGGGATGGGATGGGGGAGGAAGTACTTTATAGGAGAAACAAATGCGGGAAGGGTTCATAAAACTTTACTGCATTTCCTCTCCCGCCTCCCACGACGGGGTGATTTCCTGGAGCCAAGCCTAGGCCCCCCACACTGGGGGCGGGGGCCAGTTCGGTATCTGGGCTAGAAGTCTATTCCATCAGCCAAGAGGGAAAGGGAGCAGAGAGGCTTTGGGGAGGGGCAAGGAGAATATTTATGATTATTAATGCTGATGCTCCTTGGATTTATTATAAGGACTGACTTCTCTGCATCCCACTGCCTAAGCTGCCAGTCTGTCATTTTTTTTTTTCTGAAAGACCCAAGAGGCTTGCCTCACCCCATGCCTAGCATGTAGGAGGTCTCCACACATGTTTCTTGAACTGCACCCATGGCTACACCCTTCCCCTTCTCACTGCACTCAGGCCAGGTTAGGGAGCCTGTAATGTCTCTCTTCCACTAGCGCTCAGCAGTCAGCCCAGCCCTGCACCAACTCATCTGTCTCCTTTCTCTCAAATAAAATGTGTAATTTTCTTCAGAGAGTTATTTTAATTTTTTCTCCATGCTGAGTAAAACTATTGGGCGAGCAGTGAAGTGTGGAGAAGCACTGGCGTCTCCAGTGGGTAACAGTTAACTAAGAAAGAGGTTGTAGTGCCCACCATCACCCACCCCAACCTCCCTGACTGCCGAGGCCCTGCGCTTCCTCCTGGGGGTTGAGGTGCGGTGGGGTGAGGGGATGCATCGCCCCGGGAGGAGAACCAGGAGCTTGGCCAGGGGTGGGGACAGTGTGGCTCAGACCCGCTGGGCAGGGTACACCAGCCCCACTGTGCACTGATGCCTCCTCCCCGCAGGGTTTGGGTCTCTCTTTCCCTGGAGGAGCTGGAGTAGTGACTCCAATCGGCCAGACTTGGGTAGACACAGCCGTGCCTGCCAGTTTTCCACCCTCTGTCACAGTCCGCAGACCTGCGCTCAGGGCCCAGCCTCTGCTTCAGCGGCATCAGCGACCACAACCTAGACAGAGGCCTCGGACATACTCCCTTGCACTGCGAGTGGGTGCGGCCCAGACTCTTGCTTTCTCCCAGAGCAGAGGCTTCTGCTTCACCAGCCGGCCTCCTGGAACAATCTTCAAGTACCAGGGTTTGGCATTGCTCTTGGGGAGTTAGTGGAGGGGCTTCTGGGTCCCAAACAGAGACCACGGAGCCTGCTTCTCCACTTTGCCCTGGAACCCACCCCCTGTGGCAGTGAGAAAGAAGGGGAAGAAGCGTGACTTACCTTCCCCGGGGAGTGGGAAGAGGGGGACACGGCCCACTCTGAGCAATTAGAGGAGAGAGGAGAAAAAAAATAGGAGGAAAAAAAATATCAACATGACCTCGAAGGCGACAGGTCCTTATGTAAGTAAGTAAGTAAATAAATAAATAAATAAAGATCCACCCTCTCCCCTCTCCCCACCCTGCAAGGGGGGTATGGGGGTGAGGCCAAGGAGCAGCACAAGGGCTTTTTAGTGTAACTGAGCATTAGGGAAACACGCAGGGCTTCTATGTGAATTTAGGAGTTTGAAACTTTTGGAGGTTATTTATGTGAATGGCCCGAAGGCAAGCCCATGAGTGGCTCTTGGGGGACCACGTGATGTCATTAAACCAAGTTTTATGGTGTAGGGAGAGCTGACAAACCCACAATATATTTACATCATATATAATCTTAACTGTCCAGCCACGCAGCTGCTGGTGAGGTTTAATGCTAGGACAGAGGGCCTGGCAGTTAGAGGGGATTACGGCGCTGGGGATGATGGTGAGAGAGGTTACATCTTCGCAAATGAATCCCAGACGAACGCTGTAAGTTAATTTTCTCTATCTCTGACCCTTTCTCTCATTTACCTAATCCCCCCCCCTCAAAGAGGAGGCAGTTCCCACTCATGAAGGGAGGGGAAGAAGGCCTCCCCAGGCCTCCCCAGGCCAGGGTGGGAGAAGAAGAGGAGAAGCCGCTGGGAGGTAGGAGGATGGGGGAGCTTGTCTCCCCAGACCAGCCCTCCCCACCCCCAGCCCCTCGGTCCCTCCAGCTGCAAGTCGACTGGGGTAAAGAGAGACCTGTGTCCTTTAGAGCTTTGCCAGGTCTCCCTGACCCCCTCTCCCTTCTCAGCTGGGAAGAAAGACAGCGGCAGACACAGGGATGTTTGGTGTTTGTTAGGAGTGTGTAAACTCTAGGCACAAGTGCAAAGGGCCTCTGGGGCCCTTGTTCTGGGGAGGGGCCAGTTCAGCCCTTGGCCAGTGGCCCAGAGTCCAGGCAGGGCAGGCAGCTGGGGAGGGGGACAGGGAAGGAGGCCTTTGGGACTACTGAGCCCGCAGGCTGTGAACTGAAATGGCGGAAGCATCTTAAAGTTGGCGGGTGGAGCCCAGGGAGTCCCGAAACGTTCTCTCTCTCTTCACCACCAGGCCTGGGTGGGCAGCTGTCCCAGTCTCCACAGTCTGGGGTCTTAGTCTGTCTGGGGCCAGTGTGGTTTCATGCCTCCCCCTCCCTCTAACTGTCGGGGTCTTTCCTGGCATCCCTAGCGCTGGCCTGAGGTAAAACTAGGCCCTGGAGGCCTAGAGGCTCCTGCTGTGAGTGGAGTATAAATGGGCATGGGAGTGGAGGCAATGTCTTTACTAGGCTGGCCAGGAAAGTCCCCTAGCCCCGAGGAGAGAGTGGCCTCTGGGCGATGGAGCCCTCAGGACCCAATATGGGTATGGTGCCCTGGGGCCAATCTCAGACTGGGACTCCCTTCAGGTTTCTAGGAAGGAACAGCAGAGGCGTTGGGCACGGAGGCACGTGTCCTCCACACGCAGGTGTGGAGGACACGTAGTGTTCACCTGCCCGTGCTTCACTGGGAGCTAAACAAAGAAAATGACAACATAGGAACGCAGGTTATCTGAAGGGGCCAGGGATTCCAAAGCAGAGTGGGAAGTGGGTCCTTAGAGGGCAAGGCATCTAGGCCAGGGGAAAGGGGGAGGGGAGCGAGGGGGTGAGCCAGAGCAGAGGGGGAGGGAATGCTTTGGGGGCAAGGGGCTCTGGGCGCCCACTGGGTGGAGAGGTGCAGTTGGGGGACAGGAGGAGGACGCTGTTACCGTGCCCCTGTCGCCCAAAAGACTGAGAAAGAAACAGGAATCAGGCAGAGGCAGGGAGCCCAGGCAGACTCTGGCAGGGTGATGGGGGACAGAGACCCAGGGACACCTGGTGTCAGAGCTGGAGCCCCATCCCTCGCTCTAGGGGACTGTCGCATGTGTGAGGAGCTGAAGAGCGGGGGATGGGGGGCTCCCAGGTGGAGAACTCTCCAAAGCCTTCCCTCCCGGGCCTCAGTCCCTCACCACCCACCTCCCCCTCCAGCCTCCCACCCCTTTATTTTCTGGAGAAGCGTTAGGATCCCAGCGGACTCTTCCCAGGAACTCATTGGAGAATTAACTCTCGTGTTCTCCCTTTCTCATTACGGGCCCTCCCCGACTCTACCCCTCCCTCCCAGTCTGATTTTGAGGATTTTTGGAAACTTTCCATCCAAGCAGCAGGGAGATGGGAGTTTCCCTTGGTCTATAACTTGACTCCCCCCCTCCCTCCAGCCTCCCTTGGGTCTGGGGGAGCGAATCTAATGGTCTTCAATCAAGAATTTAACCAGGGCCAAAGTCCCACACCCAAGCAAGACTCGCTGCCTTCCCCCACTCCTGGCCAGATCTCAGTCCCAATCCCTTCAGCTCTGTGTAGCAGGGTGAGTGAGTGTGTTTCTGTTTTACAGATTTACACAGCGTCTCTCGGAGGGTTTCTATGACTCCCTCGCCCCCTTTTCCTGTTTCTTAGGCTCAAAAGTTCCATGTAAATATCACCCCTTCTTCCCACCGCAGTAATTACAGACTGTCTTTCCTCTCAGATAATTTGCCACGGCGTTGTTGTTGTTGTTTGTTGTTTGTTTTTTTGTTGTGGTGGTGGGTTTATTTATTTATTTATTTAGCTGTTTTGTAGGACTAATACAAATGGCAGTAGTACAAATACAAACGGGCCTTGAGATTCTTGGTTTTCCCACCCCTCCCCCATTCTGGAATTTGAGGTTTCTCTGGAGTAGGGGGATGGGCGGTCCATCAGGTGCCAAGGTGCCCCAACTAACCCGGAAAGCTTTTAATTTTGTTCCTAGGTCTTTAACCCTAGAAGAGGTCAAGCAACCAATCAGAAATGCGCTAAGCAGGGTCACATGGCCTTTAGCAACCAATCAGCCAAAAAGTACTGGGGTCTCAGTTTCGGCCTTCCCCACACTCCTCTTCCTCTCTCCCCACAACCCTCTTTAGTTCTTGGGTCCTCCATGTCTCTGATGTGAAGGGGATAAGTGATGCTGAGAATATTCTAGCCCTCTTCCTCTGTCCCTGACGCAGCTCTGGGGAGTCTTTGGCTTTTGTCCTCCAGTTCTAACAAAGTTATACTTCGAGATCAGTCTCAACTGTACTGGGATCTGAGGTTGTGGGGCATCCTCTGTATTATTCTCATGTTCTCCTGTGTGATCTTACCCAATTCCCTGGACTTTATAGATAATGCACTCTAGATTAGGCTGTACAGTGGGTGTGGATACAAACTCCAGCCCTGAATTCAAATTCTGACTATGATTATTCCCTATACACTTACCTTGCACACCTTTTCGCTTTCATTCTCTTCTGATCCTCTTGGGGACAGGTGGAGTGATTAGAAGAGACCTCTTTTGATTTATCTTTCTGGAAATGCTCCAGAAGCCATTAGCTTTATCAAAGTGTCTCTGGCATGGTTGGGGAAGGGAGCAAAAGGGAAGGGAGACTTTTTGAAAGTTGTATTTGGTACCTTTAGTTTGTTGAGTAACTTCAAGTCAGTTGAAAGAAGCATTCTGGAAAAGGGAATCAGCACGGAAAACCAGGACCCTTCCCCCTCCCTGCCCCCATACTAAACAGGTGATGGATTTAAGTCCCCTTCCTTTCCATTCTTCTAACAAGATACGATGATGATGATGAAAATGATCCTTTGTCCTGGCCAATGGTTATCAAAGGACACAGCCACTGAAGGTGTGGATTTTGGTGTTTGTGTTTATACATGGGTTAGGTCAGAACAAGCAATGGCTGATAAACTATTTCTGAGCAAGACCATCTGATGGCACAGAGAATGTGCATGTATGGCAGGAGTGCTTGTCCTCATGTCTCCTGAACACTTGACTTTCAGGTCCAGACCCAGGCATTTCTCCCCCCACCCCCATCCCCCAGTCTCCAAGGCTTTGTTCCAGGGTTAATTTTCTGGTTGAGTTCCCCTCCCCTCCCCTCCCCTTCTCCTCCTCCTCCTCCTGAACTCGTGCCCTCCTTGAACTGACTGAGGAGCAAGAGTTCTGATGGGCTGTGCCACCCAGACCTCTAAGCCCTCCTCTGGGGGTGTCAAGGGATAGCCCAGATTGAGCTGGGCTTTGTCAGCACTCCCCTGTCAATTTGCCTTCTGGGTGGGGCTGATTTGGGGCCAATGCCACAGGTCAGGTGGGAAGGATTAGAATGAGAAGCCAGAGGGAGGGCAGCTCTTCTCATAAACCATTGAGCCCCCACTTCCCAAGTCACCTTCAATCCCACCACTCCATTGACCTCTATCATGAATTATTAGAGCACACAAACTTATCTTTCCCTGGTAGATGGTGTGGTAGTCTTGCCTGAGACCAATCCTCATCTCTATGTGGATATCTCATGCTGGAGTTTCCAGACTCTAGGAAAGTAAGGAAAGAAAGGGCAGGAGTGTTGGCTCATTCTAAGCAGGCACTGGGAAGAGAGATTTTATTGCCTCAGCCCCTCTTAATATCCAGGTCAACTTTATCTGTGTCTTTGACTCTCACTCTCTTTGTGTAATTGCTTTGGGCTGAGTTTCTGAGCTGAAACATCATTGTCCTGGGCTTTAATTCTGTGCTTTCCTTTCCTGGAGAGACAGGCACTGCTCTGAGCCTCCTCCTCAGTGGGATTGGAGACCCTGGAGCCCTTAGAAGTGGAGAAGGGACAGAATCTGGATTCAGGACCCCAAGCTAGGGCTTTTTGGCTTTTTGAGGTTCAATTTAATGAAGAGGCTAGCTGTTAGAGGGCCAAGAAAATCACATCCGTTTTGTCGGGTCTTTGTAACCCAGAATGGTGGGTCTGTTGTGATACCTCCCTTCACTGCTTTGATGGGGTCCCAGGAGCCCAAGGAGTCTGGACTGAGGAACTGAGGTGATAGAGATCTCTTTGTCCTTGAGTCCTACAGAAGAACCCTGGAATCCATTTTCTTCTCCCACTCCTAGGAAGATTCACTGTGTGGGGGTGGGGGTGGGAAGGAGATGAAATTTGGGACTTAGGGAAGTTGGGCTAGGTTATCCAGGACCTTGTTCAGCCTCTGATGACCAGGCCTTAGAAGCTAGAATGAGAGGTTGACCAGAAGGCTCTGGGCATGCTGCGGAGCCGGTGCAGGACGGAGGCTACTTCTCTACACCTGACACAAGTGCATAGAAAGTGCCATGATCTGCAGCCCCATATTAGGAGGGGGGTGTGGAATGTGTGGGCTCAGTTCCCTGGGATCCCTTCAGCTCTGCATGTGCCACAGCTCTCAGAGAGGTAGAGGAGGCTGGGTTCTGCCCTTGAAAGATCCCCAGTTCTCTCAGCCCCCAGCCCAGAACACCACACCTGAACAGACAAAGTATATGTATGTGTCCAAGTGGGTATGAAAGAGGTCTGAAGCCCAGGCTGGACACAGTAAACCAGCCGTAAACTAACTTCCCAGTAGCCCATGATTCTTCCCATCAGCCCAGCCTGAAGACCATTTGTCCTCCCCTCCCCACTCATGCCCTCGAGCCCTAGGCATCTGTTAAGTTTCTTCCCTTCTGCCTCCCCGGAAAACCAACCCCCTGGAGCAGCCCCCACAGATGGGGTCAGCCAGGCTCTTGGTGACCTTTAGTGTCCTGTTGGCCTGTTGAGTTGCAGGGGGTTGGAAGGTAATGTGGGACTATGAGGCCAGATCCTTATCTGATCAAATCTGCTCTTCAGGCTCAACTCCAAATATCTCAGGGCTGCTTCTCTGCTCAGATAGTGGAGAAAATTTTTGTCTAGTAAATACTTCTTTAAAAAGTCAACTTTCTGGCTGGAAAACCCAGTGTGTGTGTGTGTGTGTGTGTGTGTGTGTGTGTGTATGTGTGTGTGTGTGTGTGTGTGTGTGTGTATGAAGCGAGTAAGGGTCAGGTCCCTCATTTTAGATTGTGTCTCTCCCCCTCCTCTGGGTGGAGGATGGGGGCGTGGGCTGAGGTTTTATTGAAGGTGCTTTTCCTGTTGGGAGTAGAGATGGGGTCATAAAGCCTAGAGGAGGCTGTTTTGATCTGGTGACTTCTCAGGAAGTAGCATTTGAGCTTTTGCTTTGTAAATCACTCTCCCCCAAGCTGGCCAACTAGATTGGATTGCACTTCTCCAAGCCCACCTGGGGCCCTCCTTACCTCCCTTTCCCCAGTAAACCAAAGCAGAAAATTCAAAGGAAGTCCAGGGCCCCCCAAATCCTCTGCCTCCAATAAGAAAAGGGCTCATTGGTGATTTTTCCCCCTCAAAACTCCAGATTTAAAAATCATGCCATCTTTTATTTTATTTTGCCCACACAGACCTTGGTTCCCCCAACCTCTTAGTTAAAAAGGAACTAACATGGAAAGCAATCAGCTTCTGAGCCTGGTGGTAGATACCATGACTCCTGGGGGCTCTACTCTCTTATGGGGCCACTGTCTCCCTGTGATGTCTTTCCTGAGCCCAAAACCCCTTCTTGACAGGGTGAGAATTCAGGTGTGTAAGAGAGAGCTCATGAAGAGAGGGGATGGGAGGGGAGCATATAGACGACCCCATCTAGCATTGTATGAATGGAGGAAACTCTCTGCAGTCAGTGACTGGGTTTTATGTAATTAAGATGGGTGCAGGGTTGTGTGTGAAAGCCCACAGCTTTCTCACATTTCTCTCTAACCAAGCTGTTGCCAAAAAAAAAAAAAAAAATCATATTTTACCTAAATGGCTCCATTTTGTAATGTTAATGAGCCTTCCCTTCCTAAAGACACCCCAGCTTCCCATGGATCTGTCCCCCAGCTTTGGGTTAGGGAGCTAAAGGGAAAAGAAGTAAAGAGTCCTCTACCTCTGTCTCAGTTCAGGCTACATCAAGTCAGAATGCTTTCAGGCCCAGTTGTCAGGGCTCCTATCCATCGCCAGAGAGATGCCCCATATGCTGGAAATAAGGCCATAGATTATATGAGTCCCTGGGCCCTCTTAGCACTTACTTGCACAGGCTTCCGTTTACTCTCATTTATTTCCCAGAGAAGTCTGGGCTGGGGCATCCCAAACCCACAAGCATCAGAGAATCTCCCTCATTCCTAAGACTCGATGCAAATACACGTGTCTTTACAGAGAGCTGAGCAATCCCATAGCTGTATACGTGAAAATGTATTTATAGATTGCCCTGTGTATAACAGGATGTATGTTTTACATCCCTCTCTACTCCACATTTAAATGCAGATTTATAGATATTTAGATTTATAGATCCACAGTGAACGTAACAGTCCTCTGTCAAATTCCTGTGTGCACGTTACCAATCTCTCTATAGTGTTGGATGTATAAGCTGGGATGTATTGGTATAGCTCTCCCTAAATACCTGGATGAATAATTGGTGAGTTTTTTTCCTCGGTTGGAAAGAACTCTGCGTGTGCTGCTCAATCTCTATTTTGAAAATTTTATCTAGATTTATGCAAAAGTCCCAACTCATAAAATAGCTACATATTGAAGCTACATATTTGGAGATCTTTATAGTCTTTGCAGTTTTGCTGCAAACTTAAATATTTGAAAGTGTGTTTAGAGATGGTTCCATAATGCCTGTATCTATATGTAGGGGCATAGATCTCCCTCTAGAAGGACTGAAACTTACTGCATCTCTCTGTCTCTCTATCTATGTGTCAATAAAGATATCAGGTGAGTGGGGATAGGGAACAAATATCTTTGGGCTGTTTTGCTTATTAAAGGGAGTGATTCTGTTGCTATCTCCAAGGCTGAGTCCAAATGAATTATTTGCCTCCGAAAACCTGCTCTAGGGACCACAGCCCCCTCCAGGCTGTCCCTGTGACCTGAAATCCCAGCCCAGGCTCCCCAACCTGCAGTACCTCCCAAGACAGCCACTAAGAAGGGAGAGAGAAGGGAAGAGCCCTCTAGCTCCGCTCCCCTTGGCTCCCAGGGTGGAGAGGCTGACGGAGGCGTTGTCCCCCCACGCCAACTGGGCCTTTGAAATTTGGGGAAAAGAGCGTTCAAGTCCCCCACTATTTTTGTAGGGTGCCCAAGTGGTGCCAGAGTCACTGCCCGACCCATAGATGCCCCCTCCCCAGTTGTTCTTGGTGCCCAGGGCCCAATTAAGCGGCCGCCTCACTCCCGGCAGCCGAGCTCTTATCGGCCGGGATTGATGCCTCCGCGGCTCCTGTATATCATTTCCAAGATTTTTTCTGTCCAACTCCTCGGCTCCTTTGGCTTGCGCGGCTTTGACTAATGATTGCTACAGATGCCAACGTCTCCAGAATCCTAATAGCCAGGCAGGCGGACTCTTATTTACCCGGCAACATTTCTGCGGGAAGGGGTGGGGGGGAGAGGGGCTGAGGGAGCTGGGGCTGGGGTGTTGCAGGTGGGGGGGGGACAGGGAGAAGGTTGTGACCAACTCACGTTTCACTGAACTTCTTCCCCAGTGAGAAGGACATTCCCAGCTCCCTCCTCTCCCTGAGGGAAAAGCAGAATCATAAAATAGTGCTAATAGTAACTCAGAGCTCGCCTCATTGAAAAGGATCAAAGAACGAACAGGACATGGGGAAATAATCAGAGAAGTGTTTATTAGCTGTAAATAGATGAGAGATTAAGCGGGAGACCAGCGGTTTAGGGAGGAAAAAGGGGGATTTTTTTTTTTCTTCCGGAGGAGAGAAAGGGAAGGTCAGCCACGGTGGGAGAAGGGGCTCCCTTTTAAAATTTCACGTCTTCCCTGTCCTCTCCGCACCCCGCATCTAGTCTTCCCGTCCGTGGAAGTGCCTCCCCTCCTTCCCTTACTTCTCCTCACCTTCGGTCCCTCCGGTGTGGGACCGCGGCCACTTCCCAGAGGCTGCTCCGGTGCCCGCTGGGGCTGCCGGGGTGATGGGGCCTCTATCTGGGGCTGGGGAGCAAAATCAGACCCAACGGCCAACTGCGGGCTGGGGGCCGCCGGCCCTGCGGTCCCACTCGCGCCGAAGTGGTGGAAAGTTGCGGCCGAACTCGCTTCTCCCGGCGCTTCAGGGCCGCCGGCGGGGCCGGGTCTTTGGGGGAAGCGTATGGAGCTCCCCGCCGAGCCTGGAGCCGGGCGTCGTGCTTCCCGGGGTCTCGATCCCGAGCTTCCCATACATACACACCTCATTCGGGTGAAGAGAAAACAAAAACGCTGAGCAGCCCGGCTCCGAGCCCAGGCATGGAGTGCTAACTCCAACGCGGAACATTTTTCTATCAGAGAATAACGGAGCACAAAATAATTCAGCGAGGCGGATGGGCAGGAGCACGGTGTGAGAGCCCCGCGCGGTGAGGCGGCAGCAGAGCGGGCCGCGCCGCATAGCCCGGGAGGACCATTTCGTTGGAGTGTAGGGCGAGGCCGTAGCCCGGACCCGGACCCGGACCCAGCCGCCCGAGGGCCAGTCTCTAAATTACAGCCCATCAGGAGGACTCGGAAATGCAAAACAGGGAGCCGAAAGATTTAAACAGTCCAGAGGCGTCCCGACGCGGCCAAAGCGAAAATCAATCACGTAATTAAAACGGGGAGAGGGCGAGGCCCGAGCTTGGGGGTCCGGGGTTCGGAGGAGGTGGCCAAGGTGCGGGCCGAGGTGGGCGAGCGGCCTGAGGATGGGGCTCTCCCGCCGCGGCCGGAGCGCGGAGGGGCTGCGGGGAAGTTTATAGCAGATCGCTATTGATTCCCGCTTGGCTGGAAAGAGCAGGCTGTGTGTCCTCTTGCAGGCCGGACCCTGAAGCCGCCCGATGGGCCCTTCCCGGGCTCCCCCATTTTCATGGGGTTGTGGCGTGTGGTGATCCCTGGAGTGCCCCGATCTGTCCAGGCAGGTTTGTCTGAGAGCGCAAGTGGCACCAAGACGTTGCCTCTGGGTTTAAGGGGATAGAGGGAAGTGGCAGCCTAGTTTCAGGCACTTACATGTTGCCTTCGGACTGGATTCCCTCACCCCAGGGATCAAGGCTTGCCTTTGGAATGACTCTCATCTAGGGATCCAGGTTTGGAAGGGAGGTGAGTGGGCTTATTAAGGGGAAACTTGGGCCTGAGCTAACTGGACCCCTTTGGGCAGGGAAAGAGAAGGAACAGTTCCTGGAGGAAAAAAATAAGGCACGCAGGGAGCTCTGTTTGTGAGGGAATGATGTTCTTGTTATTACTGAGGTTAATGATGGTAATGATCGGATATGGCTGGGTCAGCCTGGAGAGAACGAGCTCTCCACAGCCCTTTCTCACAGAGGCTTCTCTGGAGAAGTCACCGGCTCCCCAACTTGGGTGTGATTGGGGCGAATAAAATGAAGACCTTTCCTCCCTTTCCCTGCCCTTTCCTCTCCCACTCCTTAAGAACTCCAGAAAAAAAGGGGAAACCTTATAAACTCTTCAACTCCCCCCATCATTTTCCTCTGCTCTCTCCAGTTCAGTAAAATGCATCATCTTTGGGCACTGGGCTTTTGCCGGGCACCCTTCTTAGGAAGTTCAGCAAGCAGTTACCGGGCCAAGTCCCCATGACTTCTGTTTCTGACCCTGGAGGAGACCCAGGATTCTCTTGCCTGCTATATTGGAATTCTCCCTCTATCCTTAGCCTTTCCCAGTCTCTGCCTTCCTTGGTCCTGGGTGTCTGATCCCATGGGTCTCTGGCAGCTCAGAGGCCAAGAGCATGTTGAGATGCCCTC
The DNA here is from genome assembly GCF_028023285.1 of Balaenoptera ricei. Lineage (NCBI taxonomy): Eukaryota > Metazoa > Chordata > Mammalia > Artiodactyla > Balaenopteridae > Balaenoptera > Balaenoptera ricei. The sequence continues at coordinate 45,669,460 of NC_082648.1, forward strand.
ATCAGCTCCCAAAAGGGATCCCACCTTCCTATCGGCTTCTTAATTCTGGGAGCACCAGGTCAGGGAGCTCTCCGTAAGCTCCCCTAAACCAGCCTAATTCCTAGATCTTTCAAAACCACATTTAGAGAGCTTTAAAAGTAAAAGTCCTTTCCCTCTCTAACAGGAAAGTTCAGGTTACAAATCTTCAGCAGCGCAAGCTTCCTGCAGCCACAAGTCAGAATTTTCAACAACAACAACAACAAAAAGAAGAATTAAAGCTTGCATCAAAGGGAGAAAGGGACACCCCAACCCCAATTTTAAAGGGGATACAATCCAGCAGCCTTGGACAAGAGTGGGGGCCTCACTTGGCAAGAGTCAGTGAGGCCAGGATGGGCAAGGAAGGGGGTGGGGAACCCAACCTCTAACTAACAGTTTCTCCAGCATAAAAATGAAACATCAAATTCGTTAGCCCAGGGCCTTCATTTTTTCCCCTTCCACATTATAACTAGTTATTGAACTCGCTGGAAGATCTAAAGGCCATTTGCGAAGAGACAAATTTCAATGGAGTTTCCCCATCAATAACCCCATGGCAGTGACCTATTGGAACAAGTCAAACACCCGAGGTGAAATGCAGGTCACTCTGTCTAACCAATATTAAAATGCAGCCACTTTTTAAAAAGCCACTTTAAACGAGATTTGAGGAAAATTGAATTCCAAGGAAGGCAAAGCAAGGAGGGGGAAATCCATGAGAGGACCTTGCCTATGGTCTCCGAACAAACAAGAGAGATTCATCTTTAATATTTAAAGGGGGGGCAAATTAACATTCCATGATTGCTTTTTCTTTTTTTTTTTTTTTTTTTGAGACTATAAGCGATTCCAGGAGAAAAAAAAAGGTTGAGTATTTTCTGGTGACACTTCTGGGTTATTAAAATCATTTTAGACCAATTCATTACTTTTACTGACAAGAGATTTAAGAAAAAATCAATTAAGCATTTGCATATTCTTTTGCATACATTAGCCCTGCCTGCTGGCATTAGAAAGGGACAAAACACATACATATATACATATACACACACAGGGGGGAAAATGGGAGCCTTGCTTTAGTTTGGGGTTTTCAAGTTGCTCAGAGAAAAAATAAAAATGAAATGAATTACTTGATTGTATACCATCTAAAAGTCAATTTATTTGAGGAAGAAGAAAGAGACATGTTGCAATTTTTAATCTCTAAAACAACAACAAAAACCACATACACACACGGGCGCGCGCGCCCGCACACACCCACGTCCTGCACTTCTGAGAGTGGGGAATGGAATGACCCTCATTTTCCTTCTCTTTGCCCTCCAAGTCCTGAGTTGGTTCTCCCACTTATTTTTCTCCCTAGGAAAATCCAGGGATTCTGAGAGGTGAGATTTTAAGGCATCGCAGAATCAGTGGAGCCGCTGAGGTCTCTCAGCCGGCAGCTTGTTACTGGGGAGGGGAGGAATATGGGTTATCCAACGGTCAGTATGGTAATCCGGGCACAATAAGGCCTCGCACACAATGGACACATATTTTTCTTCAGCGGTGTCAGAAGGAAAGCGCTTTGTACTGAAACATGTTTCCGAAAGAGAAACCAGATCAAGATTTAGAAAGGATATGGGGTGAGGGGGGCTTTCAGACAGTGATTGCTTAGAGGCTGGCAAAAGGTGATCAGAAAAAATAAAAAATAAAATTGGGGCAGAGAGAGGTGGAGGGCAGAGCAGGGGTTGGAGATCCCTGGGCTGAGGAGACAGGAGGGCGAAGCACAAAAGGAGATACAAGGATTCATCACGGGCAAGAACCGCTTTATTGCCCCCCTCCCCAACCCGTTAAGCCAGTGCTAAGTACAGAAGCCCTCCGAAGGGATCTTATTTCTGTGCTTGCAATAATATCCTGGTGAAAATGTTCTTATGTGTGTGTGTGGTAGAGTCTGGCTTGCTATTTTCCCCATAGGCAAGTTTCTTGCTATTAAGATATAGGAGCCCAAAGAGAGGGTTTTGGTAAATGATGTAGATAAGTGTGGGCATACTTGGGGGAATCTCCCAGATTTCACTTTCTGGATGTGCATATCGAATTAGCTGTGAAAACCTGGAATGAAAACTCCACAGATTTATGGCTGCATAAGGAGGCATTTAATACATTAATAAATATGAATAGTATGAATGCATATATATTTGTTAGCAGTAATAACCAAAGACGGATTTGACATGTGGTTGGAGGCATCTGAACTCTCTGGATCTACTTACACATACTGGCCCGAAGTGGGTTTCCTGCTCCCGTTCCCTCGACCCACCTGCAGGAGCTCAGAATCCTGGGGAGTGGTGGTGTAAGATGTGCAATGCCTTGGGAAGGACTCCCTAATAAGCCCAAGAGGGTGAAGAGATGGAAGAAAAGCGAGCTGAGGTGGGGGCAGGGCTGGTAGAAGGTGAATGTGAGGACTGGGAGGAGGGGAGCCAGGTGGAGCAGAGATTATTCCCTGCCAGGATGAGGTGGGGCAGCCTGATCCAGGTGCAGGCCTAGAAGGGAGGATGGGGGTGGGGCTGGAAGGCTTTCTCCTTCAGCAGCCTTCCTCCCACCCTACCTGAGCTCTCAGGAGCTTTGCCTCTCCCCAGGCAGCAGTCTGGGGCTGGGTTCAGAATTTTTATGTAGATCAGCAGTCAGCATTGGTTTCCCTCTGCCACTTCCAACAACTTATAATTAACCTACCCCCCTCCCACCAATAATAAAACCCTCACGCACTCCAAATCACTGTCAACCAAGCAGCAGCCTTCCCCTTCTCACAGTCTCAAGCTCCTCTTCCAGCCAAACCAGCCAGCCCTCACACGCAGAGGGTCCCGGACAGGAGTGGGCAGGAGTTCTCAACCAACTTTGGAAATCTGAGAACCTCTTCTAAGAGATGGTCAACCTCCAGGGAATTCCGGTTCTCTCACCCATCTGGTGGCAGGGGTCGGGCACTGACCTCTTGGGGAGAGGGTATCCAGGGACCCCCAAGCACTGGCTCTTGGTGAGCCTGGGGTGAGTGTGGGGGGGCTTGAGCATTGCAGAAGGGAAGGCAGCCAGGGGCCCAGGCAGGGCGAATCAGTCCCTCTGGGCACCGGCTGTGGCCCAGCTCTCATTCCAGCCCTCAGGGTGAGCCCTAATTTGGAAGTGGGGACCCTCTCTGACATCCCAAAGGTGGTGAGAGACAGATTGGGAATCTCCCGCCTTCAGCCTCCCCTCTCACAAGGGTTTTATTTTTTTTCCCTTTCCCCTCCTCATTCCCTTAATTGCAGATGTTCTAATTAAACCCTCAAATAGTTGTTATGCCGTTTTAAAAGGTACTTATTCAAGTGTCAACCAGGCTGGGTTGGGAGGAGGCAGCGTAGGGCGGCGAATTAAAGGTAGATTGACTAATCACAGCGGCGATCATAATAATAAAATCAGAGGGAAAAAAAATCACATTACGACTTTTCGTGGAAAGGAGGGAGCAGGCAGCCAGCGGCCGCCAGCCCTGCGCTGCCGCCGACACAAAGAGTGCGGGCGATTCCTCGAGACTGATTTATGACGTTTTACAGCCCTATAAAAGCTGTAGCGACGAGGCAAGCGCTTCTACCACCGCTGGCAGATTTAGTCTAATAAATAAAACATAAACAGTTAACTTTATGTGTCACTTTTATTGTTATCAAGTAAAATATAGCCGAGCCCCGGCAAGCTATGATTTTAAACTATAATTGTTATCAAGTGCAACAAGGGGACCCGGCTCCCTCCCTGGGCTCTCCCTTCTGCCACCCCCACCTCAACTCTGAGTTATGGGATCAGTTAATTGGAATTGGTGCAAGACGTGGCCACCCCTAGCTGAGGGGGGTGTGTGTCAGAAAGCAGCTCTTCCTTGCCCCCTCCCTCCTCCATGGCCCTGCCACCCCACCATCAGGGTATTCCTGTGGGTGGGTAGCAGGGAGAGGGGAGGGCGCAGGAATGGGCTGGAGACCCCCAAGTCCCGCCCAGCATCCCCAGCTTCGTGAGCTCACCCTTCAGCTTTTGGAAGGCGGCCTGGAGCTGGCCCTTGGGGATGCGTGTTTACATGTAAACACATGTGTTACATGGATACAATCCCTGGCCGGAAGCAGGCTCTACAGACGCAGGCCTCCCCCTTAGCTAGGTCTGCCCTCTGTGGGGATGGAGAAAGAAGAGCTCCCTGGGCCTTGGCTGGGCACCATCCCAGGGCACTGGCCCCTGGCAGAGTGCTCTCCTCCCTGCTCCAGGTCCTTGGGAACCAGCCTTGGAGACAGTTGTCAGAAAGCAGCAGGCCGGACGGAATGGAGAGTGGAAACAGCGGCCAGCAGGAGAGATGCTCTGCTCTGGGCTGGGAAGGGAGGGTTAGTGGGTACTCGGGGAGGGCAAGGCTTCTGAACTTTGCTTTTGCCAACCACTTCCTGTCTCTCTTCAGCGGGGGCTCAACCCCCAGACCTCCAGAAATGACGTCAGAATCATTTGCATCCCGCTGCCTCTACCTGCCCTGTCCAGCTGGGACCCTGCCTCGCCGGCCCCATGGCCAGAGGGTTGGGTGAGTGTGTATGGGGGAGGGGGCTGGACTCCGGTCTCCTTGGATGGGGGGCATCCCAGGCTCACCAGCTTCCTGGGCTCAGCCTGGGCCTCTCCCCATCCAACCTCCACTCCAGTCCTCATTCAACTTCCTCTTCCTGCGAAAGAGGGGCGCTGCCACGGTGCCCTACGCAGACTGAGACAGGATCGCCATGAATGGAGACCTCTAGAAAAGCTCGGGAGCCGAAGCCCGAGGGGCCCACCGGAGGCCCAAGGGGAGACCCTGGGCGGGGGCTGAATCACAGCCTCCCGACAGCCCCCCAATGCCCAGGCTTTGGAAGGGAGCTGGGGGCTTCCCATCTCCTTTTGCAGGGGAGGGTTGTCAGTCGGCGGGGTGTGCACTGGGGGCACCGCAGCCCCTGCCAGCTAACCCCACATCACAGCCACCCCCCCACCCCAGCACCACCACCACCACACGCACAAAAAAAATTGGATACATTTTGAATAAAGCGATTCGGTTCCTTATCCGGGGACTGGGTTGCTCCGTGTGATTGGCCGGCGGAGTCACATGGTGAAAGTAACTTTACAGGGTCGCTAGCTAGTAGGAGGGCTTTATGGAGCAGAAAAACGACAAAGCGAGAAAAATTATTTTCCACTCCAGAAATTAATGATCATGAGCTCGTATTTGATGGACTCTAACTACATCGATCCGAAATTTCCTCCATGCGAAGAATATTCGCAAAATAGCTACATCCCTGAACACAGTCCGGAATATTACGGCCGGACCAGGGAATCGGGATTCCAGCATCACCACCAGGAGCTGTACCCACCACCGCCTCCGCGCCCTAGCTACCCTGAGCGCCAGTATAGCTGCACCAGTCTCCAGGGGCCGGGCAATTCGCGAGGCCACGGCCCGGCCCAGGCGGGCCACCACCACCCCGAGAAATCACAGCCGCTCTGCGAGCCGGCGCCTCTCTCAGGCGCCTCCGCCTCCCCGTCCCCAGCCCCGCCAGCCTGCAGCCAGCCAGCCCCTGACCATCCCTCCAGCGCCGCCAGCAAGCAACCCATAGTCTACCCATGGATGAAAAAAATCCACGTTAGCACGGGTAGGCAACTTTGCTTTTTGCTCTCCCCCTCCCTCCCCTCTTCCCCAGCGCTCCCCACCCTCCTCGGCCCCCTCCGGCCCCCGTCCTCCTTTCTCTCCTTCCCCCTCTCTCTCCAGGAGCGACTCTGGGTTAGCACAATTGAACTGGATTTACGAGCGAGAATGGGTAATTACATCCCCCATAAATTTTATGGCTTAGCTACTCTGGGCAGTCCGAGCCATGTGCTACGATCTGTTATGTATGTGTGAAAACTATGCTCGCTTTCTAAGGGCGCATAAATAATTCAGTGTCGTTACAATGAGGATTCCCCTCTTATTACACTACAAAGTCTCCAGCTCCCTTCAACTTCTTTATAACCCCTTTAGCTTGATGACTTTATTTCCACCACCCCTCTCCTCCTGTTACAACAGAGCTGAGGATGGGGTGAGGGTGGGGGGCAGGGAGCCTGCTGCCTTTGAACCCCACTATTTGCTTTTCCCCTCCCCCTCCCCCAGTGAACCCCAATTATAACGGAGGGGAACCCAAGCGCTCGAGGACAGCCTACACCCGGCAGCAAGTCCTGGAATTAGAGAAAGAGTTTCATTACAATCGCTACCTGACCCGAAGGAGAAGGATCGAGATCGCCCACTCGCTGTGCCTCTCTGAGAGGCAGATCAAAATCTGGTTCCAAAACCGTCGCATGAAATGGAAGAAGGACCACCGACTCCCCAACACCAAAGTCAGGTCAGCGCCCCCGGCGGGCGCTGTGCCCAGCACCCTCTCGGCAGCCACCCCGGGCACTTCTGAAGACCACTCCCAGAGCGCCACGCCACCGGAGCAGCAACGGGCAGAGGACATTACCAGGTTATAAAACATAACTCACACCCTGCCCCCACCCCAGGCCCCCATCCTCCCCTCACACACAAATTGACTCTTATTTATAGAATTTAATATATATATATATTTTGGTTCTTTTCTCTCTTCCTCCCACCTTATCCCTCGTCATTTCCAAACAGACAAAACAGATAAACAAACAAGCCCCCTGCCCTTCTCTCCTTTCCACTGTTAAGGACCCTTTTAAGCATGTGATGTTGTCTTAGCATGGTACCTGCTGGGGTTTTTTTTTAAGGCCATTTTGGGGGGTTATTTATTTTTTAAGGAAAAAAAGCTGCAAAAATTATATATTGCAAGGTACGATGGTCTGGTTTAGGTGCGTTTCAGGGGAAATGAGGAAAAGAAAAAAGGAAAGAGATTTTTAAGCCAATTCTCCTCCTTCTTCTTTCTCCTCCTCCTCCTTCCCCGCTCTTTCCTTAGGCCTTTTGCATTGAAAATGCACCAGGGGAGGTTAGTGAGGGGGAAGTCATTTTAAGGAGAACAAAGCTATGAAGTTCTTTTGTATTATTGTTGGGGGGAGCTGGGAGGAGAGGGGGGAAGACAGCAGACAAAGCTAAATGCATCTGGAGAGCCTCTCAGAGCTGTTCAGTTTGAGGAGCCAAAAGAAAATAAAAATGAACTTTCAGTTCAGAGAGGCAGTCTATAGGTAGAATACCCCTCATCCCCCCATCGTGGTTATTGTGTTTTTGGACTGAATTTACTTGATTATTGTAAAACTTGCAATAAAGAATTTTAGTGTCGATGTGAAATGCCCCGTGATCAATAATAAACCAGTGGATGTGAATTAGTTTTACGTCAATGTCTGATGGTTTCTTTTTATCCCCCTCCTCCTTCTGACCTGGTAACATCCCACCTTCTCTATATAGTTGCCGAAGTTTACTCTAAGCAAACACACAAATCTTAACTCTCAACTCCAGTTTCCCAAGGTCCTTAGAAGAACCAGCAAAAGGTTTGGGGCAGAGGATCTCAGGAGAGGGAATGTGGAAGATTAGGGCCAATTTCTCCCTGAGTCTGCAGAGGCCAGACTCTCCTGGGGGTAATTAGAGTGGAGCTGGGAAGGGGGGGTGTCTCACTTTTCTAGAGTTTAGCACAGTGCCTTCTTTTGTCTATTTCCTTCTCCTCTCTTCTCCTTTCTCTCTGATGAGTAGGCCTGCCTAATTTGCAGACTAGAAGGCAAGATTAGGGAGTTGGGAGGAAGAAGAGTTTTCATCTTTGGGAAGCTCTTTGGGAATAAGGGATTAAGGAAGATGCCCACTCAACATGCCTGTTCTCCTTAAAAGAAGAAACATTTTGAGCTGGTGACTCTAAAGCAGCAAAGTGACCTGTCAGGATGGCTTCTCTGTTTGTTTAGACTTGGAAAGAAGGGTGAAGTGGAGGCCAGAGGCCTGGGAGGCCCCCTTGCATGGGTAGGCCTCAAAGCCTGATTCCTGGAGATAATGAAGCACTTTTATTTTTTCCCCCTAACTTTTATCATGGACCTGCCAGGTGTTGAGAAAAGACACAGGGAGAGGCAGGGAACACCCCTCTTCCTACAACTTCCCAGGTCCCCGCAGGGCCTGGGATAGGCAGAACAAGGCTGCCTGGTTGTAAAAAAAAATTTTTTTTAATTGTTTCCTTGGGGGCTAAGACAGACAAACAAACAAAAAACTGAGCTGGATGACCTGAATGATTAATTTAAGCCAAAGCCTCTAAAGAATTCTGGTCCTGGGGACCAGGCTCTGAGCAAGGCCTGCTCAAATTTTTGCTTGTTCGTTGGGAGAAGGTGAGGGGGTAGTTGGTGAGCTTCTCAGGCAGTTTAACCAAATTTCAGGATGGAGGGCTATCAGAAGTAGAAGAGAGAGGGAGAAGGTATCTGGGGTAAGTAGGGGAGACATGGATACCTCTGTTCTCTCTCCCCAAATTCTGGAGTGAAAGGCAACAGAAGAACCAAGTTATGAAAATCTGTTTGGTGTGCTTTGGATTTATTTCCTCTTGAATGACTTGCTGGCTGGTACTTAGCGTGTGTGTGTGTGTGTGTGTGTGTGTGTGTGTGTGTGTGTTGAGGGGAATCAGTCCTGTAGGTCTACTTTCTCCTCCCTCAATGGTGCCCTGGGGACAGCAAAACAAGCTGCCTACAGTGTGAGGAAGCAGAGCCAACAATCATCTGGAGTGATTTTATGTAATCAAGTGAATTAGGGGCCAAATCTGACTGTGGCTCCCATCATCTTGAGGCAATTGACTTTGGGGCAGGAAAAGGGGGTCTAGTTGTGCTTGGGGGAAGGGAAGGAAGGTCTGAGGGGTGGACCTGGGTGTCTTTCCAATCCTGTAAGGAAGCTAAGATGGAAAGAGAGGGGAAAATGGAAATTAAGATCCATAGTCCTTTCCTAACTTTGCTCATTTGGTTTCAGGGGAATTTATTCCCTCTCCTCCCTAAAGTGGAAGAGGTGAAAGCAAGGAGGGGAAAATTCACTATCTTTTATGTCTTACGCTTCTTCCTGAACTTGCTGAAGGGACATGCTCTTGCTCTGGAAAAGCAGCATAAAAGGATTGGGACAGTTCTTTTATTTTTCCTTCTTTAGGGGCTTCTGTTTTTAATTCTTCTTCCCACACATACACACATGGTCACTCTGTCCTTCCTCCCTCTGTCCTCCTCGGTCTGAAAAGGGGAAACATCAGACATCCCTAGTTTGTAACAAATAAAACAAAACTAAACCCTCTTACATTTGATTTTTGGAAAATTTTGGCCTCTGGCCTTCCCTCCAGTGAGCTCCATTCTCTCCTCTTTCCCGAAAACTCTCCTTTGCCTTGGACCTGGCCACCCAGAATGCGATCAGGCTGTCGGGGAGGAGTAGGATGTCGGGTGTGGGGACCGACCTGGGCCGGGGCCCCTAGCTCCAGCTGTCTTGGTCCACTGGATGCTGCTACAGCCTCACTGGGAAGGTGAGGGCCAGAGCTTTTATTGAAGTTGGGTTGAGCAGTGGGAAAAGGCTGGGGTGGCGGGGGGGTGGGGGGGTGGGGGGGGGGAGCGGGGAGGATGCAGCCCAGGTTCACGGGGAGGACACAGCATTTTCTCTCCCATTGCCTTTATATTCGGCAGCGCCTCTGACCTCTCCCCCACCCCCATCTCCGACCCTCCCAAGCCAGCCCTTGCTCAGCCCCTGGTCTCCAGATAGGATGCCACTGCTTTTGTAGGGCTGGGGATTTCTTGCCCCGAGTAATGGGAGAGGCAAGGCGCATGAATGCCTGCTAGCGTATTGTGTGTCTCTCCAATGGCTAAGTAAAAAGAAGACAGGGTGAAAACGGAGACACCAGTCTTCCAAGGTCCTTCTCTCCAAGCACCAGGAGATTCCCCAGAGGTCAAAAATCCCCTTGACGTGTAAGTAGTTAGCACTGATCTGCTCTGGGGGCGAGGAGCACAGCAGTTTCAACTCTATCTCTGTTTGCGATTCAATTTTTATCTCAACTCCCGGTCTTGGGGAGGGAAGGCGGGAAATCCAATCAGGAGCAGAGGGCTTCTGCTTGGGAAGAATGGAGTTTCTGTGCAGAGTCGTGTACCTGAGGAGTGAAGAAACTTGGCTCAAAAAGGAGAGAGAGAGTCGAAAAAGTGAGCCTGGGGGGAAGGACTGGGGAACTTTGTTTCTCTGAGGGCCTCTCACTGCCACTTGTGTGAAGTTACCTACAAAGTTTTCTCTGCAATCTGTGCATCAGCTTTTTTTTGAGCATGGACTGGGCGGATTGCAATCCAGAGACATCTTCCTGCTGTTAGATGTATGTATATGTGTGCGCGTTTGGGGGAGTGCTAGGGAAGATAAACAATTAAGGGGTCCTCTGGAGCTTGGGGCCAGGGTACGCTCTGCTAGGCACAGTTTGTCTGCTTTTCTGAGATTAAAGAGACTGAACGGTGTCCTTGAGATGGAGGGTGCTATGATGGGGAGGAGCAGCGTGCTGGGGCAATTTCACCATCTTTTTCTCAGCTTTTTGCCCAGTCCTGGGGGAGCGTGGTTCACAAAGCCACTTCTCATGGTTTTCCACAGCTTCTATCTGGCACTCCACTTTTGGAGAGCTAATTCTTATGAAAGTGTTCCCCTTTCAAGAAATCCTTCTCTGACTTGGAAAAAGAGATGGAGGAACCCCCAACTCCAGCAGCCATCAGTGCCGAGGGAATATTTATTACCTCTCTGGATATCATTACCTAAGAATACAATTTTATGAACTTCCTAATCTGTTAGCTTGATTTATCTGGATGGGTAGGGGCCCAAAATAAACATTTGGGAGATTTAGTAGAAAAAAAAAGTCTTTGCCTGTAACCAATCTTTCTGATGGAACTGACCACCCCCCTCAGCCTGCTTTTTCTGCATCCCATCTCGCTAGCCCCATTTCAACTTTTCTCCTGTAGTGTGTGGCTGCTTTGAGTGTCCGAGTTTTAGCTGCTTCTTGAGAATTAAAAATGGTAGGGTGCACTGTTTGAACCGGAGACCTGAAGGGCTCCCTCAGCCATCTTAAAATCTGTGCGGCTCCAGGAGCTCAGATCCCCTTTGGACTTGGGGAGCAGAGAGAAACCAAGGTCTGCTCACTGCCCCCCACGTCCAGGAGCCTCTTCTCAGGCTTGGCTCTCCCTCTATGCCTCGGGATTTTCCTGCTCTTCTCTCTGGTGTCAGCTCTGTAGCTTCTTTGAACACAGGATCCATCCAGAGGCCAAGCCCACAACCATACAAGCAGGGGTAAGGTCCTCTGCAGCACTGTCTTCCAGCCTGCCGCTTCCTGCAGGCCCAGCTAGCTGATGAACTAGGAGGCAGGGGAGACAAGGATGGGTAGGGGGGGGGGGTCTCAGAGTATGTTTGAGTGTAAATAGGGTTACATAGTCTAATAAATGGAAAGGGACTATTTAAAATTTCCAGTCCCCATCAACAATTGCCAGATTCCCTAAGATGTAGGGTCCTGTAGGATCCGCTCTGCTAGCTGCCAGTGGTGATGGTGATGGGCTATGGATCCAGCCCGAAGAAGTGTCACCTCTACTCACTCCTTTCTGACCCTCTCTTCCAGCATCAGAGATTGGGAGCGGGAAGTATATTTGAACTTCTGGGCGGAGAAACCCTAAATCACAGCGTATCTGAGGCACGGCCAAACAGCCCAACCCTAGGTTCCCGCTCCTGGCCTCTGGCTTCCCAGGAAGCCGGGCGTAAGACAGCAGGGCACAGAGCAACTGCCTGCATGCGGGCCGGGGCCGGGGCCGGGGCCGGAGCCGGGGTGGGGGTGGGGGAGTGGGGGTGGTCCCAGCTCCCCTCCTCGCAGCGGCCAGGGTCTGGAAGATGGCGAAATGTGACCAGCCAGGGCAAAAGCGTGATGCAAGGGCGAGATGCGAGAGGTCGGCGGCGGCCCGGCTCCTCCTCCGGGTTCCACGCCGCGTCCGCTCCGGCTGGGTGCGGTGTCGCCTTCAGCTGGGTCACGACCCCGGGCTCGCACGGAGGACAATAGGGCGCGGGGCGGGGGCTTCGGGCTGCGTGGCCGGCCGAGCGGGTTCACTGCGCGGTGAACTCCGCTCCACCTCCGGGGACTCGCCCTTTAGAGCCCAAGCTCCCTTTGCTTCCCCCTATTCCACCTTCCATTTTTTCGTGGAAAATGGAGCGGACTCTCGATTGCTCCTCTACCGACCAACTCCCCACCGCCAAATAAGGAGATTTCATTTCCTGGAAATGAAAGGATAGTTTTCTCTGAGTTACAAGAGCAGGAAATGGGACCCTCTCAAGATTTCTGTGTGGAAGGACGGAGAGGAGAGATATAGTTAGTAGTAAACATCCCCAAGCCGGGACTTGGTTACTCTGAAGAATCCAAGTCATCAAACCAACAGTCTCCTCCATCAGAGGAATTCCAGGCAGAGAGTGGGTCCTCCCCCCACCTCCACCCCAAATCCTAGGGAGAATTGCCTCCCTCTTCCCCTGGCCTTTGTCTCTGGATGTCAAGTTAGGATTAGGGCTCTTACGAAAGGGGGCGGCACCTTCTCCAATCTGATGGACGGGGACAGGGCTGGGTTATCCACGGGGGTGTGGGAATGAGTCACTTGGGAGATGTCCCCCAACCAGTTTGTTCTTGTTCTGAGGTGTTACCCCCCTCCGTTGATTGCCTGGCTCCTGTTTGTGACTCTGTCCCTTTGGGCGGTAACCCAGTGTTTGTAACTTTGTACATGTGGAGTCTTTCCACTCAGCTGGAACAGACCTTAGTAATTAAGGTTACAGAACAAGGGTTGAGTTCTAGCTGGAGGAAAGGAAAGTTGGGGAGAGGAGAAAATGCGGGAGGTACGGAATATTCCCCATGTGCATTTGCTCCTGCCTTTAGCTGCCCTTCTCCAGCCCCCCACCTCACCCTTATCCTGCCTGATCAGACTCAGAGGTGAGATGGGGAGATGTGGGCCCCCAGCTGGAAACCTCTCTTCTTGGACTCAGTCTCTCTGATGATTTTGAACCATTTTGGAATGTGACTGCCTCCAGCTCTGTCTGTCTGTCTGTCTTTGCTCGGCAGTTTCAAGGAAGCCTCGCATTACTGCTGCTTTCTGTGCTCCGTATTTCCTCGAATTCTTGCTCCTCTGCCCTGTCATCTCCTAATAATCTGCCGGGACAATCCCCAGCCCCAGTGCTCCTCCTCAAACTCCCCTCCAACTGAGAAAGCAGAAGAGGAACCAAAAGGTAGGGGCGACAACCTGGGAGGCACAGCTGAGGTTCAAAGGTTCCTGGCTGAGCCTTCAGTCCAGGTCACTTCAGGGGCCCATCTGACCGCTCCAGAGTGGCCCCTTGGCCAGCGGCAAATAGAACAAGGTTTTATAGCCCGGGGCAGATGTTGGTTTAGCCGTCTCACCCGGATTGCCCTTTATCTCTCCTCCACCAAAGAGGCTGCAATCTCCACTATACCTTTGTTCTCTTTCCTTTTCCCCCTCCTCCCCCTCGTCTTCCTCCGTTTGATCCTGCCTTTCCCCCTCAAATTATTTCTTTAGATCTGGAAGCATCTGTTCCTGACTGCCCCTCCCCCGCACCTCATTCCCTCTTCCCCCCTCCTTCCCCCTCTAGCAGTCAAAGAAGCCCCCAAATGGAGGGCCTCTGGGTTCTCGTCTGTTCTGCTACCCCAGAGCCCAGAGACCTTTGAGGCCAAACCTTGAGACCCTTCCCCAACCCCCAGTCCCTTTCATTTCATTCTCCTAGCTGGACAGGGTCCTGGAATTGCACAATTTGAGTCTTGGCCCCCAGGGACCAGTCTCTCCTCTCACTGGGACAGTTACCCATTAAATTCAGGTAAAAGCGCGGAATCTGAGGTCGCGAAGGGTTTGGTGCTGAATTATTTAGATAATTGCCCCAGTTCTCTGCTGGGCTTTTTTGGGCTCCAGATTTTGAACATACCTTCATATTCTGACCATAGAGGGGAGATGTCCTTTTCTAACCTCTCTACCTGGTCATTCTTTATCACCCTCTCCTGCCCCTTCCCTTGGTTGCAAAGTCATTTTCTGAGAAATTAGAATTTCCCTTAATCCCCCCCAGAATTCTGTAACCTAACTGAGGAGGCCAAGGCAGTGTCCACACTGTACACATTGGAGGCTCTCTTTTCTCTGTCTTCCAAAAAATAAAAAAGAAACCAAAAAAAGACTCCCTCACATCCTCCTTCTCTCCACTCATATCCAGGAATATGTGGTCTCCAAAGCTTGATGGAGAGGGTGGTAAACTTAATCAGGGTGAACAATAGCCTGCCTTATCCTCTTAGTCCAGTTGGGTCTCAGTCCACATCATTCAGGCCCAAGACTCTTGAACTCTGTCTGGTAGACCTGTCTCTAGCAAGAACCCACCTTATATTCCAGAGCACCAGACTGGAATAATCCTGAGGTCTTTGCCCTAGTGCCCACAGTTGAAAACTGGTAGAAAAGAGTAAATCCTCCTCCCTCCCTTCCCTCCAGCTTTGTCCTGAGATTCAGCCCTGCCTGGGATCCTGCCCCTCTTCTCTTCTTGAACATCAGTGGTTGGCCAGGAGCCCCAGATTCATGCTCCCCGTTGCTCTGCCACTCAGTTTCCATGACAATGAGCGGCAACTGAACTACCAACCCACCCCTGACTGGTTGGGTAGACCTAGACCAGCTAGGGTGTTCTCTGGGGGAACCTGATCTAAGAAAGATACAGGAGACGGGAGCCCGAGCCCGTATTTTGTTATAGCAGCTTTGCTAATTAGTCAGGATGGAAGAGGGAAAACTGCGGAGAGAGTCCCTCCCTGCACCCTATAACTCCACACAGTCCTTTCTCTTTGCATACGTGTTTACCTAGAGGTACACCCTCAAAACACGCATGAGGCAAGGACCTTAACACATTCATTTCTTCTGTTCATATATGCATGGGAGGTGAATTTGCTGAAGGCGTGCGTGTGTGTGTGTGTGTGTGTGTAGGCTATGAGTGACAGAGAATAACATCCCAAGTAGAGCACCTATGAAGTAGGTTTTTTGACTTATCACTCATATCACTGGTGACAGAGGCTTTTGCTGTCCCCTCTTCCCCATACACTGCTTTAAAAGGCCTGCCCATTTGCTGAAGGCCATGTGGCCTGAGGGGTCACTCTTGATCCTACAACTTGGCTCCATAGGCCTGGGGTGGCTATATAAAGAAGGAGGCAGGAGTCGGAGGCATCTGGAAGATCAGATTCCTCGCTTAATACTCTCACTTATATGTCAAAGTTAAATCAAACCCACAAACATTTATCTAACCCTCCAATCTTCGCTATTCTGCCCATAGGCGGGACCTGGGAAACCACCACCACTACCACAATAGCAGCAGCAACTGCAGAGTAACTACCTCCTACCAGTGTTCTTAATTGCCTTGGGATTAAGTGGATTAATGTATGAAAAGCACTTAGATGAGTGCTTGGCATACAGTAAGCTTTCAGTAAAAGCGCTATCTATTATATTATTAACAATAATAGGCATTTTCTTAAGTGTTTACTATGTACCAGGCACTGTGCTAAATTGATTTCAGTCGAGCCTTACAATAACACTGCAAGGAAGTTGTTATATCCCCATTTTACACAAAGGGAAGCTGAGTAGCTACTGATATGCCCCACTGGCAGAACCAGGACTCCAATCAGACTTGCCTGACCCGAGAGTGGGCACTCTGAACCAATTCTTTGCTCATAATGGACTTGGCACTGGCTGTTAGTGTGGGACTGAGTTTGGCAGGGAGCGCTGCTGAGGGTGTAGGGACAGCACCAGCCTGAGGGCGAGCAGAACCTAACCTGGGTTTTGCTAACTTGGCTTGGTCTTGCCTTGACAGGTTCTTGTCTTCATCAACAACAGACTCTGACCCAGTGGTTCACAAACTTTTTGGTCTTAGGACCCCTTTACACTCTTAAAAATTATTAGAATCTCAAAGAGCTCTTTTTATATGGGTTATACCTATCAATATTTACCTTACTAGAAATGAAAACTGGAACTTTAAAAGTCTTTTAAAACAATGATAAATCTATTATGTGTTATCATAACTAACTTTTTATGAAAAAATAGCATTTAGTGAGAAGAATGTCACTGTTTTACATTTAAGCATATCTTTTAAATGTCTAGCTTAGTAGAAGATGACTGGATTCTTATATCTGTTTCTGCATTCAATTTGTGGTGATACATTGTTTGTTTGAAGTATATGAAGTACATAGCCTCATGCAGATACATATTGGGAGAGAAAGGACTTCACAGAGCTCCTGAAAGGGTCTTTGGAACCCCCAGGGATCCTTGGACCACACTTTAAGAGCCACTGATCTAACCAACTGAGACAACCAGCAGAACTCACTTCATGATAACTATATTGGACACCTTTTTAGCTCTTTAATGGTGCTTCTAACTCCAAGACTCATCATCATTTCACAAGTCCATGCTGCATTTGAATTGTGTTATCTTAGGCAAGTTACTCAATTTTTCTATCCCACAGATTAAATTAGAAAGATAGATGATAGATAGATAGATGATAGATAGATGATAGATAGACAGATATGCATACATACAAATATTTATATGCTATGTATGTTATCAGTGCATACTCATTATTTTATTGTGAATATGTAGAGTAAAATATAGATTTATAGATAAAATAGTTTTTATGTTTAGCATAGTTTGACATGGGCAGCTTAGCTATTCATGTCAATCTTGTTTTTCCAAAGGGGAAACTGAGCCAAAGAGGAGTGATGTGACTTGCTGAAGATGACATGCTCAGCAAGTGGTGGACAGGAAACCAGAACTCCTGTCCTCTGACTCCAACACTTGTGCTCACCTGCTTAGGATCCCCTCTCTGAAGACGTGGCTGCGTAACACGCACATGAAGGTGGCTGGGTGCCATGCACTGTTTATGGAAGTACATGTGGTGGTTTTATTTATCTGAACATATCTATGTATGAGAGGAAAAAAAATATCTTGTATCCCTGCATGTGAAGTTGCAGCTTTATTGAGAGGTACAAGGCACCAGCTTACCAATGTTTTCCCTTCCTCACCAGACTCTCTGTGTCTGTGGTCTTGGTCTTGATCTGCCTAATTTCAGGGACATTTCTTCCTTCCAAGTCCCCTGTTTGTACATTCTCACCGGGGGTATGTGGATAGCCCAGTTCTTCACATGAGCACACAGAACAGGCACACCTGGAAGTAACAATCTGATCCCCTTCTTTTTTTTCCTGGACATCACGTGCAACATACTTTTTCAAAATAAGTGATCTACACGTGTACAACTAAGGGAAGGATAGCTGTGTGAACTGAGATGTGTATGTGTTTCTGCAGATGCAAATGTGGAACCCTTGGGTGTCCATATACTTGTCTAGGTAAGCACCATGCAAATGTATGAGCAACTGGAGCCTCAGTAATTTCATTAATCTGATAGGAATTTATTCACAAATTCTATATTTTACGACTGCATGAGGCTCATGTTTATGCACGGTCCAATGAGAAGAACCCTGGGTGGGAAGCAGGCTGCCGGAATTCTAGTCAGAGCTTTCTGCTCCCAGTTACCTTAAACAAATCACTTACCCAGTGAAGGCCCTCCACTTCCTCATCCATTTAATGGGGGGAAATAATTAGAGTTTCAGCTACATCTCCAGATGGAGAGTGTAATGGGGAAGAATAGGAGACGCCTGCATGAATGTGATTCTTTTCTACTATGGAAAAATCTAAACAGAATCATGGAGAGAATAATATAGTCAAACACTCATGTACCCATCACCTCACTTTAACAATGATCAACCCACAGCCAATCTAGTTTCACCTAGATTGAACCTAACACTACCTCATATACTTTGAAGCAAATCCCAGACATCACATCATTTCTTCTGTGAACAATTCAATAAATATCTCTAAAAGGTAAAGAGATTTTCTACAACCTAACTACAATATGATTATCATACCAACCTAAAAAATTTCAGCAAAAATTTTTTTAGCTTTTAAAGCATGAAAACGTTCTAAAAAATGCAGAACGGCTGACTTCCCTGTGCCTCATGCTCAGCACTGATGAATGTCAGTAAGGGAAAATGAGGAGAATGGGGAGGAAAGGATGAAATTTCCTTTTGTATTTCCCTCTTAAAATCCCAGTGCACCTCCAGAAACTCCCCTCTACTCATTAGGTCCATTAAAAATGGACTGAGAGGGGACCCTAGAGGTCTAGATGTGCTGGAGGCAGCCAGAAGGGGCCCTTGGAAGGTGCTGCAGACTTCATCGTGGAAGAAAATAGTTTTTGAGCCAGAGGAATCTGAGCAGAGGGCCTGCCCAACCATT
This sequence comes from Balaenoptera ricei, assembly GCF_028023285.1. Lineage (NCBI taxonomy): Eukaryota > Metazoa > Chordata > Mammalia > Artiodactyla > Balaenopteridae > Balaenoptera > Balaenoptera ricei. Next base: position 45,687,697 of record NC_082648.1, read on the forward strand.
CTCCAGCATCAGATTTCACCTTTGGCTTGCCAGGCATTTGAGAGATGTCTGAAGTCTCACTGGAGTCATTGATCTCCAAAGACATGCAGATACATGTAATAGCATCCTCATACAGAAACCCAAAAAGATATGCACAGAGGCACAGGCAAATCCACCCGTTCATATACAGGTCATGTACAAACACATGCAAACATTCAGAGACAGATGCAAATGTACAAGTAGACGCAAACTCAGGCATGTGGGAAAACACAGAGACACAAACCCAAACACTCTGACATATGTGAATATACAGGGATACAAAAACATGCAAGTCCTGGAAGAAAAATACAAAAACACAAATACAAAAACCCAGAGGCATGCAAATGCATGTTGGGTCATTTTTACTCATGAGCAGTTAACATGGTCAAGCCCCATTCTAGCTGGCTCCTTCCCTCTCATCCTATCAACTGGGCCAAATATTGGCCAAAGCTACAATCTGAGTCACATTCATGCACATATGTGCCTAAGAGAAGTCATCCCAAGGTCTTCCCACTGTTCCTGCCAGCACAAGTTTTCTATCTCTCAGTCCTCTCTCTCCCAGAAGACAAGACTAAGAGTCGAGTGGCATGGTATGTATGTGTGCATGTGTCCATATGAACACATGTTTCTTTGTCCTAATAAGTCAGCTTGGTGAGAAGGGGAAGGATGCTGGTCACGTACAGACTGCAAGTCACCTCAGGCTGACAAGGGAACATTGCTTTGCCTACACTGTGCCACAGCTGTAGGTTAGACTGATTTTTCACTGAATTGATTGACCCAAGTGGGTGTTTTGGCATCTTATAGACATGACCTGAGAGTGCTTTCTCTGGGCCTGAGTGAGGCTGTCAGTTGTCTGGGTTTGATTTTTTTGAGCGAACTTACCAATCAATTCAAAGAATAACAGCGATGGAACTGAGTAGATCAGGTGGTTGACTAGGCCTCACGTGGCCACAGAATGATTCTAAGTCAGAAACGATGGGCGGGATCTGACAGTTTAAAAACAAGATCCATCAGTTAAGCAGAGATAAACCAGTGGGGCTGTGTGGCACTGTGTTCACCAAAACTAGTCAACTGACTAAAATGTTCTCATTTCAACCAATTTTTGCAAGATGCACCAGCAGCACCTGAGAGTCAGGGAACCCAAATGTTGTTTGCATTGAAAGTTGGATCTACACTGGCATTTAGGAGAAGAAAGGGCTGTGTTCATGGCTGTACATTTGGAAGAATAAAGTTGTGATGCAAGGCTGTGTGTTTGATTTCATGAGTGCATCTATCTGGAGCTGTTGTCTATTTACAATTAACATCACTGGTAAAATAGTAAAAGTTGTGTAGCGTAACCGGGAATTTCCCTTAGTATGGAATCACAGAATGTTAGGTATTGAAGAGACTTTGGAGACGGACCACCAAACACTGGGAAAAGGAAGTTTCTAACCAGAATCTTTGGCCTGGAAGGAACCCTGTGAGATTAACTTGACCGTCTCAGGGGGATGAGAACTTACCTGGTGTGTTCAGAGAACACAGGTGTCTGACAACTTTCATGACTGGCAAATTCTTTCTTATGTATACTCGGCATTTCTCATGCTAAGCTCAAGCCTCTTCCCTTGCCTCCAGTCCTCAGAATTGGACAATAAGAGAGGTGGTTGTTTTTTTTTTTCCTTTGGAGCTTGAGGAAGACTTGACAACATATTAAGGAAAACTTTCTGTTCAAGACAGCCTCTTTCCTTATCTGAGGCTGGAGGTAGGATGTGAGAGGCAAAAAAAGGTGTGCTTACCCCTTTGCTCTTTGCCCTGAGACCTTCAACCCCTCTCCAGGTCTTGACCAGCTCTAGGGAGTGGATTAAGGTGAGCTGACATGTAATGTGGCACAGAAACAGGGTCTTCTCCTGCTTATTAGAGAGGTCCTGTAATTTCACAGAAATCACAGATGGGCTCCAGTGGGATTGTGGAGCATGGTGTGGGTATAAGGCATGTGCCAAAAAAGTGGCCATAACCAGGCAAGAGAGTCCACATTAACACGATGGTTGGTGCCTGTGTTCTCTGCCATGGAAAGCAAGCTCAGATCCTGGGTTTTGGAGGACGCAGTTCCAAAAGTATCTAGCTGAAATGCAAAGCGAGCCAGTTGCAGTGTGACATTGGCAAGAATACTGGTTTGGGGAGCAGAATACCTGGGTTCTGGTCTCTGTCTGAGCCTCAGTTTCCCTTCCTTCACAATGAAGTGGTTCGATTAGGTTATCACAAAGATCCTTCCAGCTCTGAGACTCTAAGCAAAAACTAGAGGATGCTGTGGGGCGGGGAAGGAATACTCTTTGTAGCAAATCAAATGATGGACTATGTGTCTCTGTGAACCAAACCAGGCACAGAAAACTCTCCATCTTCATTCCAGAGGTGGTGGGGGTTGGAGGAGTGGGGTGTTAGCTGTGGTATCTCCTCATTTGACGACTCAACCTTTCCTACAGGGCTCCTGCAGACACACCATGGGGAGCTGTCTCCCTTAAGGACTCTGCCCCTGAAGGGAGGGAGGCAAAGACAAGATGGGGCAGGACCATGGGGAGGGTGTCTGCAGGACGCCAGCAGCCAGGTAAAAAGGGAGAAATCCGCCCACTCTCTGCTTAGTCTCAAATATCAGAATAAAGGAATCCAATTTTATAGCTTTCAACTGAAGTTAATGGATAATGAGATGCAGGATCAGCCTTATGCAGTGGTGCAGTTTAAAGCCCCTGGGAAGGCTCTGTTTTCCCCCTCCCCAATTATCCTGCTGCTGAAATGCCTTAAGTTCCACCATTAGGGCACATGGTGTTAAGTGCAGTCCTCTGCACATCACATCCTTTAAAATACAAAAGCACCGCTGGGATACTTTATCAAACAAGGATAGAATCAGAAAAGTAGTGCTTAGGGGGGATGCTCAGGGAAATGAGGGGCTCTGAAGATTAATCTCTAGATACTTCTCAGTTTCACGTTGGCTAAGCCTTAGGGGAAAACTAGACTCTGCCTGGGGAAGTGGGAACTCAAGGATTCCCCTAGAAACCAGGTGCCTGAACTCTGGGTATATTTCCATTCTTGGGAAAGGGCTGACTCTAAGTGGGGAGGCTAGTCACCATGCTGAAGAAATCACAGAGGCTGACAGAAAAGCCGAATTCAGGCAGATGAAAATTCTGAGTGTACATGCACTTGGATCGGCCAGCGTAGAAGTGCCTCGTGGAGCTGCCTCTGTGTGTCCAGACGATGTAAAACTATTTCAGAAAAAAAATTTTTTTTTCCTTTCCATGGTTATCTTCTGTTTATTTAACCCAGGAGGCATGATTTGGAACTGTTAAGACCTAGCAGATGGGGAAACACACAGCCAGGGTTCAAACCTGGCTCAGCGACCTTGGGCAGGTGACTTAACCTTTCTGAGATCACATTTCCTCATCAAATTCAGTATAAAGCACCTGGCATATAGTAATCCTCTATAAATGGCAGCTATTATAGTTATGAGTATTGAGAGGGCTTCATGACGCTACCCATGAATTGGAACTGAGTCACGGAATGAATAATCACCATATTCTGAACAAATCAGAAGCCCAAACCCTGATAATTCATGCATAATCTTCTCACCTGAATGGAATCCAGTCTTTTTCCAACTTAATTTGACCCCTCAAAAACTGGTGATAAAAGAGGAAGAAAGAGTTCTGGACCCCTCAAAGCAGCCTGGAAACCTTAGGTTTGGGGCAAAAATGGTCTTCCCCACAGACAGGATGGGCGGCTGCCTTCATGATATGGTTTAAGAAAAATCATATACCACCCTCACACAAATCTATACCATGCCACTTGCCATGGATCTGAAGTTCCATCATTATAGCGATTTCTTTCCACCTGGGCAATGGTCCCTGCAGATCCCTACCAAAAAGCACACAATTTCCTGGGAGAATGTACATGTGAACACATTAGTTAAGGTTTCCTAATCTGGCAATCTGGCTTTTACCCAGTGGATACTGGGCTGGGACTCAGGACAAGTAAGTTTTTTGATAGGACTGGGGATATGGAAAGGCCAGAGGGATACAGTGGAAAGTGTGGGCAGCAGAAAGACATGAGTACTAGAAAAAGAAGAAAAGACACCAAATGGGCTATGGGACCTGCTGAGAATGTCAACTATGCCACCTACGGTTTAGAGAGGCTAAGAAGTAGATGCAATTCTAACTTTTCCAGTTCACCTTGATATTGACTTTACCTGGCTCTTGCACCCTCCAGCCCAGACTGGCTTCTTTCCAGGAGCAATTGTGTACTTGGGCAGAGAGGTGGAGGGCTGGCCTCAGCATCCTGGTGGTCTGAGCAGCAACACCCAGGACCTCAATGACTGGCCAAGCAGCTCTGTCTCTGACCAAGACTACCATGACAGCAGCTTCAGTTCCCCACCCTGGACTGGGGCTGAGGAATGAGTAACTAGGAGTGTACTCTGCAGATCACTGGGACTCCAGGGGGCCTTTTAGATGGTCCAAGCTTCTGGGTCTACCCAGAATCTGTCATCCAAAAACATGTGTCTGGTTTTCATTTTAATTATAATCTCTGAGAAGATAGGAATTTACATTTAAAAGTACAAAGAAATATTTTAAAAAGTATAACCACTGTCATGGTTATTTACTCAGGAAAAAATATGTGTATGAATATGTATGTACGGATAAATTTATATACATATGTATATACACACACAAACACACATATGTCTTCCTTCTTTCCTTCTTTCCCTCCTCCCTTCTCTCCTCCTTTTCTTTCCATTGCCAAAAGAGGCCAATAGATGTTTGGGGCCTGGCATCTCCGAGGTCTGGCCTGAACAGTCTGAAGGCCACTGATGTTGTTACATTTGTAGGACGGGCCACCCGTCTACACTTGATTCAGATGTTTTGGCATCATGGCATCAAGTACCCTCTCTAACCCAGTCTGCCTGGGAACCCTGTGCAGGCAGTTTCTGCCCCAAAAGAGCAATCAGAGAAGTTAAGAATTTGGTTCCTCCCACGTTATCCTAGATACTGCTGTGATGTCAGGGAAACAATATTAATACCTACAACTCTCTGGTAGTACCTCAGCTACTCCCCTCCCCGGCCTTTCCTCCTCCTAATTATGGGGAAACTTCCCTAACAGGGATGGAAAAATCTGGGAATGGGAGAGGAGAATTGGGACTGGGGAGACTGCTAAGCAGGTGTAAAACACCAGGAGGGGTTCTGTAAATGCTCCATCTCTGAGAGGGTGACTTTGTGGATGGGAGGAGGAGAAGGAACTGAAGGGTGGTAATTAGCTTATTATTGTCTCCCCTGGGTGTTGTGAGACTTCCTTAGGAGACACTTGTGAAAAAGCTGAGGGAAGACAATAAATACACATCTAATGATATGCTAAATAAATTATTATTGTTATTATTATGACTATTATTATAGCAATTGCAACTTGCTCCTCGCATCCAAGTTTCCACTAGAGATGGGAATTGGTCCCCTTATAGCCAGGCCTCCACTGCTGCCAGGATGCCCCCAGACTCCCCCACCCTCAGGAATTAGTGGAGTAATTGGGCAGTGGAGACCAGGCTTCAGTTAACAGCCACTTGCCCGGTTTCTGCAGGGGAGCAGATAAGGAGCTCAGCAGAAACGTGTAAGGCCTCTGCCTGGTACCTCTGCTCATGAAGGAAAGCAGGAAAAGCACTTTGCCAAGAAAGGCAGGGCTTATACCTGGGGAGGACTCAGTGAGGGCAAAAAGCAGACCACTGGGGATGGGTCACAGAAATAAAGGGTAAATAAATATATAAATTAGGGACACCCAACCCAGAGATCCCAGGCTTCCCAGCCCCATATAATCCCGGCAACTGTCTACACTGTGTATGTGCTTGGCTGGGGACAGAGCAGATTGTTTTTAACAGCCTCTCAAAGGGGTCTGGTACCCAGAAACAGCTAAGAGCCATTCCAGCCCAGGTAAAGGGACCCAGCCTCTCCAGGCTCAACAGCGTATGGCCAGCATCTCTTCATTTCCTGCCTTTTGGCCAAAGACAATTGTTATTTGAACCCTGCAGGTTCTGCGGGTTACAGCAAACCATCTCCACCTCCTGGCCCGAGCCCAGATACCTGCCCAGAGTCCAGCTACCTGCCCAGAGTCCAGCTTAGGCAAACATATGCAAATGCAGGCCCGTCAGTTCTCTGTCTGCATTTCCATAGGGAAAGCATCCACCAACTGGGTGGGCATTGGGTTTTTGGGGGGGGGGCAGGGGCGGTGGAGACCGGTTGTCTGCAGAGGAAACTGTCAAAGGCTGGGGGACTAGAAATGAGATTCCAGGTTTAACTTGGCCCCCTCTCCGGACCTCAGTCCCTCACCCAGACACCGGGCAGATGGCCTCTAAGGGTCTTTAGGAGAAAAAGGAACCAAATTTGGGAGGGTTCTCCCTGCTTCAAGCCTTTATGGGATCCTGCAGACCTGGATCCTCGCTAGATGGGGAAACTCTGAACTTGCCTATCTCACCCCATGCCAGTGACTGCCTGTCCCCAAACTCCCAGAAGGAACTATTCTGCAGGGACCAAAGCAAGGGGGAATTAGGACAGTTAAGAAATAACTATATGAAACAACCTGAGCAGGGGGTATGACTGGATCAGAAAATCTGTGAGCCCTTTTACAGTTAAAAAAATTTTTTTAAACATTAATTCTGATCAGTTTGGTAGCATCTCTGGAGCAGGGCTGAGGCATAGAGGTGTTTCCTCAGCCGGGCTAACTGCCTCCACTGATTTATGTTTGTTTCATTTGTATATTTCTTAATGGATCAAGTGGGGGTTCCTCTTTGGGCCCCTCAGGCCCACTGGCAGCTCCATCCCAGCCCAGGTCTCAACTCTGGTTTAGTTTTAATATATTTGGGGGTCTGGGGAACCAGGAGACTGAGGGTGGGGGGCAGAGCCTGCCTTGCCCCCTCCCCTATTTCCTGGCTCCAGGTGCCTCACTCCACCCCCTAAACCCCCATCTCAGGGCTCAAGCTACCCTCTTGCCCTGGCACTAACCACTGGCCCCACCAGAGGCCACTGCAGCCAGTGACCACGTGACCCCCCAGCCCGGCTCCAGCCCGGACACCCGGATGCCCTAGCCTGTGGTGGCCAGTGGTCAGGGAGGGTGAGACTCCCTCCGCCAAAAGCTTTGGAATTGATTGCCATTCAGTTTACTGCAACAAGTAGTCATATGTATTGGACGACCCCTCTGTGGCAGGCAGCAGAGAGAGTCCCTGCTCTAGAGCTCCATTCCAGTGGGCAGGGGTGGGAGGCTGGCTCTCGGCTTTTAACCCCAGCAAGGGGTCTCCACTCCCTTCCCAGCATACTAGAGATCTTGGAAGCCCTGCTGGCCACTAAAACTAAGCGGGGAAACGCCTTCACGCAAACCATTCAGCAAAGATGCCTGTGACTCCCCAGTTAAAAAAAAGGAAGTGGGCTTGAGGGTGTCTTTTTCCCAGGGGATGGTTGGTGCAGGAGAAGAACTGTGGAGCCTGGGCTCAGCGGCACCTGGAAGGGGGCTGGCAGGAGAGCCATGTGGATGTGAGTAGGAGAAGTGAGGGACAGAGGTTCATGTCTCTGTTCATTAAGGTCAAATTCTCCCCATAAAGGCCCAAGGCAGGGTTATTAGGGAGCTGGAGGGGCCCCTTGAAACCTCAATTTGGGAAGCAACAGAGAAGAAGTGGTCCAATGGAGCAGAATTAGGCCCCTGAAGCCCAGGCCTCAGAGAAGGGGGGATGAGGCAGACCTTCCCAAACTCCTATCAGAATAGGCCCAATACTGGAAAATTCATCCCTCAATCCACCAGGGTCCCCACGGGCACAGGAGACCCAGGCTAAAGCAAGCTTTATTAGGTCACATTATCTCGATTTTCTGGCCATAAAACCAGAGAGCAGAAGTGGCAAAAGTGCACCCCACTTCCTGCCCTGTCCCTCCTATATTTCTTCATCGCTAAAGCCTACTCTTTGAGACCCCAAAATTAGGGTTCAAGAGAAATGCACCAGGATTGCGAGAGGGGTTGGGCGGTAGCCGATCTTTGGTGCATTAAAAGCCAAACCGAAGGCCCTTTAAGGCCTTCTCCCTCCCTCCCTCGGTGGAGAGTATCTCTGGGTGGTAGGACAGTTCAATGCCTCCCCTTCCTTAAGACCCATGCCCGCCTGCGCCAGCCCCTCACAAAGCTGGTTCCGCTTTCAGTGGGTGCCCGCTGTTTACCTCTTTCCTCCCTAACTATCTGTGCCGAGCCCCAATCTCCTTCCTTTTGCCTCCTCTCCTGGAGGCTTCCTATGCTCTGTTTACCCTCTTGTAACTCCATCCTCCATAAGTAAAGAATTCTGGTAGCTGGTTTCCTTGTTGGCCATATACAGCCTCTCCGTTGGCCCTCTGGAAACATTTCCGTGAACAAGTCTCTCCCAGCCCCTGCATATAAATATGCCTGTACAGAGATAGACTGGCCTAAGCCCAAATACACACACATCATGAGATAATTACACCCTTATATACATACAGATATCTCTATAGAGTTATATTCGCAAATGTCTATAACTCTAGCGAGATAGCAGCATGTACATATAGGACTATAATTACTTATGTCTATTTTTATAACTATGCAGTTATAAATAGATATGCCTATATATAGTGATAATAATATAGAAATATCTCCGTAGCCATATATGGCTCTAAGTGAATGCTCTAACTACTCTATATCACAATCAATAAGTATATATCTCCTGATACATAATTCCAATGATATACATTTATCTATATAGCTGCTCAGAGATATTAATCTGTCAGGATATCAAATGTCCATAAAGCTGGATGGCTAGAAAAGAGTCGTATATTTTCCCATATATAAATCTGCTCTTACAACTACTGTATATGTACAAATACAATGGTAATAATTATATTTTCCTCAAGCATAAATCTGTAAATACAACCACAGCACATTTAGGTATGGTTAGAGATAGAGCAATATTTTCTAGACATCAGTCTGTCAACAGAGCCACCAGTGCCTCCAAACAGAGAGAGTTATAGTGGGAGTTATAAATAAACTCTCCAGACAGGAAGGGATCTGTAGAACTACATGTAAACAGGAATCTAAGCCGCCTTTCTTCTTCTTCTTCTTCTTTGTAAGATATTCCTGATGAGAGCACGGTGCAGAGGTGCCTGGGCACTGCTGTTTTCCCCCCAAAGAGAGCTGGAGGCCGCTGGACTTGGGGAAAGCAGGCAGGAGTTGGTGGGGGGCAGCCCAGATGCCCCTTCCGCGTCAGTCTCCCGGTGGCCGAGAGCTCGGGCAAGTGGAGAGGGCCTAGGGGGAGAAAAATGAAGCAGAGTCTGGCCTGAATCACTGTCCCCCGTCTTAGGCCCCAAATCCTCGCACCAGGGAAGCCCCCGACTGGGCGACGGGGCATCCGAGCCGAGAAAGCCAGGAGGGTCTCGGAGGCTGGGAGAAGAGGGCTTCAGGCCGGGCCAGGGAGGCCGAGACCCAGCGGGGTCGCCCACCACCGCCGGTGCCCAGCCCTCCCGGCGCCCCATCGCCCGGGGCAGCTGCCTCGCTGGGCGGCTGCCTGGAACCCCAACCTGGGCCCTCTCGGCGCGCCCCGCGCTCAGCGCTTCGACCGCTGTTCTTTCCTTTTATTGTTATTTTGCCCGATTGGGTATCACAGTGTCCTCCACCCCGCGTGGTTTTCAAATGAGAGGACGCCCAGGGGTCTCTTTCGAATTTTTGTGTGTCTACACTGGGCTTAAAGAAGTGTCTCAGTGGAAAGTGTGCTTCTCGGTCTCTTTTCTGACCAGATGGGTCACCAGCTGCTAAAAAAGAATCCAAACCTCTGACCAGGTTTGTTACTTAAAATTTTTTAAAGTTCTCACGCTCATTTGTTATGATCATTTTATTTTATTTCTCTTTTTAAAAGTTGGCTAATTTGCGTTTTTATATTTCCTGTTTGGTTTTTTTTTTTTTTTTTGGATACAATTATTTTTAAAGGGAGGGAATTTCGTTAGACCCGAAACTGTGGGGCAGCTTCCTCCCCCGCGAGAGTGTCGATCGCATCTCTACACGTATGACTCCATCCTCCCCCCCAACACATAAATTAATAAGATTATCAACAAATTGTACCTGGATAGAATGAGGCGGACGTGGAAGGAGCCGGGACCGTGATCTTCTCTTCCTTTACGGAAATCCGCTCCGCTCCAAGCCCGCGAAGGAAAATTCAACGCGCCTCAACCCCTCCCTTCTTTCTCTCACTCACTCTCTTTTTTTTTTTTTTTTTTTTGAAAAGACCCCAGGAAGGCAACTTTCCCTGGGCTACCGGAGCGCCGACCTCGCTCTCCCCTCTCTCCGGGCGAGGCCATAAATGTTTTTAGATCTCTGCCCGGCGGCTGGTCCTCCCGGGCACCTCGGCCGCTCTCCGGGCCTGGACCCCGGCTGTGGTCATCGCCTCATCCCTCTCTGCCGCTGCAGGGCCTGACCCTGCACGCTTTGCCTCCTCTTTAAAACAGGGCCTCCAAAGAGTCCTCAAAGCCACTAACCATCCCGGTATGGAGGTTCCTCCCCTGATCGCACAAAGCAAAAGCCGAGAAAGAGAAGCAGGACAGAGCGGCCTCCGGGCTCTCCTTCTCCTCCTCTGGCCGGAGGACCTCATCTGGGGAGGGGGTTCCCCAACCCAGCCCCCCAAGGGCATAGGAAGAAGCTAACTTCCTTCCTTCCTTTCTTGTCTGTCCTCGGTTGCTGTGATCATGACTCCCTCCCCTGTCCCCTCCTCAAAACATCTCCTCTCGCATTTTATTGCTATCCTGCTAGGGAGGGACTGTTAACTACTGTTTTTATTATTTATTGTTATTATGATTGTTGTTAGAGATCTGTTCACCGGGTTGGGGGGTAGGGGACGGCAGCCTGGCCCAGAGGGAGGCCTGCTTGTCACACGTGCTCTTACACACACACACCCCTAGCGTGGTGCACACACTCACAGGTACATGCCCACAAATTCCTGCTATATTCACAGGAGGCTGGCATCCTCCTACCTCAGCGCACAAACACCACACTGCCCACGCACACCAGCATTCAGGCGCAAACACCACCCCCAAACCGATTTCAAAACCCACACAACGCGCTGGTAAGGAAAGGAAAGTACGGAAGAACCCACTTGCAGAGATCCCTTCTCTCCCACAACCTGGAGGGGCGAGTCAGGCCTCTGTCTCTTCCCTCCCAGTCTCTCTCTTTCTCTCTCTTTTTTTTTCTCCTTGTTTACAGCGGCAGAGAGCTCAAGGCCCATAAATCTTGAGGGGCCTACAGAGGCAGAGCACATTTGTATGCATCGTTAGGACTCGCTAATACCTAAGCCCATTAACGAGCGTGTTTGCGCGTGGTTTCCGGTGTGTATTAACTTATAGTTAAATTCTGGAGGAAAGGGCATTGTGAATTAACATATACCAAATCCATCACGGGCTTTTGTCATATCAGATTAGTCAGCTATGGGTTTGGGGGAGCGGGTTGCCTGCGTCGGGGGGGAACCCACCCTCTAAACTTGCTGGTGCAACCTGAGGGTCTAGGGGAAGACAGGATGCTCCGATCCCAGCCCCAGTCGTTCAGATCCCCCAGGCCAGCGGCTGCCCACCTGCGGGACGGTGGATGGCCAAGGGACCCGGGTCCGGGAGGTCGGCGCCGGAGGCGGAGGGAGGCGGGCGAGGGGAGGCCCTGCCGGCGAGGCCTGTGGTTACGCTGGGACCGCTCAGCCCGCGGCTGCTGGGCTGTCTGGTTTCCGCTTTGTGAGAGAAATGAGAGGAGAGGCAAGTGGAGTCGCTGAACTTTAATTAAACCGAAGAGAAGACAGTGGGGGGAGGAAAAAAAAAAAACGATCAGAGAAGGAGGAGGAGGTGGAGGAGGCCGAGGAAAGGAAGCGAGTCCGGCTCGGGAGATCTCTGCGAGGGCCTGAAAGCTGGGCCTTGTGTGAAGTTCTTCCTTTTCCCCACCCCAGCTTCTCCGTCCTAGTCAAGGAAGGTCATTCCAGCCCTCTTTTAAAAAGAAAGGAAAGGCAAAAGGAAAAGAAAGAAGAGGTAAAAAAGAGAAAATCCTTTGTAATTACAGGGCATGTTTCAGCCAGGTGGTCCCGGTTCCAATGACTCAGATCCTATTGGAACCCCAAGTATCTCTATAATTGGCCTGTATAGACAGAGAGGAAGGATGCCAGTTCTAGAGGGAGGACGAGGAGTGGAGGAGGGTCCATCTCTTGGGGTCCTGTAGAAAATGCCAAAGACAAAACCAACTAAATTATTGTGTCCGTGTGGATCTAGTAGCCTATTTAAATAAAGCAAGCGGGGCGGGGGGTTGGGGGGCGGAGATACACGGCGGCCGGGACGGAGCGGGCTGGCGGGAGAGAAAACGCCCCCCTCTTCCTTTGCCAGAGCAGCTCAGGGGCCTCCCCGGCTGGGCTCGGGAGGCCGCGCGGGCCGGGCCGGGGCGGGCCCGGGCCGGAGGGGGGAAGGGTAGGCGGGGGCGGGCCCTCCTCGGGCGCTGTGAACTTTAGCTGGGCCGCCGCCTGTCAGCCGCAGAAAGCGTTAAAGGTGCAGCAGCCCGCGCCAGCCTCCGCAGCCGCCTTTGTACGTGTGATTTATGACTTCAATCTTGGTTCACCGAGAGTTCACACGGCTTTCGCTGCTGTTGAAGGTTAAAAGATGGTCTTCGCTTGACAAGTGGGACTATTGAAAATTCCTTCTTCTTCGCTTTTTTTTTTTTTTTTTTTAGAAGCGAAGAGAGGAGGTTCAGGAGAGAGAAAAAAATTTGGGGGGCGGGGGGACAGGGGTTGCAGGTGGGGAAAACGGTAAATCAGGAAAGTTTGCCCCTCTACGTTTAGGATTTTTTTGGAGCTAGGACTTGGGAGTATACGCTGGGGAGGCGCGTGGAGAATAGGAGGAGCTAGGGAAAGGATTTTTTTGGCACCTTTGGAGGCCAAAGGAGTGGCATTTTAAAAAACACAACTCGTGCTTCCACAGTTAATTATCTGGATAACTTGGATCACACCTAACTGATCCTCCTCTTGACACCAAAAGTAGGGCCAGGGCAGGAGAGAACTTGGGGCGAGGGGGGGTGTGTGTGTGTGTGGTGCCAACCGGTATGCTTGGCTGACCATCCGCCTTGCCTGTAGCAGCTTTTCAAGGGCACCATTATACCCACAGATTTGGAAAAGGCTTTTAGATCCCAATTTTCCAACTCCCTTCATCCTGTAGATGTAGCCTCACATGCATATTTGATGCATATGATGAAGCTGATGGGAAAAGTCTAGAATTGGAATTGGAAGACCTTTCTAATACCAGATCCCTGAGGCCCCCGATCCACTCGCTCCTTCTTCCTTCTAACACTTTGAACAAGGTGGGTCCACGGCAGAGATGGTGGTCAAGGATCTCCTAAGGGCCAGAAGATAAGGCCCCTTTATGGTCTAAGACATTGAGTGTTTGGAAGAACAAATCTCTCCTCCTTTTCAGATTCCCTGAGAGAGAGAGCCGGAGAGTCTCTGGAGCTGAGAGTTTCTGAGCAGCCTTTTGAGGTTCCTTTAAGATTTTTTAAAAAATCCCCTGAAGTGGGAATTGGGGGCAGTGGGTGCTGGGGAAGGGAGCAGCAGAGAGCTGGGTCTGGTGCTGGGTATGCCTCCCTACCCCTGTTTAGGGCCCACCACCATGAATGATGCCATGTAGATGTCTTCTCAGGAGGTCAGAATCAGCCTCTCTAACCCAGATCCTGGAACCAAGGGCATCCACACTAGAAGGGGTGCTCCCTGCTTCCCTTCCTGCACAGAGTTGGAGAAGCCTTCCGTCACCATTTGAGGGCTCCTAGGCAATCCCCAGAAGAAGGGAAGGAAGAGGGAGGAGAGCCAGATGACCACACCCCCTGGGACACCCAGCACCAGCCCCTCCCACACCCTATATATAAACAGTAGAACAGGCAGCAGGGAACAGAGAGACCCCGGAAATCCAGAATCCAGGTTCTAAGGTCACTTTGGCATGGATGGCCTCTGGTATCAAGGCTGTGTGGCACTGTGTTCAGAGGCTTGGGGAGGGGAATAGCTGTTGGGAGGAATCAGCCAAAGAAGCTAATGAATCTCTTCCAGATTTGGGTTGGGAAGCAGAAGAATGAACTTAAGGGCCTCTAGAGGTAATGGCTGCACTGAAGTCCCCTTCCCACCCCCTCCGACTATGTTCCTCCCTGGGAAATACTTTTAGCGGGCTTATGCTTATCTGCAAGTCTGGAATAATTATGAATTATTAATTCATAATTGACTGTTGCTTGTGACCATTGCCCTCCAGTGGGCTCACTGATTTCCTTCTCCTCTGTGAAACACAGGGCAGCCTCTGTTAGCCCCTGCCCTCAGAACAAGCAAACTGAGGCCAGCCCCTTGAACTCGGCCCCTATGTGGAATGCTTGCCTCATTCCCAGTCAAGTCACGTTGCACCTCATAGAGTATTTGCACTCAATAAACCACCTCCCATGAACTTCAGATTTCAAAGTGCTTTGTAGGCTTGGCTCCTAGAAAGACAGAGTGGGGACTGGACGTGAGACCCCAACAAGGGAAGCAGCTTGGCCAAGCTTTGTGTGGAGACAGAGATTAAGGCCTGGTGGCAGGACTCCCAGGCTCAATGCTCAAGTGATCTGGGATCAGGGATGAGCATTCTGCCTCCCCTGCCCTGAGGGGGTGCTGGCCTCCCTCAGCCCTCTGGGGACCCCTGAAGACACACCAGGCTCCTTTTCCTGACCTCCTTTTCCCCCACCCCGCTCCCCTGTAGGAGGCACACACCCTGGGGTGATTAGGGGTTGAGAAGTGGAATCCGCCAGTTGTTTCACATCTGTAATGGCCTAGCGAAGGAGAGAACTGTATCCCATGAGATAATCTGCCTTTAAATCCCTGCCTGCAGCTCACCTCCCTCTGCACTGAGACAGTTCTCTTCACCCCCTCTTCCCTCCTTACCTGCCCTCTGAAAATGCCGGTGGGGAGGTCGAGGCAGCTCCCACAGCTGCACCTCCTGAGGGACAGAAGTAGTAAATGAGGAGGGGGGTTCAGACCTCCTACGTCCCATGACTTTTCCCTCTATTCCTCAAACCCAGCTCAACCCCTTCATATCAGGGCCCTCCCTCCTTCCTCCCCCGACTCGACTCTCTCATGGAAAAGGAACCCTTCCTCCCTCCCTGAGGTGAGGGCTGCTCTAAGAACACCACCACCTTCCATAGGACATCTGGGGACCCAACCCCCAGGGGAAGCCAGTGGCCCAGCCAGCCCATCACTGCTTCCTGCCCCAGTGGAGTGGTCCACGGAGTCATCTCAACCACCATCCCAAAGCTCACTCGCTCTTCCTCCAGGCCACCCCAGTGTCCCTGGGTCTCTCCCAAGCCAGTGTCCCTAGGAAGCCCATCCATAGAGTCCTCTGGAGCTGGCGAATATATTTTAATTTACTGTTTGATGGCAAGTAAGTAGACCTTGGGAAAAAAGGGAAGGAGCAACCGTGCCCGGCTTCCTCCCCACCCTCCCCTCCTCTGGACATTGGCTTTCTCCACGAAACAGTGCACTGTTGTTCTTGGACAACCATTCCCCGCCATCTCCTTTCGAAGGGTTTGAGTTTCACCCTCCGTTCACCCCCATT